>NW_012104365.1:3702250-3724704 GCF_000951045.1 Mandrillus leucophaeus | reverse complement strand
GCGCCCGGCCTAATTTTTGTATTTTCTTAGTAGAGATGGGGTATCACCACGTTGGCCAGGCTGGTCTTGAACTCCTGACCTCATGATCCACCAGCCTTGGCCTCTGAAAGTGCTAGGATTACAGGTGTGCACCACTGGGCCCAGCCCAGGCTCACAATCACTTTCTAATTTAACCTCAGGGCTTGAGCTGCAGCAGGAGGGCCGTCAAGGGGAGACGCTTCCCCTGACCAGGGCCCTGGGCTCACAGGTAGCTGCACAGCTACACGGCCCTGGCTCTGTGGACCCCGGCGGGGGAGGCGGCGATGGCTGGGGAGGCTGGCAGGGAGGTGACCACGTCCTGTTTTCACCTGCTATGGGACGAGCGTTTGCGCAGTGACGACCCTTGCCCATGAGTCTTCATGCACAGCTGTTCCAAGAGCCTACCAGGCATGGCCCCGCCTCGGGGCCTTTGCGCACACCGTTTCCCGACTCTGTGACCCTCCTCTGTCACCCCACCTTCCCCTGCTTGCTTCTCTGGTTCCACAGCTCTTGGTCCCAAGGTCAGCTCCTCAGGGCGGAGCCCCTGGTCACTGCCTCCCAGCCACCGGTTTTGTTTTCTCCCAGCTCTTCTTGTTGCCTGAATCATCTGTGTGACTGGTTTCTCTCCGGTCTCCCTGGGGCAGACACTGCTGAGTCATCCCCAATATCCATTTTCTGCTTCCTTTTAATAAAATAATCAGAGTCCTGCATTTTGTCTGGGATCATCACTGTCCACCGAGAAGACCCCATTTCCCAGCATCCCTTGCAGCTAGGGGTGGCGACATCAGTAAGTTCTGGGCTTTGTGAGCTGTGGGTGGAGGACTTGCATGGGGCTTTCTGAAAGGCCTTAGTAGAGCAGGTGTGTGCCTGTGCCCTCCCCACAAGGCCTTCTGTTTGCCAGAACGTGGCTGTGATGGCTGGAGCTCCAGCAGCCATTCTGGACCATGACATGGCACAGTCGGAGCCCCGGGTTTGGGATCTGCCTCTGGGTTGCCTGCGTCCAGGCTTCTTGGACGTGAGAGGAAAAAAAGCCTCAATCGTGCTGCAGTTTCCTCCATCGGTATTCACTGACCTGGGTTCCAGCCGACACACTCGGGCTGTCAGCCACGCCAGGGCCGGGCATCGCCGTGTGCTGCTCACCGATGAGCAGCCGCAGGCATTCGGCCGGTACTCAGTGAACAGCAGGCCGGGCAGTCATCACGGCCACAGCAAACAGGAGCCCATGCTGCCCTGAGCCAGGCCCTTCCTCAGTGCTCTGATGACTGAGACTCGTTTGATTCTCAGGGGTACTAAGACTCCCCCAACTTGGCAGAGGCGGAAGCTGAGGCACAGAGAGGTCAGGTCTTTTCCCACTGGGAAGCGGTGGTACTGGACTGATCTTCGGTTTTAGAATCTCTGCTCCCACCCACCCTGCCTCCATGCCTCTGAGAGCGTGCGACCTGTGGGGGGCTCGGCCGGCTCGCAGGATTACTGCAGGTCCAGGAAGGGGTGGCCACTCCTCGAGATGCCAGCCCACGTCCCTCAGAAAGTCCCGCGTGCTCTCAAACCTTTTTCCTGCTGCCTCTGCACAGCCCATCCTCGCCCTCCCATCCAGGCTCCTGAGGTCGTCTGCCGTGCCACCTGCTCCGGGACCTTGCCGCTGCCCTCTGGACTCCCAGGGTCCTGGAAGGTCTCATGCTTCCTGTTGTGACTGAGGGCCACAGGGGTCTGCACTGTGGGTGGTCAGAGCCACGAGGGTGGCACCCCAGGGGCTGCTGACCGGTGGGGCTGGGCCTTCCCCACAGGACGGGGTCTGTGGCAAGGGCTGCCAGCTAAAAGCATTTGAAAACTGTGGACCCGGTTCCAATGCCCCAGTTTACAGGCAGCAAAACTGAGATGCAGTTCAGGTTGCAGAGTGCAGCAAGGACAAGGCTGGGATGACCAGTGCCCTGATGCCCCTGGAGCCTGTGGGTGAGTGACGTTGGGGGGATGGACGGGGCACACCTTCGAGCAAGCAAGTGAATGCTGGGGAGGGGGCGGAATCAATGACTGACACGGGAATGGGTGGAGGTGGAGCATGGCCTGGGGGCCCTGAGATGATGCAACCCCGATCACCGCTATCAGCGCTGTCTGCGCAGACGTCCCCTCAGCCCCTCCGGGTGACCCTCTGGATGCCTGCTGCCCTCTCGGGGCCTGGCCAGCGCCCTCCCTCGCCCACAGAACCAGGACGCGGGAAGGCCGCCGAGACAGCTGCCTCCTGGGAGGGGGCCACACCGTTGTCAGCTGCCAGGAAGGTAGCCTCGTAGACGTTGTTTTTGGTGTAGAGGGACTCGCGGTCCAGCACTGCCGCTGTGGTGATCTGGCCGTTGGTGGTGTTGATGTGCAGCCAGTTCGCCGGGTCCGACAGCTTTGAGTATCTGTGGAGACCACAAGTGCGGGGGGAGGTAAGGCTGGGGTGGGCGGGGCCGCCCTGGATCCCAGGCCTCCGTGGCCCCGATCAGGCAGCTGCACTGGCCACACCTCCAGGGCCTGGGCCTGGGCCAGTGTCTCCGTCTCCTTGGAGACCCCCAGGCCCTGTCCTCCTCTAGGGCTTCCCCTCTACCTTGGACTGCCCCCGCCACATCATAGGACAGGCCTGTGGCCTACAGGCACCGAGTTCATCCAGTAGTGGGTGGCCTCAACTCAGAAGGACCCAATGGGCAGATGCCCTCATCGTCCCCATCGAACGGACAAGGACACTGAGGAACAGAAAGGGCAGGAGGTTGCTGAGTCTCATGGCTATGAGAGTGCAGCCAGGATCGGGGCCGGCCTGCATCTGGACAGTGCTGAATGTGCAAGCGCCGGTCACAACACTCATGATTGGTCAGGGGCTGCATCTGGCTATCCGGGACTAAGGGCTGCTGCTCCCTCCTGGAGGGTGCCTCAGGTTGGGGATGCCCCTGACCACCCATCTGGGGGAATTCTGGGCTGTGGGTTTCATGGGGTATTTCTGGACCCTTCTGTGTGGAACCCGGGAAGCTGCAGGCAGGGACGAGGCGTGTCCTGTGGACCTACCTCACAGCCTGCTGCATGAACCGGTCAGGGTCCACAGCCGAAAACGTGGTCAGCACGGTGCCAGGGGGCACGCCCTCCTCCAGGCGGATCAGCTTGTGGTTTGAGGGGAAGTAGGGAGCCTCATTGATGTCCATGACGGAGATGGTCACCCCTGCCGTGGACTGGAAGGACATCTGGATCCCGCTGGCCAGGGGTGCCTGGTTGGACACCATCACCGTGAGCATGAAGGCTCTGTTGAGCTCGTAGTCGACTGCCTGGAACAACAGATCGGGGCTGGGAGTGACCTGGCGCAGCTTCCGGGGGGGTGGGCGTGGGGGGACACGCGGGAAGGTTGGTGTCCAGCCTTCTCTGAACCATGTCTGGCTCTTCTCTGCCCTGCTTTTTAGCCTGGAGGCCCCAAAAGGTCCCATCTCCCAGGCACCCTTGTCTTCTGGTTCCTGCTGGGTTTGGCTGATGGGAGGAGAGAGGGAGGGGGTCTAGGCCTCCCAGCCCCTGTCCAATGCTGTGCTGAGGCAGAAGCTGGGCTCCTCCTGCGGGACTCCAGCCCCTCTTCCTGGCCTGGTAACCCCATTGACCTTCCTCCTTTGAGCCTAGTGTGGGGAAGGCTCCTGACGTTGTTGGCCAGGGGGGCCTCACCAGGTGCAGGGGGTCAAATGGCGGCCCCCAAAAGACATGTCCACCTGGGACCTGTGAATGGGCCCTTATTTGGAAATAGGGTCTTTGTACATGTAAGTTAAAGACAGAGGCCCTCATAAGAGACAGGCAGGGCTGGGTGTGGTCATGCATGCCTATGATCCCAGGGCTTTGGGATGCAAAGGTGTGAGGATCGCTTGAGCCCAGCAGTTTGAGGCTGTGGTGCACTGTGATCGCACCATTGCACTCTAGCCTGGGTGACAGAGCGAGGCTCTCCAAAATTTCAAAACAGAGAGAAAGGGAGAGGGATATTTGAGACACACAAGTGCAGGGAGGAGCCATGTGGCAACGGAGGTGCAGTCTGGAGTGAGGCAGCTACAGGCCAAGAAACAGGAGAGAGGCAGGCAGCGGGTTCTCCTCTAGAACCTCCCAAGCGAAACCGTTCCTGCCGGCACCTTGAATTTATGTCTCTGACTCCCAGAGCTGGGACAGAAGACAGTTCTATTGTTGTAACCCACCTGGTTTGTGGTAATTTGTTACCGCAGCCCCAGACACCACCATGCCAGGTCTGCAGCTCCCATCACTGCTGCCCTTGGCCCCTGCATCCACACAATTCTGTGGTGCACCAGGACCCAGGCTGATAAACGCTAGAGCTGCAGTTCCGCAGTGATGCTGTATGATCAGAAAAGCTTCGCTCAAGCCTTTCCTACACATTTTGGGGAGGGAGGGAAATTACGTGGAAACAGCTTGGGGCCCTGAGACATTCAGTGGCAAAGCTTGCAACAGTCTCACTGGAAAAAGCACAACACAATGTGTTGCAATTGCATTAAAAATTCTGCTTAGATATGTGCAAAGTAACATATGCATCAGAGTATTCATTGTGTAGTATACGCAGAGACAATACGCTGGAAACGACCCAAACATCCATCAGCTATGGTTGGCTGCACGGCCTGCAGTACATCTGTGCGGGGAGACACTTGCAGCTGTAAAGAGAATGAGAACAACCTCTGTGTGCTGAAGAGGAGAGGCTTCCAGGATCTACTGGTGGCCAAAACAGCAACCCACATAGCGTGCACCTTTTGTGCAAAACAGGGAGAAAAATACGATTTGTATACGTTTTTGCTCATGTTTGCAGAAAGAAACATGAGGATAAAGCAAAAACTAATAAAAATGATCATCATTATTAGAGAGGAGGAATGGGGTCAAGGCCAGAGCTGGGAGTATTAGTTTGTGAGTTTGCTATCTATTTCTTATCATATAGTTTTGATTTTTTTTTTTTTCCGACAGAGTCTTCCTCCACTGCCCAGGCTGGAGAGCAGTGGCATGATCTCGGCTCACTGCAACCTCTGCCTCCTGGGTTCAAGCGATTCTTCTGCCTCAGCCTCCCCAGTAGCTGGGATTACAGGTGCCTGCCACCATGCCCGGCTAATTTTTATATTTTTAGTATAGATGAGGTTTCACTATGTTGGCCAGGCTGGTCTTGAACTTCTGACCTCAGGTGATCCACCTGCCTCGGCCTCCCAAAGTGCTGGGATGACAGGCATGGGCCACTGCGCTCTGCCCAAAATGTGCTTTTGAGGGTGATGCATTCTGACAGATTTAGATGTGGAGGATCATGAGGTCTGGTAATTAAAAAGAGTACTCCTGCAAAAAGTGCAGATTGCTGTGCAGCAGCATGCCCATCACTGTGAGATTTACATGATGCCACGCTTCCACGTGATGACCATGACACCACGCTTCCACGCGATGACCGCGACACCACGCTTCCACGTGATCACCGGGACACCACGCTTCCACACAATCACTGCGACACGTTTCCATGCGATCACCGTGACACCACGTTTCCAGGCGATCACCGCGACACCACGCTTCCACGCGATCACCGTGACACCACGCTTCCACACAATCACTGCGACACGTTTCCATGCGATCACCGCGACACCACGTTTCCAGGCGATCACCGCGACACCACGCTTCCACGCGATCACTGCGACACCATGTTTCTATGCAATCACCCTGACACCATGCTTCCACGCAGACACCACGCTTCCACACAGACACCACGTTTCCACACAATCACCATGACACCACGCTTCCACGCAATCACACCACGCTTCCACGCAATCATGACACCACACTTCCATGCAATCACCACAACACCACACTTCCACGCAATCACCACAACACCGCACTTTCACACAATCATGACACGGTTCCACACATTCATCACGACACAGTGCTTCCAGGCAATCATGTCGGTTCCTCCTACTTCTAGGAATGCCTGGAAACCTTCATGATAAGCAGTGTAAGACATTTCCACTTAGAGAGGAACTTATCTGCTGGAGGGATCAATCAGCTTTCCCCAAGAAGCAGGAAGGCACCATGTCCCCCAACGATGTGATCTCCCCATGTTCCCACCCCTTGTGAGCCGCCTGCAGGCAGGAAGGCCAGACACTGTCCACAGTGGAGCGGAAAAGGCCAGTTTGTGGCTTTGGAGCTTCATAAGCTGAGGGCCACAGGAGAGACAGGAAGGAACCTGGGGTGTTCCACCCACAAGGTGCTGTTGCTCTGAACCCCACTCGCCATGCTTAGGGCCGGCAGTGAAGCACCTGAGGCTGAACAGACCCAACCCTGCCCTTTCTCTGGGGCCACCACAGCCTCTCAGCATCTGATCTTTCCAAGCAGGAACAACCACATAATCTGGTATGTCACACTCAGGACTTCTAGGCACTGCTACTGAATAAAATATTTCAGTACAAAAAGAAGAAATTTAAAAATCGCATCAATAAGGTCAGGTGCAGTGGCTCATGCCTGTAATCTCAACACTTCGGGAAGCTGAGGCAGGAGGATAGCTTGAGCCCAGGAGTTCGAGAGCAGCCTGGTCAACATAGTGAGATGCCATCTCTAAAAAAAAAAAAAAAAGAAAGAAATCAGTTGGGCGTGGTGGCTCACACCTGTAGTCCCAGCTACTCAGGAGGCTGAAGTAGGAAGAGTGCTTGAGCCTGGGAGGTCAGGGTTGCAGTGAGCAGTGATCGCACCCCTGCACTTCAGCCTGGGCAACAGAGTAAGACCTCGTCTCAAAAAATAAAATTGCCTAAATAATAGTATTGGATGAGCATGGAAGGAAAACTGAGACGGTCGCTCCTGGAAGCCCATGACTGCCTCCAGGAGGGTCTGCAGGGAGGGACAGAGATCACAGTTCTGGTCCCGGATCCCCACTGTCCCTGCACTGCCCCTGGGGGTGACACGCAATCACCGCGACACCATGCTTAGGTGAGCCCTCATCCTCCCCAGGGGTGTCCATCTGAAGGAAGGGGTGGTCCCTGCAAGCCTCCCTGGGTCCAGAGTGAGATGCCTCGTGGCTCCATGATGCACATTGTCACCTCTCACTGCTTTGGTGCACGACCCCCACCCTGACTCTGCCACCCCCGGGGCAGGGGCTGTGCCCTGTACCTCTGCCTCCCCAGCACCCAGCACAGCGCCAGTGTGGGTTATCTGTACCCCATGGGTGCCTAGGAGATATAGGGGGTGGGCACCCCCTTGTTCACCACCATTGCCCAGGACCATCTGGGGGTTGTGTGCGCCACACAGGGGTCTCGCACCTGCAGCTATCACCCTGCAGGACCTTCCACGGCCCAACCTGACTGCAAGTCTGATGGGACGCCTGATCCAGAATAACCCAGCACCCTCCTCTGGAAGGTTCTACCAGGGGTCTCAGGTTCCTCCAGGTCTGGCCTTGGTTCCTCTGTCTCTGGACTCCAGATGCCTCCAAGCTCCCAGCGTCTACCTGCACCCACATCGTGTTGGGGTCCCCCCGAGAGCTGACCACGCCAATGCCTGCAGCTGCTCCCCCAGGCCCTCCAGGAGCTGGCTGGGACGGGGCCACTCGTGGGGCTAGACTGTTCCATCACGTCGTGGTGGCGCTATGAACAAGCCCCTGAGGGAAGTGGTCTTTCTCCCATATTTATTGGCTCATGTTCCCGGGACATGGAATAACGCTGCATGTCATGCATTAAAAAATCGTGTCACCAGTCTGAGCAAGGAGGCCTTCCAGAAAGACGATTATGGCCAATAAAAGCCCACAGGAAGATAAAATAAAACACATTTGTAATGGAGAAATCAATAGGTAATTTGGTCTAGCAGTTTTGAGTAGGGTGGCTGGCTGGATCTACTCGCTGAGGCTCAGCATGGCTGCCGCCCACATGTGGCCATGACCCTTCACTCAGAGGTGAGCAGCTGGGCGTGTGCCTGAGCAGCAGCTCCAGCACCGGCTGGGCAGGGCCAGGTGGGGACACACCAGGACGTCTGTCCTGCTCCCCTCTGATGGGAGACTCAGGGGCATCCATTCAAAGTCTCACTCTGTGCCCCTGTCGTGGGGAGGAGTTGCCTCAACTGAGGGCACCAGGACCCCATCACTGACCTGCTCTCCCCCGAATTCCCACCTGCTCTCCCCGGAATTCTTGCCACCTGTGAGCCTCCCACAGGAAGGCCACCTCTGTCGCTGCCCAAAGGGAAAGTGGCAGAGGCCGGTTCTTGGCTTTTGAGCTTTAAAACTGAGGGCCACGGGTGAGACAAGAAAGAACCAGGGATGAGCCTGGGCCTGGGCCTTGCTCCTTCGAGATGAAATTTCACAGCTGGAGGAGGGAGACAAGAGGCCGTGCTGGGTCCTGAGGAGGGTGTGATGGTGACGGATGGCTTATTTGGGTTTGGGGACCTGAGAGCAGAGAAGCTGTGTGTCCACCTCAGGTACAGCCTGGGAGGTGGCAAGGCTCATTCCTCACCCCCCGCTGGTATGGCTAGGGAGATGGAATTGGGAGTGTGGGGCAGGATAGATCTGGATGACCTGCCTAAGATGCCTGTGGACTTCTTTTGACAGTGGCCAAGCTGGACCCCAGAAGTGAGGGATGATGTAGCCAGGATTTGGGTGACTGATGACTGAGGACCGAGGTGACCAGACACTTCTGAGAGCTGCCTAGGAGTGCTCTCCTCCCCTGCACAGGGCACTGCATCAGCCCAGAGCATGGACACAACTGTGGGAAAAGGGAGGCGGAAGAGATGCCAGTCTACCACTTACCACCACCTGGGGGGACCTGGCTAAAAACAGAAGCTAAGTCGGTTTAGAGAAGGAAAGAGCACACTGCTGCATTGCTGGATTTGGGGCTTCCAGTGTGTACCCGACATAAAATATTTCAGTGATTCCTCCTCACCATCCCCTCTGCAGACTATAAACTACTGGAGGGCGGGAGCAGTGACCTGGTCAGGTCTGCAGTGTACATACATGATATGGTGTCTGCTCTTCTGAGGGACTCAGGGGACCATTCATGGAATTAAAGTAACCTTCATGTTCTGGGGAACTAAGCAGGGAGAATGATCAGGAGCCTCTCCCCAGCTCAGGACGACAGTGACAATGACGACAATGAGGATGATGATGATAACGATAATGGTTATGATGACGGCAGCAGCTAATACCACTGATTCAGTCCTTACCTTGTGCCAGGCACTGTGCCAAATCTTTTATATCCAGGGTCTATTTCAATGTGAGTCATAAGTTGCTGGGCATAGGCCCCACAATTTGCCTCATTTTATGTTTGAGGTAACTGAGGCACAGAGAGATTAAGTGGCTGGTCCATGCCAGGGGTAAGTGAGCAAAGAGCTAGCATGGGAATCTAAGAACAGATGCCCTCAAGATACTGGACGTCTCCTGTGGGCTGGGCCAAGAGGTCCCTGTACTGACCTTCTGCCTCCCGCACCACCCGCCACTCCCCAACCCCTCCTCTCCACCCCGCTCCCCTGCTCTGAAAGGGAATGCCTGAAAAGATGATGTCTCTACCAACAAACGCAAAACCAATTTTGGAAATGTTTTCTAAGATGAAGCATCCCCAGACTAAATATGCACCTTAAACAGACTCTAAATTGAAACTTCAGAGAAAAGCACTATAGGGAGTAAAAACAAAAATGAAAGAAAAAGGAAAAAGTGTGGTTCTCCTGTTGAATGCTACCTAGGACACAATGACCCGTGACTCTGTGGGGACAGTGTGGCTGTGTCTGTGCTCGAGACTCGAGCTCCTCAAATTTCAAAATTTATTTGAAACTTGACATGCAGTAAGAGTCACTCTAGGAATGTTAACAAGTGTACGGAAGCACGACCAGCCCCGCGGCCGAGGTGCAGGAGAGTCCCGTCTCCTCCACACTTCTCTCGTGCTGTGCCTTTGCAGTCCCCTCCTCTCCACCCGCCAGCAAACCACTGAAGGGTTTTCCGTCCCCAGAGTTTTGTCTTTTCCGGGACGTTCTGCAGATGGGGGCATGCAACAGGCCACCTTTTGGTTCTGACTCATCTCACTTAGTGTGACGCACTGGAGACCCATCGCGTGTCACATGGATCTCACGTTTGTTCCTTTTGACGACTGAGTAGTTTCCCATTGTAGGACTCTTGGACTTACAGCTGGGGAGAGGCATCATGGGGTCTCAGGGCCCCTGGGCTGGGGACTCTCAGCTGGGCCAGAGTTTCATGCTGCTTAAGGAGGTCTTGGACTCCTCCTCAAGCCTCCTGTCCCCTTCTCATGGCACTAGGAAGGTTTCAGGCTGGTCAGACGGTGCCATCTGGCCATGTCAGGATGCCCTGGAAGAGGACTGGGCTCTGAGCAGACACAGCCCAGCCAGCTCTTAGCGCCAGCTTCAAACCTGTGGAACCTTGTCCTGAACACACACAGACACCTTGGCTCACACAGGCAGGGCCAGCGAGGAACCTGGATGGTTAACAGATGGCTTTATGGCAGAGGGAGCCGGTTCCAGTCCCAGCTTATACGGTCCCCGCTGTGTGATCCTGCGTGTGGGCCCTCAGTTATGCCATCTGTGAAACACGACAAGAATAGCAGCTCCTTGGTGGGCGTGAGGACCAAGTGAGATGGGGTGAGGATGGCACACCTGGTATCGGTGCCCAATCAGTCACTGCAGCTGATCACATCGGGGCCTTGCCTGAGGCTCCCTGGCAGTTTCAGGGTGCTGGAGATCTGGGGATATGCAGAAATAGGGACTGTGCCAGTTCTCTGGGTCACGAAGACTCGAACTAGCTGCGGCCCTTCTGGGCCCTCCCCTGGCCCGGGGCGCTCCTTCCCTCCAGGCACGTGCAGCAGGCGGTGCTGTAGGAATTTGGTTTGCTCCTCCTTCTGCCCAGTGGGGAAGATGGCTGCTGTGAAAAAGACAAAATGCACCCCAAGTCCCAAATCTGAAAATCTGCAGATTTTCACATCTGGGTTTCAGCTGGTGGGTGCCAGCCCGCCTGTGGGTGTGGAGTGGCAGCACCTTTGTAGTTTCTGTGGCTCTGGTGGGAGATGCAGGGTTATCAGGAAAGGGCTATGTTTGTTACCCTGAGCATGGCAGGTCTTCAAGCGTCCCGTGCCTGAGGGATGGGGCCTGCAAGATCTGAGTCGATTCCAGGGTTATTCTGCCGAGGCTGAGCCCACACCCATCTCTGTCGATTCCAGGGCTATTCCACCGAGGCTGAGCCCACACTGATCTGAGTAGATTCCAGGGCTATTCCACCAAGGCTGAGCCCGCACCGATCTCCGTCGATTCCAGGGCTATTCCACCAAGGCTGAGCCCGCACCGATCTCCGTCGATTCCAGGGTTATTCTGCCGAGGCTGAGCCTGCACTGATCTGAGTCGATTCCAGGGTTATTCCACCAAGGCTGAGCCCGCACTGATCTCCATCGATTCCAGTATTCCACCAAGGCTGAGCCCGCACCGATCTCCGTCGATTCCAGGGTTATTCCGCCGAGGCTGAGCCCGCACCCAGGAAGGAGAAGCGCAAGTCCTAGTGGGATCTATGTCCTGTGCTTTTCCCAAAGAGAGTTTTGAGGACTTCAATATTTAAAGAGGAAAGAGCAGACAGGAGGGGAAGGAGGAAAGGAAAAAAAGCTGGGTCTGGGTAGGCAATGAGACAGTGGCTACATCCTTGCCAGGCTCTGCTCTGCGCTCAGTGGATCCGCATTTCACAGAAGCTGGGGTAGGTGTGTGAAGCCCCAGTTACCTGTGTGGCCACAGAAGGGAGGCGGCACCGCGAGACTCAGTCCCCATGCTCCACTTCCCTTTGGCATAGTGGGTTTGGGGTCCTGAGGTTTTATCTTCCTCTCACAGGCCCCTCAATGGCCTCAGTGCCATTGATGACTGCCTGTGGGGGGCAGGAAGCACAGGCGACAGGGAGATCTTAGCTGTGCATGTGGCTCGCAGGCAGTGCTCATCAACATCCTGAGAACCAGCATTCTGCAGACACGCTTTGGGAAACCCCACTCTCACTATGTAGACAGAGGCCTGACAAGGGGAGGGTGGAGCTGGGCAGGAGACCCCAATGGCTTGGGGACAGGACGTGGCACAAACTCAGTGGAGGGTGGCCTGCTGCCAAGCTGTCACACGGCAGAAGGTCAGTGAATTTGCCCGGCTGTGCCCACCTGGCTGCCGTCAGCACCTCCTCTGTTGCCTCCAAAATTCATGCCCCACCCACTTGCCAGCCAGGGCCTTCCTGCTGTGGGGAGACGGCCGCCAAACAGCTGAGCCCCGGGGGAGTCGTTCTCCCAGTGGCCTTCTCAGGCATCCCCAGCTGGAGGAATAACCCGAAGGGGATGATTCTCCATCTCAAGAATTAGTTCCTGGGGTGGCGGCCCCCAGGCCCTCCTGGGACCCTCAGTCCATGCCCCACAGACTAGTTTCTGCTGTACGTTTGGAACCAGTGGCTCCTCTCTGAAGAACAGAAGAGGGCTCCGTGGGCCTGCCGAGGGCCTGGCCCAGTGCCACGAGGCCTATTCTCTCCCAGGATGCTGGGGCTTCCCTGCAGTTGGCTGTGCTCTTCCACCTTCCGTGGCTGTGATGCTCTGTGCAGATAGGGCCAGGCAGGGGCATGACGGCTGAGGCCACCAGCCCCTGGGCTGGGCAGGAAGCCACCTTCCCTGGAGTCTTTAGGGGTCAGGCTCTCCCCACCACATCGAGCCAGCCTTCTTCCTTGGCACCGGCCCTTTCTGATCTACGTTCGCCGATGAAGGTGGTGGGGCTGTGTGTGCTCCAGCTGCAGAAGTGGTCCTCCAGGGGCAGGGCAGGTGAGACAGGTGCTGATCTCCTTGGGCTCAGAGCTGCCCTTTGTGTTCCTGGGAAGGCCACAGAATCCGAGCTGTGGGAGTCAGAGACGCCTCCTTGGAATCACAAGCAGGAGACGGGCCGAGGCTCACTGCTCACTGGGGAAGAAGGCCCCAGCCAGCGCTGGGCTCAGAAGTCACTCCTCTCCTCTGCCTGCATGTCACATCCAGTCTCTGTCACCTTCCCATGAGGAACTTTGCCGGCAAAGAGGCTGACGATTCACCTTGTGGGTTTCTAGGGGCCAGAGCTAGAATACTAGCTCGAGGTCAAAGGAGAAAGGGTTTCCTACATCTTTCCTCGCCATGCCCAGTCCCTGTGAACACAGATCTGACTTTGCCACTGGGGGCGCGATTGCGCTAAAGCCTCACCCTGAAAATTCATAATTAGAGGGGAAGTGAAACGTGTATTTTGCCTCTTCTCTAAGAACTATCTTTCAAGGTGAAAACATAGCCTCTCTTGAAGAAGAAGGCTTATACAGAGTTAGGGGTGGAATGCTGTGATATGTTAATTTACTTTCAAACATATCAGTCAAAATAAAAAGATTTAGTAAATGTAACAAAATGTTAATTAAATCTAGGTGATGGGTATACGGAAGTTCATTTTACTATTATTTCTGCTTGTCTGTATATTTGAATATTTCATAAAGTAAAAATGATGAAGACATTTATAAGATTTTTCAGGAGAGTCTTCACTAGCTTGCTTAGAAAAGGGGTTATTAAGAAAAGGAAAAAGATGACTTTGGGGTGTTGAGAAAAGACACAGATCCTGGAGGAGCCTATTTTCTTCCCCTGTGATCCCCTAGCATCTAGCTCCCCTCTTCCTTAGGAGAAGTTTGGGAGATGTGCCCATAATTATGCTATGCAGTGTCTTCTCTGGCTAAGAATGGTCATGTGACTAAACTCTGCCCAATAAGATGTGAACAGGTGTTCTGAGAAGATCCTTCAATAAAGGAGGGGCAAGCCATTCTTCCGCCTTTTTGATTTCCTGCTACCTGTAGAAGTCTTGTAATGGCTGGTGCTCTAGCAGCCATTTTGGACCATGAGGGGCCCTGAAAGGTGTGCACAGCAGAGCAGAGGATAGAAGGAGTCAGGGTTTCTGTTGATTGTGCAGCTGTGACATCGGCCTCAACTGCCCACCTCAGGACTCCTCTCACGTGACAGAATAAAGCTCTCCAGTATTTAAGCTTCTGTGGTTAAGCTCTGCTCCCGGCCGCTGAAGGAAGTTTCTAAATGATCCAACCCAAAACGAAACTTGCTTTCCCTTACGCTTCGGCAGATCCTATCCAGCTTTAAGCTCACCCTTCTGTTACCCCCTGCCCTTTTCTCTAAAAATGCCCAGTGTACTCTTGGTCTTTTCTTCTTAGTCCTATTCAAAATTGTTTTGGGACAGTAGCTGCTAAACTTCTTCACACGAAGTTGTAAATGATCACTAAGTGTTACAATATAATTCCCAATCTGCCCTTCCAGGGGAATATGAATTGTAAGTGTAGAAAAAGAGTTAGGTTAGAAGACTGAATCACCACTACTATAATGATAGGGCTTTATAAGTAAATTTGAAAATGTAGATTAAATGGACACTTTTCTAGAAAAACACATCTAACCAAAACCATCAAAGAAATTGAACCAGCAGTTACAAACCCATCTCTCTCCAAAACAAAAAGAAGCACAACCAAAAAGACAAAATCTGCAGCTACTGAATGTCTTCACAGCACAGTGTGACCAAACATTCAGGGGACGGATTATTACAGCATCACATGACCCATCTCTGGGACAGAAAAATACTCTTGAGATTAGTCAGTAACCTTGATAGCAAAACCCAGATGAGGATGCTGTAAGCCTAAATCACCCAGAAAAGGACACGAAAAACTTCAAATATCAGCAACACAAATTCTTCAACATGTTACAAAATACTACCTCACTACTCAATGGGATCTACCTCAGGAATGCAAGGATGGTTTAACATTGGGAATTCTAATAATGAAATTCACCCATTACTAGAGTAGGGGGTGGCAGCAAATATATAGACATTGAAAAGGGAACGGGAGGGTATTCTGGGGGGGTCTGCCAAGCCCCTGCAGGTCACATGACAGGTCCTTGTGAAGGTTGTGTCTGCCTCCAGCAGGTTGGGTTACCTGTCTCTGCCCTTGGATATTAGGGGGGCACTAACTTTACACCAAGTATCACTCCTGTTTCACTGTCCCAGGGAGTGTGCAGGTGGCAGAACCTGGGGTGCCTGGCAGGGTGCGAGAAGAGTACGCACCTTCACCACGGTGACCATGCCTTCATTGGTGACGGGGTCTGTGCGGACGCTGAAGTGCCCGGAGGGATCCCCACTGATGATGCGGTAAACGGCGTTCCAGTTTGGAGAGTGAGGCTGATCTCGGTCCATCACCGTGAGGTTTGCGACCACGGTCTCCACACGGTTTTCGGGGACCTCCCCTGCAAACTGCAAAATGGAAGGAAAGAATGTTACAAACCCACGTTAAGTGTAAATATGTACAGAGAAGTGCACGTAGCATATGTGTGCAGCTCAATGAATGTTCACAAACAGGACACACCGTGTCAGCCCAGCTCAACGAATGTTCACAGACAGAACACACTGTGTCAGCCGCGCCCAGATCAGGAATCAGAGAAGACAGGCTGCTCGGGGGTGCACAGGAGTGTGCGCTTCGTAGCACGGCTGCCGGGGCCCCACTGAAGCAGGCGTGCAGACCTGCCCGGCAGATGCGTCAGCCTTGCAGCTGTGGCAGAGGACCACTGATGGAGCAGCTTCAACAATGGGTCCTTCTTTTCATTCCCAGTCCCCACCCCAGGCCCAGACCCCTTGCATGTCCCAAAGTTTCCACCTGTACTGGCTGGATGGTGGCCCCGAAGATATGGCCACATCTCAATCCTTGGAACTGGAGATACCCCCTTGTAGGAAGAAGAGGTGCTGGAGGGAAGGATTCTGAGCCGGGGAGATTTTTCTGGATTATCCAGGTGGGAGCTAAATGCTACCACGTGCATCTTCAGAAGAGGGAGGCAGAGGGGATTTCACAAAGAAAAGACACAGACGCAGTCAGAGGTGGGAGGCCATGGGAGATGGGGGCAGAGACTGGAGTGATGCCACCACAAGCCCAGGAACACCAGGGTGGCCAGCAGAACCTGGAAGAGGCAGGAAGGGTTCTCCCTGAAGTCTTTAGAGGGAGCAGGACCCTGGTGAGTTCAGACTGACAGAATCAATTCCTGTTGTTTCAAGCCCCCGTTTGTGGCCATTTGTTGCAGGAACCTCATAAGCTCATGCTGACTTCTGATTTGTTGTGGGAAACTTATAAGCTCATGCTGACTTTGGCGTCAAAGATGAGTTCATCTGGGTTTGTTCTTTCCATGAGTGGAACCTTCCAGCACTTGTGTCTGGCTTCTGCTCAGCACTGTGGCTGTGGGACTCCTTTGTATTGCCACATGCAGCTGAGATGGCTGAGCAGTGCTCTGTGATGTGACAGTGCTGTGATCAGGTACCCTTCCTCCCAGGACGGGTGCTGGAGCGTCAGGACAGGGCTGTGCACGTCTGCAGGCAGCTCTGCTCCCCTTCTACTGGGAGGGGAGTGCCCCTGCATGGGAAGCCCCTGTGTCCTGGTGTGGGGCACTGTTAGGGGCTGAATAGTGTGTCCTGGAATTTCCGTGTTGAAGCCCTAAACCCCCAAGGCCTCCGAGTATGACTGTATTTGGAGATAGGGCTTTTAAGGAGGTGACTAAGTTAAAACAAGGCCGTCAGGGTGTCTGGGGCATTACCCAGGCCACCTTCGCACCTGCCCTCAGCCAGGAGGCAGGGAGGAGCCCTCGGGTGCAGTGAACAGAAACTTGCTCTGGGGTAACCTGAACACAGGAGCCTGACCTTCCAGGGCTGCAGGTGACTTACGCCCATCAGGGCAGGGCTCTGTCCTTCCCCTCCTCCAGTGGTCAGGACCCTGCAGCTTGGCCTGGCCCTCTGGCTGCCTGAGAAGCACAGCTGTCCGTTCAGTAAGAGTCTTCCTGGAGTGCCCCCCCGCCCCAGCTGACTTGTGCCGATGCTCCGTTGGCCAGGACAATGTCCCACGGCTACCACCAGCCCAAAGAAGGGAGCCTTGTGAGGTGGGAAAGGGAGAAGGGGTGGGAAACGGGCATTGGGGAGCCAGCCGACCGTGTCTGCCACAGGCGAGTCCTGCAAGGATAGAGAAGCACACAGAGGCCCTGAGGCGTCGGTTCTGGGCCCAGTCTCAGTGCCGGTGTGAGAGGAGGCTGTGAGATGACGCAGATTCATCCAACCCACCAGTGCCCCTTCAGCACGCCTCTGTCATGAGTGTGGAGGCCCCGTCAGACCAGTGGACAAAGACATCAGGTGAACAAGGTCCAACGACATACAGATGGCGACTGTCCCTGCTGGCCCAAGGCCTGTCCTCTCATCAATGAATGAAGGAATGAGTGATAGCCTTCATATAAATGCACAAAAATGAAATATGCTGGTCCCCTTTCCAGGCAGGAGCCAAGTCAACATTCTGAAAAAGGATGGAGACGCAACAGAAGAATTCAGAGCCCACACCAATGGGCTGCCTTGTCAAGGATGGAAAAATATTCCCTTTAATCCCAGACAAGCACTGCGTCGTTTCTATTTCAAAAGCTCAGAGAAAGTCCTTTAATCAGGCTTCTGGACCTGGGGCTCTAAGCGTGGCTAAAAGCCCCACGGCCCGGCCCAGCTCTGGGTCTGATAGGAAGGGCCCCGCCTGTCACCTGCAGGTGCAAGCACTCACATCCCCATACAATCACCTTGTTAGGAAGAAAAATTGTGGATTTACCCAAAGTGGGATCTCAGCCATGTCTGGGGAGCAGGATCCTTTCCTCACACGATGGCCACACTTAGCCATAGAAGATCTCATCTCAGGATTGGGAGGAACCGTCTTTGTTAAACTCCAGAGCGGACAGCTGCCACCCCCACCGCTCCCAATGTCCAGTGTCGGTTGGAATCTCCTAGCTGTCTCTGCTCCTGAGCCAGGTGGCCGGAGCCCGGAGCCTGCAGCTGGGTACCCGGGGAGGCCTCGAGAGGCTGACCTGGCTCTAGAGGAGGGAGCTTCGGGGCTCACTCTGTCTTCCCTTCATCACACATGTTTTGAGTCGCCCAGGTGTCAGATCGTCCTCCAGCAGGACAGGGAGCTGGCATCGCCATGGGATGCACTGGGCTCTGAATTGCACAGCATCATGGCATGGGAGACAGTGCCTGCTGGGGGATGGCAGGGGCGACTCAGGCCATGGTTGGAGATCCATGTGTTCTAGGGGTGAGAACATGCCTGGGAGGGAGCTGCGTGCCTGATCTCAGCCCTGCGGTCCTTGGGTGCGAGAGGACAGCCCTTGCTGGGGCTGTGGCCATGTGGGGTCCTGGGTGGCCAGGTCCCAGGCAGAGGACCGCTGTGGGGGGACATTCAAGGGAGCTTCGCTGAGGCCTGTGAACAAGTTCCAGGAAGGCCGGGGACTGGGCGGGAGGGGGCAGCCCTCCTCAGCCAGGGCTGTGCTACTGTGAGTCTAGGGGCTGACCTGGTGCCTGGGGGGCCTGGGAGTGGGCAGAGCTGTGAGGTGGAGCTGACAGTCCCCTTGGTGTCCTCAGGGGAGATGGCAGCTGGGCCACGTTACACACTCCCTGCTGGGACCATCTCCAGGCAGAGGTGGTGGTGGGAGGGCCTCAGGGCGGGGGGAGCTTCGCAGGCTTGGAACAGGGAGGAGGGTGTCCCACCCCATCGTCAGTGAGGCAGGCAGGTGACCCCTGCAGTGGCTGGTGGAGGACTCAAGGCCAGTGAGCTCCCCTGCGAGATCCCCCTGACCCCGGGGATCTGAGTTTGCAAAATGTGCTGGGCGCCAGGACCCTGAGCCCTCTCCAGAGATGCCGTGAATGCACAGACACTGTTCTGGCCAGGCCCCACAGCACACACTGCTGGTGTCTGACACCTGGCCCCGGGCCATTCCCTCTGCTGGGGACACTGCCTTGCCCCAAAGCAGCCTGCCTGAATCTTGGGGTCACTTCTCCTTTCTTGAGTGAAAACCTGCTGGCCTCCCCCAGGAGCCACGTGGCAGCCCTCGGTAGCTTCTGGCCTTCAGGATTCTGAGGGAGGGTTGACCAGGATCACACCGCTCTGGTCCTGTGGCCATGTCACCCCAAGTTTCCTTAAGGGTTTGGTGGGATGAAGGGCTCTGGTCAGCTTGGTCTAGTGAGGCGCTGGCCGGAAGCCTATTTTTGTCAATAAAGTTTTATTGACACTCAGCCACGCCCCATTCATTTACATATAGCCTGTGGCTGCTTTCCTGCCCCAGCAGCAGCATTGAGTCACGACAGAGACAGCCTGACCACAGATGAAAATACTATCTGGTCCTTTGCTGAAAATGGTTCAGATCCTTGTTTTCCACCCCCGAGGACCCCGCCTCAATAACTGGTTTGAAATAGGCTAATGACCTAAGTCAGCCAGTTAGGGGTCAGTTCTGGTGGCCCCTGCGTCTGGCCTGGACATGGTAACCACACGACTCTGAAGATGTCGGGTTGCTGGGAGCTGCCATTTGCAGCCTGAGAACAAAGCGGGCTGGAGGAAGCATGGCCCAGGGGAGCGTCACGGTGAGCTAGGGTCCGAAGGGAGATTTTCCAAGACTTCTGAGCTCTTGTGAAATGAGCCACTCTCTTTTTGTTCAAGTTGCCAGGGTCAGCATAGTGGCCACCGGTGAGGCTTCCTGGCTCCCCTGTATCTTCTGAATTCCCTTCCTTATTTTCCAGAAATCCACTTTCCTGGCCTCCTCTACAGCCACAACCAGGTGGGTGACCTAGGACTTGCCAGGCAGGTGCAGCTGGATGTCTGTGGTTCAGAGGAGAGGTGGAGAGGGCCTGATTCTGGCAAGCTGCAGAGATGCCTGAGCTTTGGAGCCAGCAGAGGCAGAAGGTGGGGCCAGCACCCTTGCAGGCGCAGGGGCAAGGCTCTGTGCCCAGTGGTGGGGGCAGGAGGGCGCCCTCCTGGTGGAGCAGCCATGCCTGATGCTCCCGGCCCCTTGGATTTCGTGGCCCCTCGCACTCTCTGTATTGTCTTTGCTTACATGGCCAGGTGGGTCCTGGTGTTGTCTGCCGTTTTAGCGAGGGCCTGTCTGACGCTTCCCCACCGGCTCCCGTCCTGAGGAGCAGCGCGGCGTGTTCTGCGTCCATTCCCTTGCAGACTTCTGAGTGAAGTTTATACGAAGAATCCATTCTAATCATGCAAGTTTAATAAAGGTTCACAAAGAAGGCCTTCGCCGATAAATCTGGTTTAGGATTTTCTTATTAACCTTACCCTGGCCATAATGACTTTTAAATTTAATTTTTTCAGATTTTCCTACACAAAGAAAGCCTCTCGGGCCCCTTGGGATGACATGGCAGCTATTTGGGAAAGGAGGAATTTTAAGAGCATCAGAATGGGATTTCTTGCCGCGACCGTAATGTAGAATTCAGCCGTGCACCCATCCCGAGAGGCGGGAGGATTTTGTCTTCCTACGAGGGCCTTCCAGCACAATCCCAGCTCCGAGGCAGAAACCGTGAGGTTCTCAGGGGAAGGTCACCATTCGCAAGAGGAGGCTTTGGGCAGGACCCCTGCAGCACAGCCGGTGTTTCAGGAAAATCCACCCAGCTGTTTCCTTATGATATCAGCAGGCGGTCAGGGCCGAGAGGGCCAGGCGTCATCCACACAATGTCCAGCAAGACCCTGGGCCTCCAAGGCACCGATGCTGGGGCCATGGTGGTCCTGTCCTCAGGGGGAAGTCCCACATCTGCCACACGGCAAGCGGCCACGTGGGAGGGAGTGGGAGGGAAGTTTTGTTCCCCACAGGAAGGTGGTTCCCTCTGTGACACGGGGAGGAGGGACCCCGTTCTTCAGGAGGCTGTGGGGTCAGGTGCGCTGGCACAGGCAGGGCACTCAGTGCAGCACCTGGCACAGGGTCGGTGCCCACCTGCTGCTGTGATGACCAAGGCTAAGGGCGGATTTCTGTGCCTGCAGCCGAGAGACTGGGGGGGACAAGGTTCAGATGAAGCTGACTTCTGGCTGGTGGGTGTGAGGACTCCAGCCCAGGCAGGCATTTCGTCAAGAAAGAAGAGGCCAGAGGAGAGAAGGAAGAGGGAGAAGCTGCCAGAGAAGCCCCAGGGAGAGCACAGGGCACACCCTGTCCCACGTCCTACCAGTTCTCAGCAGCTGCCTGGTGATTCCCACGCTCCACGACCATGATCTCCAGGTACCCCGAGGACTGGGAGCCCCATGAGAGAGCCGCAGCCCCTGGCACCCTTGCGCCCCTTCCAGTGAGTCGCCATCGTGCCAATCCTCATGCCCCAAACATCCAATCCCTGGTGAAGGCCCCGATGACAGCTCCCGCCAGCTTGGTGTGGGTGGGGCTATGGGCCCTGCAGCCCACACTCTCGGGACTGGCTGCTGTCCCCCGCTGGGGCCAGCCCACAGGACACTGGCTTGGGAGAAGTCCCAGGGGTGGCCAGTCAGACGCCTCCAAAGCACCAAGAGAATCCACATTTGCAAGAGCAGAAATGCAAAACAGCTGGCAGTGGGCAGGAGCAGAGAGGAGAAGCTTGCGGGCCCTCACAGGAGACAGGCCTGTCCCAGACAGGGGGCTCCTTGGGCTCATGCTGGTAACAACCCCAGGGAAAGAGAATGACAGCATTTCGGGAGCAGGAGGCAGAGGGGATTCTATTATTGTTCCTGTTTTGCAGGTGATGAAACTGAGGCTCCAGGAGGCAACCTGCCCAAGGTCACCAGTGGTGGAAAGGGGTGCTGAGGCTGCGCTGGTCCCCTGGGGGCAGCCTCTCGGCCCCACATCCTGCTTGTCTTGAGAGGTCACTTTCATGGTTTTCATTTGGAACAGAGAATTATACATCCGCAAATGAGTAACAATTGCTCATCGTAGAAAAATTTGGTAGAAAAACCAACATTCACAGAAATAAAATATGTACATTTACTTTTTTTTATTATTATACTTTAAGTTCTGGGGTACCTGTGCACAATGTGCAGGTTTGTTACGTATGTATACATGTGCATGTTGGTGTGCCGCACCCATTAACTCATCATTTACATTAGATATATCTCCTAAGGCTATCCCTCCCCTCTCTCCACTCCCCACGACAGGCCCCGGTGTGTGATGTTCCCCACCCTGTGTCCAACTGATCTCATTGTTCATTTCCCACATATGAGTGAGAACATGTGGTGTTTGGTTTTCTGTTCTTGCGATAGCTTGCTGAGAATGATGGTTTCCAGCTGCATCCATGTCCCTACAAAGGACACGAACTCATCCTTTTTTATGGCTGCATAGTATTCCACAGTGTATATGTGCCACAATTTCTTAATCCAGTCTGTCACTGATGGATATTTGGGTTGATTCCAAGTCTTTGCTATTGTGAATAGTGCTCCAGTAAACATATGTGCATGTGTCTTTATAGCAGCATGATTTATAATCCTTTGGGTAGGTATATACCCAGTAATGGGATGGCTGGGTCAAATGGTATTTCTAGTTCTAGATCCTTGAGGAATCGCCACACTGTCCTCCACAATGGTTGAACTAGTTTACAGTCCACCAACAGTGTAAAAGTGTTCCTATTTCTCCACATCCTCTCCAGCACCTGTTGTTTCCTGA
>NW_012104365.1:3689440-3702069 GCF_000951045.1 Mandrillus leucophaeus | reverse complement strand
ACCTCAGGTGATCTGCCCGCCTCGGCCTCCCAAAGTGTTGGGATTACAGGAGTGAGCTACCATGCCTGGCCTTACAGATTTTAAATATGTAGATTAACCTCTGAGGAGCAGGGGCTGTGACTGCTTCGGTTTTCGCTGTAGCTGTCCTACACCCTGGCATAGGGAGTGCCCGGTGCAGGGTGAAATGAATTAATGCATGAATGTGCAAACATAATGAACAAGGCCTGGCACGTGGCACACAAAGTTTCATAAGAGATTTACTTTTTAATTCAATGCTAATACTATGTGTGACTTCTTTTTTTTTTTTTTTTTCTTGAGACAGTCTTGTTCTGTTGCCCAGGCTGGAGTTTAGTGGCATGACCATAGCTCACTGCAGCCTCCAACACCTGGGCTCAAGTGATCCTCCTGCCTCGGCCTCCCAAGTAGCTGGAGCTATAGGCCTGCGCCACCTCTGCTGTGTGTGAGATTTTTAATCAGCTCTCCGAGGCAGGTGGTGATGAGGCACTGACCTCATACTTACGACGTCTGCGATGCTAGACTCTTCCTCCTTCAAATATTCCCAAAATGACACCAATGTAGCCTCTTTGCTTAGGTGAAGTCAGGGCTCGACAACAAGCCCGTGGCCTGAATCTGTCCCTTGCTTGTTTTTGTAAATAAAGTTTTATTGGGACATGGCCACACCCTCTAGCTTGTGTTTTGTCTGTGGTTGTTTTTGTCCTACAATGGCAGCGGTTCGGAGTTGCCATGGAGACCTTCTGGCAGCCAGAGGCAAACATTTACTCTCCAGACCATTCAAGAAAAGGCGTGTCTGCCCCTGTGTCAACGGCAGCTCATTTGCCTGCAAATCCCTGGGAACGTGGGGCCCCGCACGCTCCTCTGTGATCTGCCCTTGCACCCCTGGAACGAGCACAGGAGCGGTTCTGCTGGGTGGTGGCCGCATGCCGCAGGGAATGGCTGGCATTTAGGGCCCTGCCCATAGCCCCCAGGTCTCCGTGGCTGGTGAAGGGCAGAGCGAGGCTGCTCCTCCTCTAATGGAGGCCCCTGGGGTCCTGGTTTCAGAGGCGCAGGCTTGACCTTTTCTGCCTCTGCATTGCTCAACCATTTGTGCTGCCTGACCTGCTCTGAAAACGGCCGTCCGCAACGCATCCATGCCCGCCGGGGACCCGCCTTTCGTGACTTTGGAACTCCAAGGACTGAACACATCATGGTTTGAATTTCCATCAGTTGCTGGAAGCCAGAAGGTGCCCCCGGCTCCAGGCCGCTCCTCAGGTGTGACACGCAGGATGGCGTCTTGGTGATTTGCTGCTGTACTTAATTTCTGTCTGTCCCTCCCACATCCAGTTTCCCGGCAAAAGACTAGTGGCAGTGACTCCATATCTCATAAAGACGAGCCACGGCCGACTGCGAACTTTGCTTCCTCGTCTGACGGACAGTAGTGCCCCTGAGGCCCAGCTTTGTCTCCTGGAAGGCTCAGGACCTCCTTTTGCCTCTTCCCACTGAGCAGGTCTGAATGAGCAGAAACGGGAACTCTGCCGCTGCCCTCGTCACCCCAGCCCCGTGGGCCAGCATAGGATCGACGCTTTCCCCGAGGTGCTGCTTGCTCAGAAGCGTCTGGCTGGCCCTAATGAAGCCTTGGCGTTCCCAGCCACCTGGCGTTGGGTGCTGCTTCTTCCGGCCCGAGCCTGGTGTGGACAACGGCATCCCACTGGAGGGACGTGCCCGAGCCTGGTGTGGACAACGGCATCCAACTGGAGGGACGTGCCCGAGCCTGGGGTGGACAACGGCATCCAACTGGAGGGACGTGCCCGAGCCTGGTGTGGACAAGGACATCTAACTGGAGGGAAGCGCCCGAGCCTGGTGTGGACAACGGCATCCAACTGGAGGGAAGCACCCGAGCCTGGTGCTCATGCCCAGCCGGAGCTCAGCGGATCCATCACTGTGACGAGCACAGCTGAGTGCTGGCCCTGACAGCTCCTGTCCGGCTGGGGTGTGGTCTGCGGCGCCCGCCACGGGGCTGGGAGCCACCTGGGGACACAGCCGGCTGCAGTTCCTCTGTTCTGTGATTGCTTGCATTGGAAAATCAATAGTGTAAACCTACAAACCACAGCTCCTTTGGATGTTACAATGTCATTGCTTTTTGGAATTTAGTTTTCTATTCAGTAAAACAATGATGATTTCTGCTGAGTTCTGAGTTCACAAATCAGAATTGTTGAATCCGTGGCTCTCGTGACCAGAAGGAAGTTGCAGGCGGTTTTTCTTCTTCCTCCTCGTCCTCCTCCTCCTCTTCCCTTTACAGACAGGAGCTTTGGGGGCAGCAGGGGGGTGTGGGGGGGTGGCAGAGCCCGCTTGCCTGAGCCTCTGCTCCCGCCTTGCAGCGCTGCTATGAGGGACAAAAAAGTGCTCCCTGCAACGCCCGCTTGAGGGAAAGAACCAGCCATTTAGCTCAAAATTAACTTGAACCCCCCTTTTGGGCTTTTGGGTCCATAGGCCAGGTTGGCTTTCTCCCTTCCCAGAAAGGACACAGAGGTTGACCCATCTTCTTACCCCGGATTGGAGCACAACTGCAGGCAGCAGCTTGTCTGTGCCAGGGGGAGGGACACAATTGCTATCAATCGTCATTATTAATCATACAACAGCCACAGTGGCCATATTATTGCTGTTCTACTCATTGGGTCTTTCTCTGAGTCAGGTATGCTGCCAAGGGACTGATATCTGGGAACACTCGGTCTTCACACACCCATCAGGCAGGAACAGATGAGGAGACGGAGGCACAGAAGACTCTGCAACTTGCCCAAGGCCAACAACTGGTCAGTGGTGGAGCCAGGCTTGAAGCTGGGGAGTCTGGCCCAGCGCCCACCCCCAGCCCCTGGGTCCCACCTCTCCCATGCAGCTTGGACAGGCGGGTCCAGGGAGGCCTAAGAGACTGGCGGGAGCACTGTGGCTGGGAGGACTGAAGTCTTGACCCCCAGGCCGAGGGACCCCAGGTTTCTGTGTGTCCCGGCCTTAGGGTTGTCCTTCCCAGTCCGTGGCTCCCCCATGTCTCTGGACCGACGTCCTGTTGGTCCCTGCCCCAGGATGGGCCCAGACTTGGACTCTCAGAAGTGCCCCCTCTGCAGCCATCTCTAGGAAGTCGTTCCTGGCGGGAGGAGCAAGGAGGCGGGAGGTGATGTCAGGCGGGCGGGAGCTCCTGGTCCCTGCAGCCGCCACCTCTGTTCTCGGAAAAGCTGGCTCCGATTAATTATTTATGGCCGAGGCTTGCACAGAACACCCAAGCATAATTAAGGGCACTGAGTCCATTCTGATTTTCAGATACCCGACTCTTGTGCTCAGGACTCACGCTGAATTGTAATTTCTCCCCTTCTTCTGTAGAAGTCAGGGACTCACAGGGCTTGGCCAGGGTGGGTGTGCAGCCGGGCGTGAGGGGCCGGGGATCTGTGGGTGAGAGCTGCCCCGGGCCAGCCCAGCCAGTCCCCCTGCCGAGGTTGGCCAGTAGTCTGTCTACCCTGCAGAGCTGGGGCCGCCCTTCCTCCCGGTCAGGAGTGTCACTTCTGAGGAGGGACCGCAGGCCGCATCCTCAGGCGGCTTGGGGCGGGAACTGCCAGAAGGACCTCAAAAACATGAGGGCCACAGACCCACAGACCCCAGGGCTCCTAAGTTCAGCTGACACCCCTGCCTCTGGCAAAACCATTTTTAACCCCTTTGAGAGAAAAATCTGTATTTCCACATCAACTGTGATAACCAGGTACTGGCTGAGCCAGGCACGTCCTAAATGCTGGGGACCCACTCATCCTGCCCTTGGAGAGCCTGTGGGGAAACCAGCACGACTCCCTTCCCTCTTATTTAAAAAATATTTAACCTGATTTTATTCACACTTGCCTTGGGATGGGGAATAGATCATTCACAATGACAAAGTACAAAATATGTCTTATCATGGATGCATTTTAAATGACAACAATAATATACCTTAACAATTTCTACCACCCTCTTTTTTTTTTTTTGAGACAGAGTCACTCTCTCTCCCAGGCTGGAGTGCAGTGGTGTGATCTCGGCTCACTCTAACCTCTGCCTCCCATGTTCAAGCAATTCTCTGCCTTAGCCTCCTGAGTAGCTGGGATTACAGGTGCATGCCATCACACCTGGGTAATTTTTTTTTTTTTTTTTGTATTTTTAGTAGAGATGGGTTTCACATCTTGGCCAGGCTAGTCTTGAAATCCTGACCTCGTGATCCACCTGCCTTGACCTCCCAAAGTGCTGGGATTACAGGCGTGAGCCACCGTACCTGGACCTCCCTCTTTACCATTTGGGGAAACTGCGCTGAGAAGGTTTTGGTGACATTGCTACAAGCCCCTCACCTTTGAAAGGCCAAAACGGACAGGATGCCAGGTCTGTTAAAGCTGGAACCATGTCTGCTCACCACCCATCTCCATGCCCCTGGGATGGGGGCCTGGGGCACCACCCATGGCATTTTTAGAGCAGATTTATGTTGCTGAAGTCTTCAACTTCCACATAGATCAGCAGTGCTCCTGATGACACCTTGAGATGGGATTAATTCTAGGTGGAAAGCGGGGATGAAATCCTGCTGCTTGGCCGGGCGTGGCGGCTCATGCCTGTAATCCCAGCACTTTGGGAGGCCGAGACGGGCGGATCACGAGGTCAGGAGATCGAGACCATCCTGACTAACACGGTGAAACCCCGTCTCTACTAAAAAAACACAAAAAAACTAGCCGGGCGAGGTGGCGGCGCCTGTAGTCCCAGCTACTTGGGAGGCTGAGGCAGGAGAATGGTGGGAACCCGGGAGGCGGAGCTTGCTGTGAGCTGAGATCCGGCCACTGCACTCCAGCCTGGGCGACAGAGTGAGACTCCATCTCAAAAACAAAACAAAACAAAACAGAAAAATAAATCCTGCTGCTCAGAGAGGTCCAGCGATCCAACCTTGGCTACGCAGCTGGCAGGGACCAAGAGGAGGGCTAGTGCTGGGCTTCCTGACGCCAGGGGGTCCTCCCTGTGGGCATGTGTGTGGGTGGGGGGATGGGCTGGAGGAAGGCCTGTGGTGCCAGATCTCCAGGGTCGCCCTGTGCTGGCTGGACCTGTCCCTGAGAACTTCACTGCAGGACCCATGCAGTGGTCCTGCATAGGAGGCCTTGGGGCAGGGTCTGAAGCTTGTGTCCTCTGTGGCCACCAGCTTCTAGCACAGCAGACCCCACGCTCACCTGCTGGAGGCAGTGCTGAGGGCCGAGGGTCCCTGCTCAGCCTCACGTGGGCAGTGCAGCCGTGCTCAGAGCCAGTGAAGGGAAAATAACTTTTAATTAACATTTAGGACTCAGAACTGGATCATGCAAATCCCCTGCATCTCTGTAGCTTCTGCTGATTGTTCTTGATTAGGCTTGGTAAAAATAGCCTGGCGGCATGCGCAGCAGCGTGGCTGGCCCTCGCCATCCTCCTGGCCCCTTTGCCTGCTCCATCCCACGGTGAGGCATGGACAGTGTCCTGGGGCTCCTGCCTGTCACTCATCTTCAGAAGGACACACCAAGGGCCATCCTAACCCCGAGTACTTACAGACACCCCTTCCCCATGACCATGTGACCCAGTCACCTGGAAAAGCCACCCCAGGGTGGAGGGGACCCTCCCTGCCAGGGTCATTCATCCATTGTCCACTCACTAGCACGTCACCTCGCCGGCCTGACCAATGCAGCAGACTGCGGACCCTCTCCCAGCCTGTATTAGACCGGGAGGTGCTGTGGACACTGGCTGAGAAGCACCTAGACATATCTGCGTACTCCTCAAGAGATGCCATTTCCCTGCCCCGTGATCTGGGGCCTGGGACCTGCCTGAGGCCCTCTGGAACCAAGAATGGACAATGGCCCAACTCTGGGAGGTGCATGAGGCTGCAGTAGCCTGTGCTTAGCCATTGGAAAAGCACAGGGATGTGTCTCTCTAATAAATGCCATGGGGACCCTCTGCCCCAGTCCCAGGAGGAGCAGCCCCAGGGTGGTGTGGCCGGTCAGCAGTGGCCGTGAGGGTAGCTCAGTGCCGAGGGCTGCTCAGTGCTGATCAGTGCGGGTGGCTGGTCGGTGCTGGTGGCTTGTCAGTGCTGGTCAGTACTGGTTGCTGGTCATTTTCGGTCAGTGCTGGTAAATGCTGGAGGCTGGTCAGTGCTGGTGGCTGGTCAGTGCTGGTCAGTGCTCATGCTGGTCAGTGCTTGTGGCTGGTCCACTAGGTCTAGAAGGGCCTCTGCCTTGGCTTCCCAGAGTCTCGGGAGGGGGACCAGAGATGAGTGGTAGGGCTTGCAATGGAATGACGGGATTCTCTGAATTTCGGGATTTAGGACCACAGTTCCCCTTGTTTATCTTCTGCCCCCCAACATCTCAGAGAATCAGGTCATCCCCACCTTTTGTTCAAGGGGACACAGAGGCAAGAATTCTCTCCTGCAATGTGCTTCAAGTTGCCTTGAGCCAAATGCAGAATTCCGTTGGGGGCTCAGTGTGACTCCTGGGCTGGCCGTTTTCAGAGGCATGTGCAGGTCAGAGACATCCTGCGGTTCTCCGTCTTCCTTCACAGGGATGCCGGCTCCAAGAAAGGCAGAGACACCTGCTCCACACAATGTGCGTCACCTTCTCCCCTCCCTCCCTGCCATCACTTCCTTCTCTTTCTTGGAGTCAGGGAGGAAGGACAGCTGGGGCTGCCTGGCCAGCTGTGTGGGTGCAGCCCGGCTGCGCTCTTGGGCCTGGACGTTATTATTCTCCAGGGCTCTGGGGTTAGCAGCTGCTTCCCGTATGTCCAGACTCCCCGGGAGCCTGGCCCTGAGCTTTTCCTGCCCGTTGCTCATTGGCCGGAAGAGAGTAAATAGAGACTGAAGCCAAGAGAGAAGGGGGTGTTTTCCAAACCATCTGAACGCCTTCCTGGCCAATTGTATGAGAGCTGTTGCATCCTGGGGCTGCGCCCTGTTAAATGCTCCTCGGGCTCCTGGTTGCCCTGGCTGCTTGCTGCCTGGGACTCACTGCCAGGAGCCTGAGGGCGCGCCTGGAGCATCCCAGCCCTGCCGCAGTGGTGCTGAGCTGGCTTCCTTCGCTGTGATCTGCCATCTTCCCACCAGATGGCGCTGTGTGCTCACGGCCACCCCCGCCTGGTGCAGCTGCGCCCGGGGCCCGGGATGCAGGACGCAGGAGGCCCAGATGCAGGACGGGTGCCGTGGTGAGGGTCTCTGGCCTTGAGTTGCCTTCTCAGCAAGCCGGCCTACCCACAGGGAGGAGCGTCTCCCTCCTGACCCCATCCCTTCCCGTCCTTGCTCCTGACCCCATCCCTTCCCGTCTCCCTCTTAGCCTTCCGCAGCCCAGAGTCCTCATCTGTCATTGCCTCCCTGCCATCACTTCCTTCTCTTTCTTGGAGTCAGGGAGGAAGGACAGCTGGGGCTGCCTGGCCAGCTGTGTGGGTGCAGCCCGGCTGCGCTCTTGGGCCTGGACGTTATTATTCTCCAGGGCTCTGGGGTTAGCAGCTGCTTCCCGTATGTCCAGACTCCCCGGGAGCCTGGCCCTGAGCTTTTCCTGCCCGTTGCTCATTGGCCGGAAGAGAGTAAATAGAGACTGAAGCCAAGAGAGAAGGCCCCAGGGTGGTGTGGCCGGTCAGCAGTGGCCGTGAGGGTAGCTCAGTGCCGAGGGCTGCTCAGTGCTGATCAGTGCGGGTGGCTGGTCGGTGCTGGTGGCTTGTCAGTGCTGGTCAGTACTGGTTGCTGGTCATTTTCGGTCAGTGCTGGTAAATGCTGGAGGCTGGTCAGTGCTGGTGGCTGGTCAGTGCTGGTCAGTGCTCATGCTGGTCAGTGCTTGTGGCTGGTCCACTAGGTCTAGAAGGGCCTCTGCCTTGGCTTCCCAGAGTCTCGGGAGGGGGACCAGAGACGAGTGGTAGGGCTTGCAATGGAATGACGGGATTCTCTGAATTTCGGGATTTAGGACCACAGTTCCCCTTGTTTATGTTGTGGCGTGGCTGGCCCTCGCCATCCTGCTGGCCCCTTTGCCTGCTCCATCCCACGGTGAGGCATGGACAGTGTCCTGGGGCTCCTGCCTGTCACTCATCTTCAGAAGGACACACCAAGGGCCATCCTAACCCCGAGTACTTACAGACACCCCTTCCCCATGACCATGTGACCCAGTCACCTGGAAAAGCCACCCCAGGGTGGAGGGGACCCTCCCTGCCAGGGTCATTCATCCATTGTCCACTCACTAGCACGTCACCTCGCCGGCCTGACCAATGCAGCAGACTGCGGACCCTCTCCCAGCCTGTATTAGACCGGGAGGTGCTGTGGACACTGGCTGAGAAGCACCTAGACATATCTGCGTACTCCTCAAGAGATGCCATTTCCCTGCCCCGTGATCTGGGGCCTGGGACCTGCCTGAGGCCCTCTGGAACCAAGAATGGACAATGGCCCAACTCTGGGAGGTGCATGAGGCTGCAGTAGCCTGTGCTTAGCCATTGGAAAAGCACAGGGATGTGTCTCTCTAATAAATGCCATGGGGACCCTCTGCCCCAGTCCCAGGAGGAGCAGCCCCAGGGTGGTGTGGCCGGTCAGCAGTGGCCGTGAGGGTAGCTCAGTGCCGAGGGCTGCTCAGTGCTGATCAGTGCGGGTGGCTGGTCGGTGCTGGTGGCTTGTCAGTGCTGGTCAGTACTGGTTGCTGGTCATTTTCGGTCAGTGCTGGTAAATGCTGGAGGCTGGTCAGTGCTGGTGGCTGGTCAGTGCTGGTCAGTGCTCATGCTGGTCAGTGCTTGTGGCTGGTCCACTAGGTCTAGAAGGGCCTCTGCCTTGGCTTCCCAGAGTCTCGGGAGGGGGACCAGAGATGAGTGGTAGGGCTTGCAATGGAATGACGGGATTCTCTGAATTTCGGGATTTAGGACCACAGTTCCCCTTGTTTATCTTCTGCCCCCCAACATCTCAGAGAATCAGGTCATCCCCACCTTTTGTTCAAGGGGACACAGAGGCAAGAATTCTCTCCTGCAATGTGCTTCAAGTTGCCTTGAGCCAAATGCAGAATTCCGTTGGGGGCTCAGTGTGACTCCTGGGCTGGCCGTTTTCAGAGGCATGTGCAGGTCAGAGACATCCTGCGGTTCTCCGTCTTCCTTCACAGGGATGCCGGCTCCAAGAAAGGCAGAGACACCTGCTCCACACAATGTGCGTCACCTTCTCCCCTCCCTCCCTGCCATCACTTCCTTCTCTTTCTTGGAGTCAGGGAGGAAGGACAGCTGGGGCTGCCTGGCCAGCTGTGTGGGTGCAGCCCGGCTGCGCTCTTGGGCCTGGACGTTATTATTCTCCAGGGCTCTGGGGTTAGCAGCTGCTTCCCGTATGTCCAGACTCCCCGGGAGCCTGGCCCTGAGCTTTTCCTGCCCGTTGCTCATTGGCCGGAAGAGAGTAAATAGAGACTGAAGCCAAGAGAGAAGGGGGTGTTTTCCAAACCATCTGAAAGCCTTCCTGGCCAATTGTATGAGAGCTGTTGCATCCTGGGGCTGCGCCCTGTTAAATGCTCCTCGGGCTCCTGGTTGCCCTGGCTGCTTGCTGCCTGGGACTCACTGCCAGGAGCCTGAGGGCGCGCCTGGAGCATCCCAGCCCTGCCGCAGTGGTGCTGAGCTGGCTTCCTTCGCTGTGATCTGCCATCTTCCCACCAGATGGCGCTGTGTGCTCACGGCCACCCCCGCCTGGTGCAGCTGCGCCCGGGGCCCGGGATGCAGGACGCAGGAGGCCCAGATGCAGGACGGGTGCCGTGGTGAGGGTCTCTGGCCTTGAGTTGCCTTCTCAGCAAGCCGGCCTACCCACAGGGAGGAGCGTCTCCCTCCTGACCCCATCCCTTCCCGTCCTTGCTCCTGACCCCATCCCTTCCCGTCTCCCTCTTAGCCTTCCGCAGCCCAGAGTCCTCATCTGTCATTGGGTTAGTCGGGGTTGGCTGGGATCAGAGGCTGGCTCTGCACCCTGGCCGCACCCTGGGGCCCAAGGGGCAGCTCCACAGGTGCAGCTGGTGCTGCTGCTGTCATTGCTATCATGTCATTGCTATCATGATTGACACACAGCTCTGTGGGGGCCTAGGCCTGGGGGAGAAGCGGGTGATATGGTTGTAGGGGCAAAGAAAACCCTGAGATCCTGGCATCTCGGGGTCACGGTCACTCTGGGAGCCCTCGCTGACCCTCCCCTCTGCACGTCGCAGCCTGGTGCCTTAAACCTTCCTAGAGGGTTCCCGGGGCTGGGCCACGTGCCTGTGATGTCAGCACTGCTACAGGGGCCCAAAATGACAGCTTGGGGACACAGTGTTGCACCCCACGGACCCAGGGAGTCACCACAGAGGGTCCTGGTTGAAAAGAAGGGCAACAGCCGAGGCTGGGACCTCCCCAGATCGCCGGGCAGCAGGGAAGTGGGGCCATCGAATGTCTGTTGGCGCGGTGGCCTCTGCAGATTTCAAGGGAAGGGCCCCTCCTGGTGGTGCAGCTGCCCTGCTGGAATCCAGAGGAAGCGGGGGCCGCATGCCTTACAGCCCTGTCTCCACCATGTTCCCACCAGACAGAGTTTGGCCCCCTGTGAACTGGGGGCTCAGGACCTCGCAGTGGACTTTCAATAACATTCAGTGAGTGGTCACTCAGGTCCCAAGCAGCCGGTATGGGGTCCAGTCATGACCCCCTTTCTGCCAACAGTGGGCCATAGAGGGTCAGCCAAGTTCCACACACAGGATGGACCCACCATGCCAATGCTCCATCTGGGCATCCCCCAAGAAGGTCCCACACGCACGCCTCCCAAAGTGGCAGTAACATCAGCCCAAACAGTACCAGTTAACTCCTCCAGACATCACAGAGATGCCTCCCAGGTGGCAACCGACCTCCGCCGCAGGTCCCCTCCCTGGCTGAGCCCTGGCCTCTCCCCTACTGCGCACACCAGGAGTGGAGCCACTCCACACAGCAGCCCCTGCTGCCCAGGGCCTTTCTTACATGCTACCTGCCAAGCACCCATCAGACAGAGCTGCAGAGAGAGAGGGAGCTGCGCCGCACGTCAGTGCATTCCTGCCCCGCACAGGCCATGCATCACTGGGCGGTTTCGAGGGACTCACCGTGCTGGCGGTAAATTCTGGCGGGTTGTCATTCACATCTGTCACCGTGATGATGGCTGTGGCTGTGTTTGAGAGGCCATAGTTGAGATTTCCTTCCATGTCTGTGGCCTGAACGATGACTGTGTACTGCTGAACTTTCTGGAAGGGAGACACCAGTTGAGAAAGAACAGAGAATCAGTTTGGGTTTTAATTGACAGGGTACTTATGGAAAGAAATCTGTTCACAGGAACGGAGTTCCTGGAGCCAGTTCTCTTTCATCGGGGGCTATGTGCTGGGCGCAGGGCCTTCTCCAAGCCTCCTGGATGACACTGTCTGTCGGAGTAAGTTTCTCCTCCCCTCGCCATGACTTAAGATGTGGCATGAAGAGGTTTGCTTGTGTTTTCGTCTCTGTGGTCCTGCCATTAATAGGGGTAGATCACGTTTGGTGCCAAGATAGAAGGGAGGAGAACAGGGGAGCCCAGAGGGCGCTGGGGTTGCATTCGGTTTGGAAAACCAAGCAGGGAGTTTGCAAAGCGAGGGATGCCCCACAGATGCGGGTCAGGAGGGACCTCGTTTCTTGAGTGTCTACCTTGTCCAGCTGAACTATGGGTCAGACATTCAAATGGGAAGAAAAGACAAACTCTTTGCCTTCTCTTTGCAGGTGTGGAGATACAAGCATGCTTTCTGCTGGAAAACGCAGTCCTGACAGGGCAGTTTACCGCGCAGGCGCAGGTGTGAGCTTCAAATGGCAAATAAGGCTTGGCGGGATGAGTGCATTTTATTAGGCATTGAAGGAGTCTCATGGCCTTTCTCTGCAGAGCCCTTGCTGGGAGTCCGTCAGTGCCAAAATCCCTGAGCTGGCAGAGGTGGCTTTTCCACACCTCTGTTCTGACCCAGAGACATGAACTTCTGAGGTGACAGCTGAGGACAAGCTTGTGGGCAGCTCCCTGAGGACAAGCTTGTGGGCAGCTCCCGGCTGAGACCACAGCCCGCCTCTCACCAGTACCATTAGGGGAGGGGATTCTGGGGACCAAAGCAAAAAAGGGACCCTGTGAAAAGCTCTCCAAGTGACAAACAACCCTGAGTCTTGCTTCTCTAACAGGTTAAGGGAGAAGACCAGTTCCTAGCAGTGTGATTCAGTGAAACACGCTCAAGTTCCATAAACTGGCACCATAAGGAATTACCAACAGCAGATGGTCACCAATATTTTCTCTTTCCACCCATCATCCATCCATCTCTCCACCCAGCCACGCACCCCCTGATCCACCATCCCTGCATTCACCCATCCATCCATCTATCCATCCACTCACCCACATATCCATCTATCCATCCACTCACTCAACCATCCACTATCCCTATCTGCCCTACATCCATCTATCCATCCACCCACTCACCCATCTACCATCCCTGTATTCACGCACCCATCCACCATCCCTCTATTCATGCACCCATCCACCATCCCTCTATTCACTCACCCATCCATCTATCCATCCACCCACCTACCCATCCACCATCCCTCTACTCATCCGGCAATCCACCTATCCCTCTATTCACCCACCCATCCATCTATCCATCCAC
>NW_012104365.1:3652168-3688717 GCF_000951045.1 Mandrillus leucophaeus | reverse complement strand
TCACCCACCCATCCATTTATCCCTTTATTCACCCACCCATCCATTTATCCATCCAGCTATCCACCCATACACCCTCCGTCCCTCCCTCTTTCTACCTTTCCATCCCTCTGTCTTTCTATTCCTTCCTCCTTCCCTCCAAGACCAGCCAGCCCCAAGCCAAAGTGGCAGCTGATGAGAGAGAGATGGATGAATAAGCCCAGCCAAGGATGGAAGGGTTTTCCAGCTGAGCCTAGCCCAAATTGCCAATTTGTGGAATTGTGAGCTAAATAAATGGAAATAAATGGTGGTTGTTTTAGGCTGCTAAGTTTTGGGATCTTTTGTTATGCAGCAAAAGCTCCCTGGCGTACATCCAAACCCTTAACATGGCCGCAGCACTCCATGTGTCATGGCTGCTAACCCCTCTGGGGCCTCATCTTGAATCAAGCTCCTCAGCCCCCAGATGTCCTTTCCCACGGAATTCTCTCCTGGCCCTCCAGCCGAGCATGCTGTCAGCTCAGCCTGCTTTTCATCCATGTCTCATTCCTGGCTTGCACTTTTACATTTGCTGTGTCCTCCCTTGATCGTTGTCTGTGTCCCTTGCCAACCTGAGCTCTGGGGGCCATGGCTGTCTCATCCATCACCCACTGTGTCTCCAGGGCCAAACATGGGTCCAACACAGAGTAGGTGCCCCATGACAGCAAGTTACTGTTGCCAACAACTCTGGTGACAACAGAAGATCTGAGGAATGACAGAGGGGCCTGGTGCTCCATGAGGTGTCTGGATGGTCTGTGGACAGCTGTGAGTCACCAAGGGGCATCACATGATCCAACTTATACATGTAGCAAGTGATGGCCTGTGGGCTGAATCTGCCCATCACTGTTATTGTAAATAAAGTTTTATTGGCACATGGCTATGCTCATTTACTGACACATTATCTACGGCTGCTTTCACACTTGCCAGGCAGAGCCGAGTATCTGCACAGAGACTGTATGCCCCACAAAACCTAAAATATGGACCACCTGGTACTTTACAGAAGATGTTTGCTGACCTTGGGCTCCAATGTCCGGCAGTGTAAGCCACTGCCACCTGGACAGGCCTGAGAGTGAGGCCACAAGCATCTCAGGGAGGGAGGGCTGGGGAGCCAGGGGAGGCTTCCAGGAAGAGGCAGTCACGCTGCCTGAAGGTGACAGGGTGAACTGAGGGCAGGGCTGGGAGGTGCAGTTGGACCTGGGAGGTGGGAACACAGCAGCCAATCAGGCTCAGGGGTGTTCCACATGGCCTCCATCCAAACAAGGGTGACTGTGGCCTGGTGACCAGGCCCAGCCTACATGGGGCCAGGGCTCAGTGCAGTGGGGCGCTGGCTCCTGGGCCCCCTAGTGATGAGGCAACATGTGCCGCATCACACAGCCCTGACTGTTGTTCTGAGAGATCTCCCTCAAGGAGGCAGGTGTCAGGGGCCTCTTGGAAGGGCAGGAAACTGCTTTTCGGCCCATGCCTGCATGGCCCCTGCAGGGGATCAGTCACCTGGAGAGAGAGGGGAGGACTGCCGAACTCAGAGCTCCTGCAGGGCCGAGGAGAGTGGGCTGCTCAGACTCCCTGCAGGAGAGGGTTCCGGGGAGGCTGTGAGGCTCAGCAGGACAGGGAGGGGCCTGCAGGCTGCAGAGCCGTCAGCAACCTGGGCCTCCTGTATTTGGTGGCCCCCTCTGTAAAATGGGACAGGACCGTGTGCTCTACTGACCGCACAGCCGTGACTAGTTGCTGAGACAGTGAACAGGAACGTGCAGCCCAAACCAGGTTTTCATTGTTTCTCCCATTGTTGGCTTTCTCCCCTCCCTCATTACCCCAACATTTGCCCCACATGATGCCCTGTGTGCACGGTGCCCCCCACACCTCCTGTCCCTGCCCTTCTGTGCTTGTGGCTGTGTTGTTCCTCTCCGTCCTCCCGCTGGTGAGACCCCACTCTTCCTTCCAGAATGAGCTCCCCTCGTGCCTCTGGAATTCATCTTGCCTCCCTCATTAACCCTGGAGATGCAGCATGACCTGGACAGCCACAACCCTGCCCACACCTGCTGCAGGCCGGACTCTCCTGGAAGACCCAGAATGCCCCGAGGACTGAGTCTTGTCCAGCTTTGTGTCCAAAGTACCAGGTACAGACCTGGCACACAGTAGGTAATCGGTGTCTGTTGAGGGAACCAAGTTAATGAGTCATGCCTAACAGAGCTGATATTTACCAAGACGACTAGAACCTGGAGTCAAGGAGATACAAACAAATAACAGAAATGGCTTACATTTACTTGGGTGCTACATCCTATTTTGATAGTTCTCTCACAGTAGGTTAACCCTTATCTGCTCCCATTTTTCCTCTCTCCCTCATCCTTCTATCCATCCCCTTACCCACCCACCCATCATTTACCCATCCATCATCTGCACACCCATCATGCATCATCCACCCATCCATCCATTCATAATCCATCCACCCACCTGTCCATCATCCATCATCCACCTTTGCATCCATCATCCATCATCCATCCATCCACTCACCCATCCATCATCCATCTATCCACCCATCCATTATCTGTCCATCCATCATCCATTCATCCATCCACCCATCCATCATCCACCATCCACTGACCCATCCATCATCCATCTATCCATCCATCCATCATCTATCCATCCATCATCCAACTACCCACTCACTCATTCATCATTGATCCATCCACCCATCCATCACCCATCCATCCATCCACCATCTATCCATCCATCATCCATCCATCCACTCACTCATCCATCATTGATCCATTTACCCATCCATCAACCATCATCCACCATCCACTCACTAATCCATCATCCATCCATCATCCACTCACTCATCCATCATTCATCCATTCATCCATCATCCATCCATCACCCACCATCCATCCATCCATCCATCCATCCATCCATCCATCCATCCATCATCCCTCATCCACCATCCACTCACTCATCCATCATCCATCCATCCATCATCCATCTATCATCCATTCATCCATCATCCATTCATCCATCACCCATTCATCCATTATCTATTCATTCATCATCCACCATCCCCTTACCCATCCATCATCCATCATCCACCATCCACCCACCCATCATCCATCCATCCATCCATCCATCCATCCATCCATCCATCCATCCATCCATCTATCCTTTAGAGACACCTCTCCTTATGTCAGGTGGATTACAACCATTACAACTACCTAGTAAGGAAGCTGAGGATCTCTCATCCATCCATGAGATAAGGAGACTGAAGGAGGTGAGAGAGGCTTCTCCATGGAAGTGCAAGGGGAGCTGGTTGTGGAAGGAAGGTGGGGGCTCACTAGAGGGAGGAGGGAGCGACAGCATAAGCTGCAGGCACAGCAGGGCTGGGGCAGGAGGTATGAGGTGCACGGTGCAGAACAGGGCATTACTAGGGGCTAATGCGGAGGTTGTGAGGGAGGGGAGAAAACCAACAATGGGGAGAGAAACAATAAAAACCCAGTTTTGACTGCATGTTCCTGTTCACTATTTCAGTGACTGGTGTCACACTGCGTGGTCAGCGGAGCTCATGTTTCTTTACCATTTACAGAGGGGATGACTGAATTCGGTGAGGGCCAGGCAGCCTCATGACCTCCCCAGTGCTACACAGCTGACCAGGGCAGAGTGAGGGGCCGGTCGGGGTCCCTGACGCTGGGTTGGTCTGCGCTTCTGGCCTTTGTTATGGATGGGACTCAGGCAGCACCAATAATGTCCACAGTGACATCAGCTTGATGCCCGCTGGGTCTCCTGAATGTGGGATGGACGTCATAGAAACAGCAGAGCTGGCACTACCCTTGAATGGCTGCTCTTTGCAACCTCAGCGTCAGGATCTGCCTTCTAACTGTGGATCAATGTGTGTCCAGACATTCGCTAGGCCTGAGGCCTTGGACTTCATGGCACTGCCCACGGCAGAGGTCCCTGCCCCAAGGCTTCTTGCCTCAGGATCCCAACAGAAAGAAAATGTGCCTTTCTGTTCATCACGACAGAGACCAGCCAGCCCACCTCTGGAAGCTTCTCCAGCCTGGCCGCGTTCTCCTTCACCTGTGAGCATGCGGCCCTCCCTCGCAGTGGCTGGATGGAGCCTGAAGGCTGGCTCTGCCTCTGGCTAGGACACTGCAGAGATGGGCTGGGGACGGTGTCAGCACCAGTGCACAGGCTTGCCAATGCGAACCCAAACGCCAGGTACACATGGCACCTTGGCGAGGGGCCGGAATCCTGCCTGTGGAGCCTCATTTCATCCGTGCCCCATCTATGTGCACCGGCTGTGGCGGTGGCTCCGTGGGGATGTGGCTGCATCTCACCTCAGTCCCTGCTCCCCGAGGAAACAGAATTGGGTTTTCTGACAGGGTAGCAGGCAGCCTCGCTGTGGACACTTTCTTCATTTCTCACCCAAGTTTCTCTTGTTCTTTACAAATCCGATTCTCTTCCCCCTCCCGGGACAGATTTGGAAATTGAAGCTGCAGGGGGCTCTCAGCAGCCTCTTTCCCGGGCGCGATGTCCCCCTCAGGCGGTGCCCCACTGCCTGCCTGCACCAGCTCCCCTTGGCCACCCATCCTGCAGTGTGGGGCCCCCAGGCCGCTCTCAGCTACGTGTTTATTTGGCTGTGGTCGCCTCCTCCTGCAGCACGGCACCGCCGGAAGGACCAGACTGGAAAACAGGAGACTGACACAGGCCGGCGGCAAAGGGAGGGATCCAAGCAGAGAAGAATGTCAGGCCGCGGAGAAACCGCTGTCACAGACCTGCAGCATGACATCATTCTCCAAGTCTCCATTTCTTCAGTCATCGAATCAGAGCCGGTTCATGGAAGCCACCCCTGGCTGCGGTGCTTTCAATGTATAGGAAAGAAATGTATTCTTTTCTATATACTGAAAATAAATAAAGCATTATAGAAACCCAGAGACACGTACAGTGTATTGTGTGTGCACGTGTGTGTGTGCGTGTTTGTGCACGTGTGTGCATGCCTGTGTGTGTGTATACACACGTGTGCACCTCTGCAGGCATGTAAACCCACATGTGCATGGATGTGCATGCCTTGTGTGTTGTCTGTGTGTGTGCAGCTGACTGCCACTAGAGGGCAGCTGGGTCTCGATTTTGAGAGGCAGGGCAGGGGTGTCTCCTGGCTGGGTGGGGGCAGGAAGCTAGATCCCCAAGAAGGAAGAAGACTCCAAGGAGACCCCGGGAGCAGCCAGTGGCCTTCCTGTTGGCGGGGCTTCTGAAGTCCAGGCAGGTTGGCCTGGCACCCCTGGGAGCACTGGGGAGGTGGGGTCAGGCTCCTGACCTCATCACTGTCCCCACCTCCCCCTTTTCCAGGATGGTATCTGGGACGAGAGGGTGGGTGAGCAGGACCTAGGCATGCGCTCGTGAGGCAGCCACGGGAGCTCCCACAGACAGGTCGCTTGCAGACGTGGCTGGTCTGTACGTAGCCGGCCTGGGCTGGCTTGGCTGGAGGTTTTGATGTATTTATCTAAAAGGCTTACACGGGGCTGCACCCTTTGCCCTCAAGTGCATTTCATTCCTATGAGGCAGGCGAGGGGAGCCCCATGTTCGCCTGTTCTCAGAGGAGTCTGGCACCTCCTCCTGGTGCCTCAACAGACCTTGCGGTGTGCGTGGGCTGTGTGCAGCCTTCCAAGGGCCTGTGCGGCACAGGGGCACGGCGTCCTCCCACTTTGCAGAAGATGAAGGCCCAGGACTTCCCCGAGGTCAGGGGCTGGTGAGTGCTCTGGAGGCCGGCAAGTGTCTCCCAGCCTTCATGGGACAAACAGATGACCCAGGACTCAGCTCTGGACCAGCGTCCCAGAGTCCCCTCTCCATGGCTGACATATGCAGCCTCCACTTCCCATGTCAATCCTCGATGAAGGTGTCTGGGCAGGCAGTGGGAGTCCTGCACAGCCAGGTGTGCCCTGCTGGACGCCTGCTCGTGTCCTGGGCTGGGGCCCCTACCCTTCCTGCTTCTGCCGGATGCAGGGAACATGGCAGAGGTCTCTGGAGCCAGCCACGCCGTCAGCAGTGGAGCTGCAGTGAATTCATTAAAAAGTGATTTGGCCATTTTCAAGTTCAAGAGGAGGGAAGAAAACCACAGTGGGCCATCCCTGGGGTTTTTGCTCACCTCCCCATAGCTCAGCATGTAAATTTTGCAGAACAGCCATCAATAATGCAGGCGGCCGGCCTGCCCTAGAAAGGCATCAAAGCTTCCTGAGTTGAGTGTGCCCTGCCCATACCCAGCATCGGCTGGCCGGCCGCACAGCCAATGATGCACCCTGGCAGGAGCCATGCCTGGAGCTCAGATCCTGAAGTTCTCCTGGGTGCTGCCCCCACCCCAGCCACCATCTAGGGGTGGTCTCATCTGCCAGGCTGCAAGCACGCCTCCCCCACCTGCTCCGGGCTCCTGCACCTAGAGGTGGTCCGAATGGGGATATAAAAGGAGTCCCAAGGCCCTGCAGCCCAGGCTTGCAGACGCCCTGCATCCCTTCCTTCTGGGTGAGCCGGAGCCAGTGCCAGCGTGACGGTGGCTGCTGCTCTGGAAGCTTCTCCAGCTCCTCTCAGGTCAGCACTGCTCCCACCGCTTCCTCCTGGACCACACACTCCCCAGGGGTCTTCCCAGCTGTCACTGCCGGAACCTCCATCCCCTCGGAAGCTGACAGACGGAGCAGACAGAGGGCCGGGCCCTGCTCCGCGTCTCCTCCTCAGGCTGCACCGCACCTGGGGTCTGTCCAGAGCCTGAGAACGTGACTCCGGCACGAAGATTAGATGCCGTGGGAGGAGGGAGTGCAGGCACCACGGAAAACAGGCTGGCAGGTCCTCACAAGTCAAGAGTCAATACACGGCCTGGCAGCTTCACTCCTGGGTATGTATCCAAAAGAGCTCAAACCAGGGGTTCTGACAAACACTTGCACGCCCTCGTTCAAAGCAGCACCATTCACAGCAGCCAAAAGGGCCAAACAGACAAGTGTCCACTGAGCGATGAACGGACAAAGAGAACGTGGTTGCCCCATGCAGCGGAATATTATTCAGCCATAAAGAGGCATGAAACACAGACATGAGCTACCACGGTGACGCTTGGTGAGAGACGCCAGACACGAAACGCCATGCGTGGAACGAGCCCACTTACAGGAAACGTCCAGAATAGGCAAATCCATAGAAGCACAGAAGCGGAAAGAAGATTCGGGGCTGCCGGGGCTCACTACCCCCTGGCTCTGCGGACTGTGCCTCCTCCAGGAGGAGGGGCTGAAACCCGGGGACCCGGCCCCTTAGCTGCCCAGGCTGCTGCGTTGAAGGAAGCGTGTCTTGCCCAACCTTCCGCTCAGCTGCCCTTTGCACACCCAGGACAGCGACGTGCAGCTGCCTCAGCTCTTGTGGGTTTTAGGATCCCTTGGGGCCTCCGGTGTCCCCAGTCCTGGCCGTACTCACTGGTGGCCCAGAGCCTCTGCGCTGTGCCCCCAAGCCCAACTCCAGCGGACCCTCGCCTCTCACTCTATAGCCAGGTTTGCTTTCTGCTGCGTAGAGCTGGATCAAACCCAGAGAAAACGCCGACCTTTCCCAGTTCCAGGCAGCGAGTCCTCCCTTGGCCTGGTGCTGGGGGCAGGGAGGCCACAAAGAAGATCTCTGCTTCGTAAATCCACAAAACCCACCGCATGGGGGTGGACGGGGTGGGGGATGCTGGGACCCTCTTGCTTCCCCCATCTCTCTCTCTCTCCGTCTCTTTCTCTCTGTCTCTCACATTCTCTGCTGGGCACAGAGGGAAGAGGAGCTGCCAGGAATGACTGCTGGTGATTCCAAGCATCTAGATGCCTGGGAAGAACAAGATGGTGGCAGGCAGGGGAGGTCCCATCAGCCCAGCAGGCACTGGGGGCTCCTCCCTGGGGCTCTTCTGACCCCCGACCCCTGGGTCTCAGAGGAGAACACCTCCCTCTCCAGGGGCCAGGCAGTCATACCCGACTATGGAGGGCCACGTGTGTGGAGCGCCACGTGCCTGAGCTCTCCAGGGGCCCGGGGTTTCTGAGCCACGGATTCCAGTGGCTCTCGGAGTCCTTGCCCTCCTGTGGCTGATGCTCTGGGGAAGCTTTTCCCAAACTGGGCACTGTCAGCCCTGGGGCTGGGTCGTTCTCTGCGGTGGGGCATCCTGGGCACTGAGGGGGGCTGAGCATTTCTGGCTTCCACCCATGCAATGCCAGCGGTGCCCCCACCCAGCGGTGACAACCACAGATGCCATCACTTGCCCAGTGTCCCAAGAGGGACGTTGCCCGAGGTTGGAAACACGGCTCTAGGGGAGGAGACCGACGGCAAATAGCAAAGAGTATCACATCAGCTGGGGACAGAGGCCGTGTAGAAAACACAGCAGGAGAGAGGGACAGGGTGCTCAGTGCGCTGGATTAAACCAGGCGGTGGGCAGGGCTGTCTGCCAAGCAGATATGTGGCTATCGAGCCGTGGGGAGCTTGGGAGGAATGTGCAGGCAGGGGGAACAGCCAGTGAGAAGGCCTTGGGGCAGGCGCGGTGGGCTCGGGGTGCCGGAGGAATGGGGCCGGGTTTGGTTCTGACTCTGGGTGAGACAGGAAACCATGGTGGGGTTTGAGAAGACAAGAGTTCACACTGGTGTCTGAACAGGATTGCCAGGCTCCTGGGCGTGGACAGAGCAGGGGATGTGCAGAGGCTGGAGACAGCGGAGCAGGTGCCCTGTGGTCTGAGTGGCTTCCGCCAGGTGTGGGGGAGACAGCGGACACAAAAGAGAAGGAAAGGCACGTGCAGGGCCGGCCGGGAGACTTCTCGGACACGCAGGAAGGGGCAGGGGGCTGGGGGGGCCCACACCACCTGGGGTGCTGGGAGACACTTGGGAATACGCTGCCCTTCTGCAGACACGCTCCCGCTCCCATTCTCCTGAGATGCACGGGCCTTTTTGTCTCTCATTTTCTCACTTACGATAGACCTAGAGGAAGTATTTCTCTAAGGCAGGGAAAACAGCCTCACACAGTGACTCAGGGAGTACCCTGGGCCTGGCGTTGGAGCCCCGGGAGGGAGGGGCTGCACCCTCCAGGCCAGGGGCTTCAGAGCCCTGGGTGGTCCCTCCCTTAGCCCAGGCCTCCTGGAGCCTTGCAGGAAAGCAGGCCCTGCGACCAGAGGATCTGAATCTTAAGGGAATCCAGAAGTCGAGATTTGAATAGAAATCTCCTGCTTCAACACCGGCCGAGTTAAAACAAGATTAATCCGAACTGCACCTCTGTGGTGGGACCTGTCTCTGGGTTTGAGACCCTGGATCTGACCCACAAAGGCGCCGTGCCGCCGAGGGAGGGTGCAGATGAAATCCCTGCTCCTTCCTCCCAACCTGGCTTTCACGTCACGGTGCCGTCCTGGTGTGTGGTACCGCCCATGTGCAAATGGCCAACCACGCTGTGTGCCCATAAAGCCTCATCACAAAGCCAGACACAGGCTTCTCGGCAAAAGGGACTGAGTCTGGCCGCTTCCCGTCAGGGTCTTGTCAAATGAGGTGACTTAAAAACAGCAGTCCAGAGGGCCAGAGGTTCGAGGTGGAGGCGTGGGCAGAGCCCGGCTCCATCCAGGGGCTTGAGGGAGGACCCACCCTGCCTCTTCCACCTCCTGGAGGCTCCAGGGACCCTTGGCCTGTGGCCTTATCGTCCGGTCTCTGCCTCAGTCTCCATGCCGCCTTCTCCCCTGTGTCTCCCTCTGTCTCTATAAGGATTTAGGGTCCACCCCAATGCAGACGATTTTATCTCCAGATCTTTACATCTGCAAAGGCCCTTTTTCCAGACAAGGTCACATTGGCAGGGGTCAGGGCGTGGACATAGCTTTTCTGGTGACCACGATTAAACCCAGTCCAGATGCTGATTGGGCCAGGTCTGTGGCTGGGCCAGTGGCCCCCGGGTGACCTGGACTTTCAGCTGTAAGGTGTTCTCACTCCTCCCCACCTGCAGCCCCCCACGTGCTGCCCCCTCCTCTTCCTGCCCTCTGCCTGGCACTGGCCCTTCTCAGATGGAGACGTTGGCCACTGCTCCAGCTACAACCCCAGTCGCCTGGGCCCAGTTCCAAAGGCAGATGAACAGTGGTCAACTAATTGACCACTGGAGGCTTTGAGGCGGGAGCCTTGGCCGCTGCTGCCACATGGAGCCATAATTCTGGCCACAGTTCATGTTGCGGCCGGCTCACAGGAGTGGCTCGCTGGGGAGCTGCACCATGAAATGGCTGATTTCTTCCGCAGTCACCGCTTTCCTCTCCTGCAGCCCTGCCCCGGACCCACACCTTGGCACTTTGGTTACGAAATGCCACCGATGGAACGGAGCCTCCCCTCAGACTCCACGGCCATCTCCTCCCCTCCCCTCACAGCGCAGGTTCCTGGGGCATGGAGACCACCCCATGTGCATGTGGCCCCGCGGTGGGAGATCCACTCAGGGGCTGCAGGCTCATCTTCCAGTGCCGTCCGTGGACGGAGGAGCTGTCCTGACCCTGCCCTGCTGTGACCCTGCTCAGCGTGGCTGACACTCATGCCCTGTGGCCACAGGGCCCCGACATGCTGGTCGGTGTAAGGGGCACTCAGCTTCCTCACCAGGGAGGGACCTCTTGTCAGGAAGTGGTTGGGGGTCACCTGGGCCGTCCTATGGCTTAGCCCCCTCCTCTGCCATCCAGGGTCCCCCATGGAACCAGGTCACCATTAGCACCGCTATTCCTGCTCTCCTGGGGCCTGGGGGGCCCTTGCGCTGTAACTCACTGGTACCTCTTCTCACCTTGCTGGATGGCCACACCTGCCAGCTCTGGCCTTCAGAAACCCTTGGACAGAGCGGTGGGTACCAGCTCACGTGTGGCCCAACTTCAGAGCACGCACTGCCCAGCGTGCCTGGGAACCTCATCCTGTGTGGGGACCGGACCCAAACCCTGCCCCTCTCTCTGCATCCATCCCTCACCCTCAAGGCCAGGGGTGGCGGCCTCTGCGTCCTGGGGGTGACCTGCTGGCCTGGGGTCCTCTTGGGGCTGCTCAGTGCCCAACACTTGGGGGACGCCATGTGACTCGCGAGCCGAGGCCTCTGTTTTGGAGGGAGGTCGAAGCCCCAAGATGACGGTGCCTTGGCTGGGTCCACCTTCTCACCGCTGTCCTTCCCTCTCTTCTCTTCTTTTGGGAGGGGGCGGAGGGGAGATCAGGAAGATTTCAGGGGCACAAATCCGGCCTGAGGTGGGTCAGCAGCAGATGTGTCTCAATGCTAATATTTTTCTCCAAGACGACATAGCCATATTCGGTGCCTTCAAGACAGGGTTCCATGACAGCGATTCAAAACCCCAGCCAGTGGGAGGCGCTGACCCCGCCTCCCCCAGGCTACTGCCCCCCCCAGGCAGACGCCTCTGGGTGGGGCTTACGAGAGGCTGGCTGCCTGGAAGAAACGCCTTTCAGAAAGCCACGCCGCTCTCAAAGGGAAAGGGGCCATTCTGGTCACTGATGAACACTTTCTACAGGAATCTGAATCATGTGAATACATTAACTAAGGTCGATGGTGGTGAGAACGATATCCCGAGCGGTAGAACAAAACCATGCTCTCACTCTCCACCCATCGATGACAGCGCCGGGCGGGCGGAGGGTCTCGAAGACATTCGGGGAGGTGTGGGTTTTGCTTTCCCCAGAATCATTTCAGACCAGGAGATCACTAATTTGGCCCACCTTGTCTGGGAAGAAATTTCGAGCTGATGAAGGTGACCAGGTGATAGTCCTCTTGTGATAGGACCGGGAGGCCGGATCCAGTTTCTATTTACAAAATCAACGTCCTCGGGAGCAGCCTGGAGGGGACGCTGAGAACAATGCTGGCAGGGTGCTAGTTTCACTGCACAGCAAGCGGAACGACGCCTGCGTCTGCAGAGCCCACTCTCACCTTCAGAACGGGGCTCGGGCGGCAGGTTCACCTCCTCATTAGGCCATCAATATTCTAATTAGGAAACAACGCCAGATGAATAGGATTAGCAAGTGGGGCATCTTCGGCTGGTACACGAGAGACACTTGAACCGCTCAGGTCTTATCGAAGCCTCTCCTGACATCTTAATCATGTAGAAGCACTCAATTTACATAGCTCTGCCTAATTAGACACGGCGGCAATGATGTTTGTGGATTTTCTTCTTCCTGAAGATGACTCACTCTGTCAGAGGGAGGCTGGTGCTGAGAAGCACCTCTGGTGATTCCCCCGAAGACTTCGCTTGTTGCACAAGGGCAGGGGAGATGAAGCTTTTTACAGGGGGAGGAAGAGAAAAAGGAACTACTGATGTGTCCTTTTCAGAAGTGGCTGAGCAGCTGTCCGGCTGAGGCAAGGCAAGCTGGGCTAGTGGCGAAATGGTCCCGATGTGTGCTCTTCTCTGATAGGCCAAGCCAACAGAAATCAGCTTCTCGGGCTCAGCAGGCCTGGGCCCAGGAGGGCAGTGGCTCTGCCAGGCGAAGGCTGGGCCCCGGGGGGCTGAACTGGTGCTTGCTTGGCGTCTACGCTGCTGTGAGTGGCTGCCTGCATGGGTTTACTAACGCCTGGCAACAGTGGTCCTGGAGCCATTGTCTTAAAACTTGTTGTTGCTTTATTGTTTGCTGTTGAAAATCCGAGACCGTGCTTCCTCTGCTGCAAAAGCCGTTAACCATAAACCATTATTCAGATTTCCCCAGGAGGTGGGCGAACGACGAGCAGGGCAGCTCTGAACACTAAGCACAGATCTGCGCGGAAAGCAGAGCCCTGGAACGGGGTGCTCCGGCCTCAGCACACCCCGCCGAGTCTTTGGCAGCTTCCAGGACTTCTATCCTGAGGCAAAGGCGAAAAAGTGGGAGAGGCTGTGTGCAAGGCGGGAGACAGGACCTGGAATGGCTGAGTGGGCAGATGGGGGTGGCCAGTGCCAGGGCCCTGCATCTCCTCCTGCCAAGTGGTCACAAATTCAGAGGTCACCCACGACCCCGAGACCATGCCATAAACTGCTGCAGAGACTGGCCCAAGGGGATGACCTCTCCATGTCTGAGAAGGGGAGCCTGCCTCAATGTCCGGACTGGGAGGGGCTGCTGAAGACTTGGGGCCGGGCGGTGGCCTGGGGACGTGGCTGCTGCATGCTGCAGGCAGCTTCTCTAACAGAAGCCCTCGAGCTGGTGCCCTTAGGAGGGGAAAGAGACACGTTTGCACAAGGAAAATAACGTGGAAGTGACATGAACACCTTTGGTTCTGCTCACCAGGAGCCCTGAGGGCACCCGACACCGCCTCTGTACCCAAATGCAGCCAGCTGCAGGCCACGCCTGGGTCTGTATCCGATTCAAGATGCACAGCCGCCTTCCAGCCAGGGGCTGCATCGAACCTGGGGAGGGAGCAGCTCAGGGACCTGGATGTTCCTAGGCTTGCGCTCGGTTTGAAAGGGGCAGGGCGAACAGAAGGTGGGAGGGGTCCTGCTGCCGGGCACATGCTGCCCATGAAGGTCTTGTTTTGATCGTGGCTGGGAATGAGGTCGTCACAGCCACGATGGGGCCTTCGCCTTGCCCCAGCTGCCCCAGGCCTGCGGCTCAGCTCCCGGCTGCTCACACAGGCCAGGGCCTGTTGTCCTCTCAGGAGTGACCACGCCCATCTGTGTCCACGCAGGCCTCCCTCTGGGGCCCCCGTGCCTGGCTGGCTCCTGGTGATGACCCTATCATGGTCTGCTTGGGGCCAGGCCTCTTTTGGATTACACCCCATCCCCTGCCTGGGGGTCCGAGGAAGGCCAGGGGTCCCCCCAGCCAAAGACGTGTTGTCAAACAGCGCACCCCAGGGATGTTCCAGGGGACATGGCCCCAAAGTCCAGCCCCGCAACAGTCCCCTGAGCCCCTGGACCATGGCTCTGCTGTCCCCCCGCGATGCCCGTCCACATGGGGGTCCCAGGCTTCACTGCATCAACCAGCTCGTTTCACACGCACGAGACAGAAACGGATCTTCCCGGAATCGAATGTTAGCGGCTGAAGGATCATCAAGGAAAATAACCACACCACCCACGTTCCTGACAAGCCCTGGAGGAGGAAGACATGGGGCCGCCCTCTCCAGCACACCGCGCCTGAGATGCAGCCCTGGAGGAGGAAGACATGGGACCGCCCTCTCCAGCACACCACGCCTGAGATGCACGAGGCGGGGCCTCCCGTTGGATAGAAGCTAGGCTGTTCACATCCCCAGGCACACACAGCGGAGAACGCCAGCACCCGCAACACCAGCGTCTCCTCATGTCCCTCAATCTTCATAAATCTCCGTCTGTCAGCCACACCTCTAATGGCTTTTAAATGAGCATTTTATTTGGAACATTTTGCAGGTCACGCTGAAGCTGCCGACGGGGGTGGTGGGGGGCGGGTGTCTGCTGTGGGCCTTGGGGAGCAGGCTGGCTCCGCCTCGCCTCGGTGTCCGGCCTGGGCAGGGCGTCTAGCTGCCGGGTAGGCCTCACTGGGGCCTGGTCAGTGGGTGGGGAGGTCTCTGGGTGGCTGGGGCTGCTGGCCCCCCTTTGGCTGAGCTGCTATGATCTGTAGGGGTAGGGGGAGCTAAGCCCAGGAGGCTGGGCACCATCCCTATCATGGGCCTTGACATGCCCACAGGAATGCCTGGCCCAGGGAGGCCAAGGGGTGTCCCTCCGGTGGGACAGCTGGGGAACCCCAGGGTGTCGTGGGCTCCATGGCGCTCTTGATCCCTCCCAGGGTCAGAGCTGCACCCACACTGACTGCCGGGGCCTTGCAAGATTTTCAGCTATGAAGAGGGGTCCACGGATGTTGTGTATATGTATTTTCAGCCTGGAAAATACTAGATATTCTTTCCTACAATATAAACTACAAAGTCCCCCAGCCCTCTCAGCCCTCTACCCTGCAGTGAGAAAGCTTTAGCTGTTTGTCTTTAGTCCCTTTATCTATAGACATCGTGCTGAAGGAGACCAGATGGTCCCAAAGCCACCGGGAGCCCCTCGACCCCGTCGGAAACCAGAGGGAGTACGGACCGACACGGAACCAGTGCAGGCCAGAGCAGGCAGCCTATGGTCCCCTTCAGATCCCCAGCTTATCGTTATAGTAAGAAAACCCCTGCCCTAAGGGAAGACGCTGCCACGCTGTACGTTAGATGTGTGAAGAGGTGTGTTCATGGACAGTGTCTGCGCGTCTGGAACCCTCCGCACCCCTGCATGCCTCCCCTGCAGGCACCCAACCCTGTGAACACCTCCCCCTTCCCGGTTCTCCGGTTGCTCAATAGAACCAGCTGCCTCTCCAATTGGCCGTTGCTCCTTCGCGGCCAATACAGAGTAGGGAGAGAACAGTTTCCTGGGGCCAGCATGCAGCCAGCCACGCTCCTGCACTGGGACTGGAGGGCGAGGCCCCATCAGATCTCCCTGAGCGTCGCCACTGCCCCTTCTGCCCCATGCTTTCCCCGTCACAGACCAGCAGCTGCCGGCTCGCAGATGGGGCAGCCTGTGGGCTCTAGGTAACCCCTGCCCCTGCCCCTGCAAGGGGCCATCCCAGAGGTGCTGGCGCCCACGGGCCTGACCCTTGCTCGGCTGTCCTGTCCTCTCCTTGGACACAGCCGGCAGCTGTGCCATCCCATCTGTACCTCTGGAGCATCACGTGTGCAGGAGCGTGTGGGCAGAGGCTTGCACGCACCTGCTCCGGTCAGACCACCTGCTCTGCCAAAAGCTGTGCAAACACGCTGGAGAGGCGCCTGCCTGTGGAAACCAGCCACGCACAGGTGTGTGTGTGGGAGGGGCAGACGGGGGGTGCCCTCTCTCCCCAGGGCAGGCGGGGACCCCAGGCTACAGAGGAGATGGGGGACGGTATCTGGTTCTTCCACATCTGTGTGGGCCTCACTAACAGCACTCCTGACTCCGTCATGGGCCCACGGATCATCTCCCTAACTGAGTGACAGGACCAGGGCCAGGCGCAGCTCCTCTGCAGAGCCTTGTCTGAGCGCAGCGGGCGCTCGTTCCTGGCCACTGGAGGGCGGCAGGGCCTCAGCAGATCCTGCAGTCCTGGGGTGAAGGTGCTGGGACTGACCGCAGCTCACTCGGAGCCCCGGGCATTCTGGCCAACATCACTCTAAGAATGTTTATGTAAATCCTGCATCAGAAGTCCCCGCCTGTGCCATCCGTGCCAGCCCTCACGCTGCCTGCCACGTGACTCCATCTCGATTCCTGGAGTCCGAGGCCATCATCACCCTCCCGTCTCTCAGATGAAAGGCGCCACGGCTGAGGCTGACAATGTCCCCTGCTGCGCAGGTCTGAGTCCTGAGCCCCTGCCCACCCCGGGGCCGCCTCGCCTCCCCCACAAGCCACACGCTGCCGAGAGTTACCTCCCGAGTGGCCTCTCTGCCCCCGTGTGCTATCCTGAGCACCACCCCTTACGATTTAGGAATTTCCAGGAAAACCCCTTTGTGCTGTTCCCAGGGACGGGGACGGGTGGCATTTTCCAGGCTGCAGCTTGGCTTTGGTTGATCTGAAAGGCGGGGATGAAGACGGCACCACAGGTGAGTCCTGGTTTTTGGAGCTGAGGCAGAAACTGGAGGCCCACAGCCCCAAACCAGGAAGAAGAACCTGCCACTTCCTTGCCAGCCCCAGCCCTAAAAGCGACACCAGCAAGCCCCGGTGACCAGCTGGCAGCCCCAGCTTGCAGTGGGTCCCCGCGCACCCAGAGCTCGAGGGCTGTGACGCACTCGGAAGCCGCTGACTCGGAGCGGGAGAGTCGAGGCCAGCAAGACTGAGGAGCTACCAGAAAGTGGCACTGTGGCCTCTGGAAACGAGCCTCCTGTGGGCAGGACCTGCTGGCTCTGAGCCCAGCGAGATGGTTCTACTGGCTCCTGGGAGCCAAACACCTTAGAAGGTAAATTACGTCTGGAATGACACTGACTCTGTGGGCACAGTGCAAACAGGAGACCAGACAGCGAGACCTGGAGATGGGGAAGGCCGGCGATGCCCTGTCCTGGGCGCCTGGGGACTCAAGGTGCTGCTGGGGGGCGCTTTCAGCCCCAGGAGCTGGTGGTGAATCTTCCAGGGACACATGGCCCAGCGCTGGAGATGCACCTGCACTTGGCAGGCTTCAGAGCAGAAGCAGGCCCCGACCTCACCCACCGCCCAGGGTGTCCCTCTGGGGTCTGTCTCTGAGTGGGGCGTGCACTGGAGATGAAGAGCGGGAGGGAGGCCTCTGTCACAAAAGCCTCGTGGGGCCGCAGGACAGTGCAGGAGGTGGGGGTGCATGGAACCCGGCACCAACCAGCAGCCCATATATTTGGCTGTGATGGTTTCCGGCTGTGTGAAAAGCCCTGCTTTTCCATGTCCCCTTCGTCACAGCCAGGCCGCCGCAGCCTAGGTGGGGTGGGCCTCCTCGAAGGCGCCAGGTCCAGAAGGGGTGGGTTTCAAGGCAGGCGTGTGTGTTCAGGTCCTGAGAGGGGCCGTCAGAGCACCCCAGATACCGAGTGCCGCTGTGGCTAGACCCCGAGACCCCAGCGGGGGGTCCCTGCTTTTCTGAGGCCTCCACCCATAGCCACACACACCAGCAGGGCCTGTTCTGGAAAAATCTCACAAGGCCTCGCCCATAGCAGCCGGTGGTGAGTGCTCCAGAGCCTCCTTTGCTGAATCTGTCCCATGGCAAGAGAGTGACACTGGGGAGGTTTCTGATCATTCCCCGACTGTGCCACGAGAGAGGCTCCCCGAGGGTCCTGTGGGCGTCCTGCGGGGACCAGGAGCTCACCCGCCTGCACACAGACCCCGCCCTGCCTCACCTCTCGGTCCAGGCCAGCCGCCACTGTGACGATGTCTCCAGTCTCGCTGTTGATGGTGAACATATTCTGGGACGGGCTCTGCGGGGTCTGGGTCACGATCCGGTACCGCACCATCCCATTGGCCGTGGTGCTGTCGTCAGCATCGTTGGCCGTGACCGTCATCACGTAGGTTCCTGGAACAGAGACAGCAGCTCAGATGGGGACAGCCTGCCCCACAGGCTGCTGCCCCCGCACACACCTGGGCAGAGCCCCCTCGACCGCAGAGCTCTCCGTGAGTCTGGCGTAGTGGAACCCTCTTCCTCTTGGTGTACTCAGAGGTGGTGTCAGTGCACCTGCTGACTCTGCCCCCACTTTATAGAATCATGGAAGGATTCTTCTAGAGCTTGAGGTTCCTTTGAGGTCATCTGCTCTGACCTCTTCCTTTTTCAGCTGGGGAAAGACCAGGTCTCAGAGGAGGAAGAACCTCTCTAAGCTTCCAGAGCATGGGGCAGCAGACCAGGCCTGGAGCCGGGTGGCCTGAGGTCCCGACAGTGCCTCCAAGTTGCCTCCACTCCCACATAGAACCCAGCCTGGCTGGGCTTAAAGGGAGGGACTCAGAGGCACTGAAGCAGGGCCTGGTATAGGTCTGGATACACAGAAGCTGTATAATAAACACCGCAGGGGACACAGTGGAAAACAAACCTAGAAGGGACCGCTTAGCAGGGAGGCTGTGCCTATGGGACTCAGACGGAGCACATCTGGGGGTGCCGTGGGACTGGGGGCCGCTGGCATTTCAGAGGGGCTCAGTGAGCTGCCCACGCGCTCTCTCAGCTTGGTGCCTCAGTTTCCCCATGGACACATTGGGGTTGAGGTCTACGGTGCACACTGGTACGTTCCCCACTTCCTGAGAATGGCATTTGGCTTCCCCTTGGCCGAGCAGCCTTTCCTGCCCTGGGGAGGGACTGCATCAGCACACCCCACCCTGTGGCCTCAGGGCATCCCCAGGTCTGAGGACCAAGTTCTGCTGGGAGCAGTGGTGGGTGGGGGCTTTAGTCACTGCCTAATGAGCACCAACTCTGAGCTAGCACTGTGCCCGGTGGAGGCCCCTCTCTGCGAGCTCCTAACTGCTGTCTCCTGATGCTGGCACGGCGGTGGGCTCTCCCACCTGTAAGTCCTGGGGCTGGACTCTGCCCGCTACCTTCTGGTGTTCCTGCCCCGGCTCTGCACACGTGTGTGCTCAGCTCATCCTAGTGGCTGCCTGAGATGCCCCAGAACCCTGAAAGTCGAGTGCCTGGCCCTGTAGTGTTCACGCACAGAGGAGGGCTGCTGGTGCCTTGCTGGGCCCTGGGGATGGCGCAGCCTCTGCCCGCACAGTGCCTCCCCTGGCTGACGGGGCTGCTGGTCATGCGGGGGGCCCTTAGAGAGACCCGAGGTGCTCATTCCTGTGTGCATGAGATGAAGGACTCTCACCACACCAGCCCTGGGATCTTGCACAATCTGTTCTGCATCTAGAACGTTCTTCCCTCTCCTCCACCTGGCCGACTCCTCCTCATCCCCCAAACCCCTTCCTGGCCCTCTGGACTGAGTCCTGGGGCCCTGTGCATCCTCGTCTCACCTGCATTGAAACAGCTGTGTGTCTGCTTAATGTCTGTGTCCTCTGTGGGATTACAGCCACAAGGGTGGGGCTGGGTCCATGCTGTCCCTGTGACCTGGCACGCAGATGCCCTGCCGGACATTTGCCGGACTGTGCCAGAAGCCCAGGGTGCAGGGCAGCCTCACGCTCAGGAGGCAGGGTCTGCGAGGAGCCCGAAGCTACTACTTATTTCCAGGACCCCAGAGCAGGCAGGGAGTATCCCCCCTCTACCCCTCCCCCACCTTGCCCTCCCTCTGCAGCCCTGCAGAGAAGACCCGCACTCTGGCCTTCCACCCAGGCAGGACAAGCCCAGCTGGGACGCAGGGGAACCTTGGCTGTGTCGGACTAGGAGTCTGCTTCAGCTTTCAGCTTCTACTGAATGCAAAATTCTCAAAGCAGACACGTTTCATGAAAACACAGAAACGCAAGCAGAGGCAGGAGCACGTTAGAGAGTACGGCATGTGAGTTATAGGTCAATAAAATAGATGCATTTATGTGGCGAGCAAACGGGTGGGAGGGGCCACGGCCTGGTGACCGTCAGCCTCTGGAACTGGGGACCCCACCCTGATGATCCTTGCCCCCATCACGATGTCCCCACCACTTTAGAGCACAACAAGCCTGGTCCCAACCATGCTTCCCTCTAAAGAGACAGCCCCGTGCCTCTGCGCTGGCTTTCCTCTGCATTTTCCTAAGAGGGAAACCTGGAAGTGCAGCACCCTAGGAGCGAGGGTGAACTGGGAAGAAACAGTGCTAACACACGCACAGAGCTAACTGCTCAGGCTGAGGTTCTCTGTGGTTGTCAGTGTCCCCTACTAGCAGCAGAAATAAATCATTCATGGAGAGGGATAACATCACACACAGCCTCCTTTTTAAAAGAGCACAAACTTTCAATGTGGCAATGAGAAGACGTCAAGCTGACTTCTCAATAGGACCGATGGAAGCTGGAAAACAATGGAACACGAGGAACTCACGAGGAACCTGGAGTTCACTACTCAGTGAAAAAAACTTTCAAAAATAAAAGTGAAAAATAGACACTAAATGTGATAAATGATAAAACAAAAAAATTACCACCTGGAGACCCACACTAGAGGAAATACTAAGGTTGTTTTCAGGTGGAAGGAAAAGGATTCTAGAGGGCACCTCGGAAATGCAGAAAGACATGAGGAGCTCTGTCTCTGTCCCTGTCTCTCTCTCTCATAGGTACACACACACACACACACACGCACGTAGCTCCCATAAATATACATATACATAATGTTTATATAAAGGATAAATATACTGGTACATCTAAGGAATATGACTTGTATAAACAAAAATAACTTTGCCTTGTGAGGGTTTTAAAGCTGCTTATGAAAACATCCAAACAAACGCCTGCAGAATTTCATTTGCAAAGTGGACGGTGGGTCTGACCAGGGCAGCGTTACTGATGTTCAGCCTTCGTCAAGCCAGTCATCCCCGAGCAGGTGAGGCCAACGTTGGCGCATCAGGCACTATTTGAAACCACCCATCTCTACGACAGGGCAGCGCTGGGAAAGTCATGGGGTTGGTGGTGACTGCATTTGGCTCATCTGGTTCAGAAAGTCAAAGGGAGAAACCATTCCAGCTTCCCGAAGCACTCACTGTTTCCCTCCACCCGCGGCCCCCGGTGTTTTCGTCTGTGAAACCTGTGAGGATCCACGTGCCTGGCACAGAAAGGGGCCCTGCAGCTGTGATGGTGGGGGTGGCAGGATGATGGTAGGGACATGGAGAAGGTGGAGGGAGAGAAGCAAAGCCCTGACCAGTGAGGGAAGAAGGGACCAGGCGCCGTCTGTTGTACTCACTGAAAGCAGCACGGCCGGCCTGGTTTATGAGAATGATGGTCTCTCGGGCTGGATGGGGATGTGGAGCCCTTCTGACTGCCTTGGTCTCTTCCTCAGCCTGCCCCAGCCCCTCACCGCCATTCCTGGGCCCCCACCCTGTGCCCAGCTGGCCCGAGGGCCTCTTGTGCATGGGTTTGTCACGTCTCAGAGAAATCTCACAGGCGGCCTGTTGCCAATGTGCATGAACTCGGGCCAATCACACATCGGACAGTGGTGGAGCAGGGCTGGGGTCCAGGATCTGGGCGTGGAGCTCTTCTCCACTCAGCCCTACTGGCTGGGGGAGGTGGAGGGATAGCGAGTCAGCCCAGGACTCATCAGCACCTCAGGATTACTGATCCGCTGTGAGGCAGAGACCCGCGTGCTCCCTTTGAGCGCCTGCCCTGGTCCATCACGTCACTGAGAAATCACTTTATCAGAATGGCTGAGAACCTCCCACCACAAATGCCCCTCTCCTCCGCCTCCACGGGGCTCAGATAACCTCACGATATCACGTGAACCCCCTGCCCACTGGGGTCAAGCTCTCCCCACTCGGGACGGAATGCGGGATGGCGTTTCCAGCTGATCTGTCCTGAAGGACTCTCCAGTTCCGGAAGGCCAGGCAGGAGGTCCTCCCCCGCCAATCCCTCGGCAGGAGGGGCCCGCTGCTGTGTGATCTCATGTATGGAGGAGCACCAAGACCCCTTGGGGGCCTGGGGACCAGGACGTGGAGGAGAGAGGGCTTGGCATTGAGGAGGGGCCAGGTGGGATGTGTGGAATGGGAAGTCAGACGGTGGCTGGAAAGAGACGTTTGGAACCCTGACTGTGGCCACCTCCTTTTCTGACAGATGGGGAAACTGAGTCCCACGAGGAGGAACGTGGCTGGGTCCAGTGAGCTCTGCTAGAGCCAGACTAAAGCAGCCACACTGTCCTCCAGGGTCCAGCAGACACTTCCTGTGAAGCGCCAGGCAGTACGTATGTCAGGCTTTGCAGTCACACATTCTCTGTCCCAACTCCTCAATGCTGCACAGAAACAGCCTGAGAGGACGCGTCCAGCCATGGGCACGGCTGTGTTCCCATCACACCATTCACAGAAGCAGGTGCTGAGCTGGGTTTGGCGACCCCTGCTATACGCTCTTTTATCGGATTTCAGGGACAACGTTGGTTTTTAAAAACACAGGGGAACCAATATAGGGTTGCCAACTTCTAGTTCTACCAAGGGAAGACTTTAAAGTACACATCTAGCTCAAATGTTTCATGAAAGGAAAATAATATTTTACCACTAAAATCACAGGAAAGACTTAGTCTCAGAATAAAGGCCAATCCTTCATTCAGTAAGTTGAGCTCCTTGAAGGCACTTGCCACATTTGCCACATTTAGAGGCTTTGTGTGTCCACCACAGCCTGTGAGCTGTGGGTGCCACAGCCGGAGGCGTGGCTCAGTGGGGGCCAGGTGTGCCTGGCTGGGATGGGGCTTCCCCACGCGTGCGCAGAGCTCCCCATCTCCTGCCCTCTCCCCAGGAATACACGGTGGGGAACCAGGCAGTAAGAGGAGAGGCAGCCCCAGCACAGGAGGAAAGCACCTGGCCGGCCAGGGAGGGGGACACCCGCCCAGCGTGGGGGGACACCCGCCCAGCGTGGGGGGGACCCGCCCAGCGTGGGGGGACACCTGCCCAGCATGGAGGACACCGCTTAGCATGGAGGGACACCCAGCCAGCGTGGAGAGGACACCTGCCCAGCATGGAGGTACACCAGCCTGGTTTGCCTTAAGGCTGACGACAGCGGGGTTTATGGCTCGCTGTGGGTTTGGGAGTCGAGATGCTGGCCCTTCCCCCCATTGTCTATGATCCTGAGTACTGTGGAACTGTCCGGGTCCCCACCTCCCAGGCTGTCTGTGCCTCTCACCCGTCGGCCCCGCCCCATTAGAAGTTGGGCCTCTGCGGCAGGAGCCAGCCCGGCTGCCTCCCCTCTGACTCCTCAGAGGTCCTGCTCAGGCCGACGGCTGTCGAGTGCTCCCTCGGCCTGAACTCCCTCCCACCTACAGCATTCCCACGTCCCTGTACCAGGGAACACAGACGGCCCCAGGATGCCCGCCCTGGGAAGGGTCCTGGCGTGGACGAATGCCCCCTGCACCCCCACCATGGGATGAGCTGGTGGCCCAGACCCGAGTCCTCCAGCGTGGAAACTCCCTGTGTCTGACTTGAGGGGCCGATCCATTCTGTGGTTTGTGCTCATTAACCAAGCACTAATCAGATATTGATCAGGGGTCCAAGTCTCTGCCTGTCTTCCTCACAGAGAAGAGCCTGGACATTCTGAGACGGCCGGAGCATCGAGACTCAGCTCACCTTGGCAGGTGCGTCGCACCCGGTGAGCTGCCTTAGTTTGAGCGCCCCCCTCTCCCCCATGGAAAGGGCTGCTCATTAGAAACTCATAGTGTTTTATCACATTAGCTCTTCATTAACTCAAGACAGTAATGGCTTTAAGCCCATGCCATGGTGCCCTCCTCTGCTCGCCTCCTGCCTCAGGAGGCAAATCCCACACTTTGAGCAGTTGGCCAGCTCCAGGGTACAGGAGGAGAGGCCTGTGGGGAGGAGCAGAATGTGATGGGCACCCAGGAACCCCCAGTTTACTTGGGCTCAATTTTATCATAAGCTCTCGCTCTTTTTTTTTGACTCTGTTGCCCAGGCTGGAGTGCAGAGGCATAATATTGGTTCACTGCAGCCTTCATCTCCTGGGTTCAACTGATTCCCCTGCCTCAGGCTCCCAAGTAGCTGTGATCACAGGCATGCACCAACGTGCCCGACTGATTTTTGTATTTTTAGTAGAGACGGGGTTTCTCCATGTTGGTCAGGCTGGTCTTGAACTCCTGAGCTTAGGTGATCCACCTGCTTTGGCCTCCCAAAGTGCTGGGATTACAGGCATGAGCCACCGCGCCCGGCCTATCATAAACTCTTTGAGGGGAGGTCCCCTGCTTCTGACCCAGTGCCTGGACTGGTAAAGCTAGGGTGTCAGTGTTTCAGGAAGGAAGAGCAGAGGCTTCAAAATCCCAGGCTCAGAGTCAAACGTGCATGCGCCCAGAGCGAGTGTTCTGGAAACAGGTGTGTGTGCGCCTGGAATACATGGTGGGGAAACCAGGTGACAAGAGGAGAGGCAGCCCCAGCACAGGAGGAAAGCACCCGGCCGGCCAGGGAGGAGGACACCTGCCCAGAGTGGAGGGACACCCGGCCAGTGTGGAGGGGACACCCGCCCAGCATGGAGGACACCGCTTAGCATGGAGGGATATCTGCCCAGCATGGAGGACACCGCTTAGCATGGAGGGATACCCGCCCAGCATGGAGGACACCGCTTAGCATGGAGGACACCACTTAGCATGGAGGGATACCCGCCCAGCATGGAGGACACCGCTTAGCATGGAGGACACCGCTTAACCCGCCCAGCATGGAGGACACCGCTTAGCATGGAGGACACCACTTAGCATGGAGGACACCGCTTAGCATGGAGGGATACCCGCCTGGTTTGCCTTAAGGCTGACAACAGCGGGGTTTATGGCCCATTGTGGGTTTGGGAGTCGAGATGCTGGCCTGCTCCGTCCGTCTCTCTCCTGCTGGTTCCTCACTGGATACTTCCTGAGGATGGACACTGCTCTTAAGAACCCACCCCAGCCATCTGCATCGTCCCCTTCCCAGGAAAGGGCGATGGCAGGGCTCCTCCTTGGGAGGTGGCTCAGGATCCCACTCTCTGGCCACAAGGACTGCTCACTGCTTTCTGGCTAACTACAGAAACATGCTACATCTAAGCATCTACCTTTTTTTTTTACCTTTTGCTACGTTCAGGAATCTGCTTTTTAAGGCCAAATGATATACTTTTGAGAATTCTTTTCTGGATGCAGAAATAGAATACACTCATGGTAACTAGCACACGCTCACTGGGAAACATTCAAAGGCAAAATGCAGAGAAGTCACCGACCGTCCCACACCCTACACACCGGCTGGAATGCTGGGGTGCAGCCCTCTCGCCAAAGGGGCCGGATCCTACCTCTTTAACACAGATGGGCTTTCTGCTGCTTCTCCTTCTTTTTAAAACCAACTTTATTATTGATCAAAGAAATGAAAGGAAGGCATTTTCCACATGTCAAATGTGCAAAAGCTACTTTAAAATAATGATGGTACCTAATCGCGATGGCACAGAGAGCAGCTGGCAGCTTCCATGGCCTCTGGGGAGGGGGGCGGCCTCAGCTTCTCGGAGGCGGTTTGGTTGTGCATACACAAAACCCTTCAAAATGTGCCCGCTCAGCAAATCCACTGCTAGGAGCTTATCCTAAGGAACAAATCGCAGGTGTGGAAAACCCTGGCTGTTCAAGTTGACATCGTTTCTGAGAGCAGAGTGGGGCCTGGAACACATATTTACTGAACATCCACTCTGTGCCAAGCATTGAGACCTCCGTTGTGTATACCCCAGGGGCTGAAGCTCATAAACAAAATACCCCACACCAGGGGGTGGTGTGGCCACAGCAGAACCACTGAGGGTCCTCCGGGCAGGAAACACTTGTCCCTCGACGACCTCAGGGCCAGGATGCTGGCGGTGACAGGGTACCGTATAATCCCAGGCACTACGAAGATGTTCAGTATAAACACGAGCAATGATCAGACCAAATATAAAAATAGGATTCTGACCACACCTGCAGCAGCAGCCCAGGAAACTAACCTATTACATACACAAACCAGCCAGGAAGCCAGCTATCATCTACCCTAACCAGCCAGGAAGCTAGCTATCATCTATACTAACTAGCCCAGGAAACTAACCCATTACATACACTAACCAGCCAGGATGCCAGGTATCATCTACACTAACCAGTCCAGGAAGCCAACCATTATCTATACTAACTATTCAGGAAGCCAGCCCATTATCTACACTAACCAGCCAGGAAGTCAGCCCGTCACCTACACTAACCAGCCAGGAAGTCAGCCCGTCACCTACACTAACCAGCCAGGAAGTCAGTCCGTCACCTACACTAACCAGCCAGGAAGTCAGCCCGTCACCTACACTAACCAGCCAGGAAGTCAGCATGTCACCTACACTAACCAGCCAGGAAGTCAGCCCGTCACCTACACTAACCAGCCAGGAAGTCAGCCCGTCACCTACACTAACCAGCCAGGAAGTCAGCACGTCACCTACACTAACCAGCCAGGAAGTCAGCACGTCACCTACACTAACCAGCCAGGAAGTCAGCTCACCACCTACACTAACCAGCCAGGAAGTCAGTCCATCACCTACACTAACCAGCCAGGAAGTCAGTCCATCACCTACACTAACCAGCCAGGAAGTCAGCCCGTCACCTACACTAACCAGCCAGGAAGTCAGTCCGTCACCTACACTAACCAGCCAGGAAGTCAGCCCCACCTACACTAACCAGCCAGGAAGTCAGCACGTCACCTACACTAACCAGCCAGGAAGTCAGCACGTCACCTACACTAACCAGCCAGGAAGTCAGCTCACCACCTACACTAACCAGCCAGGAAGTCAGTCCATCACCTACACTAACCAGCCAGGAAGTCAGTCCATCACCTACACTAACTAGCCAGGAAGTCAGTCCATCACCTACACTAACTAGCCAGGAAGTCAGCTCACTGCCTTCTGCTGAGTGCAGTGAGGGATGCAGGGCGTCTGGGAGGGGTACCTGGCAGAGCTGTTGGGGGGCAGGGGCAGGGGTGGGAGCACAGGGAGAGGCCAGGCAGGAGTCGGGGCATGAGGTCTGGGCACACACAGATTGAAGGTCACAAGGGTGCCTTGAATCCACTCAGGGGTGGATTAGGCAGAAAATCCTCCAGGTGTGGCACAGAGCCCTGGAAGCTCTGCTGCACAGAGGACTGGAGAGAAAGCCAGGGCCCAGGTGGGTGACAGGGCAGGAAAGCAGCCCCAGAGAGGACCATGGCCAGGGGTCAAGGGCAACAGGACAACTGCTGTGCTTGGCCATGCCCTGGGAGGCCCCAGTGAACTCACCGGGGCTGGTTTGTCAGCGGATTCAGGAGGGAATGATGGGTGGAGATAATTGGGTTTGTCTCATAAGGGTCTGCCTGGGAAGCTGGGGCCACCTCCCCCTCGGTCCTCTCATGGGTGCCGTCCGTGCTGGTGAGAGGGCTTGGCTCTGGGAGTTGAGTGAGTGTGTCCTGGAGAGGGAGCCACCGCGCCCCTGACCTCACTGGATCCATGGGCCCCTCGTGTCTGGAGTCCCTGAGCCACAGGGGCCGCACCAGGACCCTGGGATCTTGGGCTTGGGTCCCCATGGCTCGGGTCACAGAGCCCTCCCCAGCAATGCGTTTTCTCGCGTTTCTGGGGTCATGCGCTGAGTCCCCCACAGGCTCCAAGTGGGGGGATATTGGATGGATGGGGTTTCTGGCTGCATCGGGAGGGAAGTGGGTGAAACCAGGGGGGGTCCCCAGGCTTCTCCCCAAAGGGGACTGCATTGGTCTTCTGGGCTGCTGCGCCAAAGCACCGCAGATGGGCAGCTTGAGGCGACAGAACTGGCCCTGTCAGTTCCAGAGGCCAGGAGGCGGCACCAGCACACGGGGCTCAGCGCCAGCAGCCCTGCCCTGGCCCTTCCAGCTCCTGGGGCAGGGACATCGTTCAACTTGGGTGTTCTTGGGCTTGTGGCCACGTCACTCCAGCCTCTGCCTCCACCGTCCTGGGCCATGCCTGTGTCTTGTCCTCTTGTTAGAAGGAAAATGGTCATTGGATTCAGGGCCCACCCTGCTGGTCTCATCTTGACAAAATGTCTGCATAGAACTATTTTTGAATAAGGTCACATTCTGAAGTTCTGGATGTGAATTGCGGGGGCTCCAGTCCACCCGCCCAGGGGCTAAGCTGAAGCTGAGGCAGGCAGTGTCCGGAAACCCCCGCTGGCAAGGCTGGGAGGAGACGGCGGCCTCTTTCCATCCACAGGAGTCTCCGTGGCCCTGGGTGACTTTGGAGACCAGGGGGCGCTCAGCACTAGGGCAGCCGTCCCAGCCTCAGGCTCTGCACCCTCATTTCACCTCTGGAAGCCTCGGTTCCTCCCCTGCACCTAGAGCTGCCCTGTCCCTCTGGCCTCCTTCCTGTGCTGTGAGCGGGGCTGGCTCTGGTGTCTGGGAAGGTGGGAACCTGGACCCCCATGTCCCCACTGACCCTCTCACTTCTCCAGTGACGCAGGATCTGAGCCACGCTCGAGTGCGAGCCCTGTGGGCTCCATTCCACACAGGCTGTAAAGCTGTAGAAACTGGGTTCCCCGCAGGAAAGACGCGGCCAGCAGTCCCTCACCTGTGCCCTCTGCCGAGGTATGGTCACCCAGTGGCATCTGCACTAACCGGGGGTGCTCAGGTGAGTTCTCCTGCCCCATGGGCTTTGAGATCGAGAAGGAAACCGTCTTTGTATTTGTAGGGCTTTCTCCGGAGGCCTCTTCCCACCTCTTTCTCCCCCAGTAGACAGACGTGAATATTTCCCCACCAACGAAGCAGCGAGTCAGGACAGCGTCCCCTCCCTGGCTGCAGGTGAGGAGCAGCCTCGTCTTTCATGCGGGAGATGCTGGACACCTCCTTGTGAATCGCGCTAACAGGTAGAGGGGGAGACAGCGGAGGCTGCCAGGCTCGGCTCTTTCTTGGAATTCATGTACCAACGCTGCCATGCGCCTTAAAGGTTTAATTTCACAAGCCTTCAATTGCAGTTTAATTTGAAAACTAATTCAGCCCCATAATTGGCTTTCTGCTCAAATCACTGAGGCTAGAGATTTAAATTCTTAATATTCAGGCGACTTTCAAGTATCTAGTGCCATCTGTGCATTAACCTCCGGGGAACTTCCACCGGCACAGAAATAAAATAAATAAATAAACGGGGCCCACTAATAGAATAATCTATTTAAGCAAAAACTCGGTGCTGTATAGATGAAGGTCTCTTTGACTTTGTCTGCAGCATGTAGATTTCCCTGCTTTTTAATATTTTAAAACGACATTGATTTCAAAACTTACAATACAGGCCCCCACGCAGTTACGAGGGGTTAGAGGAAGTGCCGCTTCCCGATTAGAGCCCTTTTTAGTTAAAAAATCATCAGTACGGCGCTGTCTTTCCCTGGGCAGTTTGAGAAATGCTGAGAGCCTGGGTGAGTTCCCGAGCCCTGAGAGCTCGTCCTCCGACGCTGCGGGGGACAGTAGTGGAAAACGGTCACTGGGCAGTGACGGGGCGTGAGGGGTCCAGGGGACCTGGCAGGACGGATGGCAGGCTGGCTGTCCACTGCCCTCCTGCCCTGGGCAAGATGCCTGGCCTCACTGTGGGCCTGGCAGACATCTGCCTCCCTCTGCGCCTGTGTGGACCCCAGCCGTCCATCAAGGACCCCGACCCCCGCCCCCCACCCCCCCCCAGGAGGTCCTCATGGACTCCTGTCCATTTTGCAGAACGAGTCCACCTTGAGAGCACTAGGAGCTGGCGCAGGGACACGTCTGAGGTGTCATCGAGGCTTGCGAGCTGCCTCCAGGGTCAGGCTGAGGCTGGGCTCTCCCTACAGCCTCCACGGCAAGGGTGAAGGAGGAGATGGGGTGTCTGCTCAGAACTGGAGCCCAGTGGTGGAGACCAACAGCCACCTGAGTGACTCGCCAGGAGTCAAGGGAGTCGCCCAGGGCATGGAGGGGGCTGCCTGGGGGAGAGGCCAGGGCAAGACATCTGTGCAGAAGTGTCTGTGAGCTGCAGGAGGAAAGGAGCTGGCGCAGAGGGTGGGGGACGGCTCCCCGGGCTGAGGACGCAGCCTTTGCCAGGGCCCAGGGGCAGGGAAAGGCGCTTCCCGTTCACAGTGGCCTGGGACGTTTGCTTCCCTGCCTTGCCCCAGGTGTGAGGCCTGCACCTTGAGAAGGGGATGTCTCTCTGGGTTTCTCAACTGGACAGTGGGCTACTGGAGGGTGGGGTTCATGCGTTCCCACCCGGTGCCCTCCGCAGCACCCAGCTAAGATGCCCACCTCATCCACGGAACAACACAGCCGCCCGGGACTTCTTCCTGCAGGAAACAGCCCATGCTACACACTGCCCCCTCCTCCCTCCTGCCTGATGGTGTGCGTGATGCCTGGGGGCACCACAGCCACCTCGTGACCACGTGGTGAGAACTGAGAAGCGGGGTGACCACCACACAGGCCTCGGCCCAACGCCTTGAGCTCTCACCCCAGCCCCCGCTGGTTCAAGCTGCTGCGGTTGTGTTTTCTGTGACTTTCAGCCAAAGGCATTCCCGACACGCAGGCGGGGAAGGGGAGGCGGTTTGCGGAGTGGTTAGCAGGGGCGTTCAGGAGCCAGTCCGTCGGCCTCTAAGTCTTGCCTTTCCCTGCCGGCTGCTGTGGGTCTTTCCTGTTACAGACGGTGCCTTCACTTCCTCCTGTTGCATGCGGGGGAAATAAAACTCGCCATTTCCTGGGGCTCTTGTGGTATTTGGTGAGCTGATTCGTGTGGAGAACTTAAGAGTGGTGCCCGGCACCTGGCAGAGTGGACGAATGCCGTCGGCCGCGTTTCTGTGATGACAGCATGATCGCATCTTCAGCGGAAGGCGTGTCCTTCCCACGTGGAACCTCACCAGGCCTCATTGCTGGCCCTGCCCCTGGGTGCAGAGAAGCAGGGATCATCGGTGAAGACCAGTGGAGCCCACGTCCAGTGTGGTTCTTGGGCCTAGGCAGAGTGGACAGCTGAGGCAGGTGCGGGCATGTGAGCTTCAGGTCAGGGTGCGGCCGCAGCTATTTTTCATCTGTTGCTTGCTCTTCTCAAAAGGTCCAGTTCAAAGGAACAGAACACACCTTTTTAGACCCAAAGGCACCCGGAGGGCTGCATGTTGATCGGCAGGCAGAGAGCCCAGAGGGTCCCCAGGCTCTTCTCTGCCCTGGGGCAAGGGTGGCTCTTTCTCAGCACAGGTCTCCACGGGTCTCAGAGTCCTCCTGCAGTTAGAAATGCCAGGATCCTGCAGGAGGAGCCCTTGGGAAATGCAGCCTGCGGGCCATTACTCTAGACGGGAGGGGGAAACCAGCTTTGGCTTGTAGCCAACGCTGCAGGGGCCTGGATGCCACCCGGACAGACCCCTTTAGTGGTCACTATCGTTTTCAGTGACTCCTCCTCCCCTCCTGAGAACCTGCTGGGGCCGTGCACAGAACCCAGCAGCCTTGCCTTGCACTGGGGCCTTTCCGAGGTGTTGTTTCTGCTTGTCAGGGCGTCCTGCACCTCCTCCTCCCTCCTAGACATCTCCTGGGAGCAGGCGGGTCCTTCATAAATCACCTGCCCCCAAATCCTCCTGGCAGGCCAACGTCTGGCAGCCAGACCTCAGGCATGGCCATGGTTGGCCCATCCCAGGCCAGAAAACTGCGTTGTTCAGACATGGCTGATTTGGAATTTGTGATAATTCAGAAATATGAGTATCTGAGGTGTAGGTCAGCCCTCAGGGAAGACCGGGCCTGCCAGGCAGACCAGCAGGGTGACTGGGCAAGGACCCTGCGGACCTCAGTGCTCTGAGGAAGCTGGAACACAGGTGGTTTTCAAAGTTGTCTTGTATTTATTGAGAGGTTTGAGTTGATAAAATTACCTTGGTGGAGTCAGGAAAATGAACTGGTGCTTTGAGCCAGAATGTATTATTAAGTCGCTGTTAATAGGAAGGAGTTGGAGCTGTGGATAATAAGGACACTGTCAATGACAGTGTCGCAGCTGGGAGCCACACGGACGCCCACCCCTGACCTTCCCCGTCCACGAGGTGGGCACTGTCCTTGTTCTTTTACTGAAGATGTGTGAGGCAGCAGGAAGGAGCTTGCCCAGTGCCACACCAGGGCCATGCTATGGTCACGCGGCACTGCCGTGGACAGCGTGGCAGAACCCCTGCCTGCCGAGGAGGGGGCTGAGTACGGGCAGTGCCGTGTGCACGTTCCCACCCTGACAGAGGGACGCAGGTGAAGGCCAGGGCGTGACCACCTCACACCGTCCACGAAGTCATCCCTCCACCCGGCAGTGAAGGTGGCTGCGAGGCTACGGTAATCCTGTGGCACTGGCCTCATACCGTCCACGAAACCATCCCTCCACCCGGCAGTGAAGCTGGCTGCGAGGCTATGGTAATCCCGTGGCATTGGCAGGAGACACACAGAACCTGGAAGCAGACCCACACAAATGTACCCAACGGATGCCCTACAAAAATGTCAAAGCAAAATTCACTGGAGGGAGGACGCCTTTCAATGCATAGCACTGGGGCAGTCATGGAAAATACGGAGAGGAGCAAAAAATGCACCTGGATCTACATCTCGCATGTTTTATAAAAATTAACTTACAATGAATCGTGGACCTAATGTAAACTACAAACCTAAACAACTTTTAGAAAACCCAGAGGAGAGCCCTTTGAGAACCTAGGGCTTGATGAAGAGCTCTCAGAGCTGACACCGAAGCCTGCTCCAGGGGAGGAAGCATGGAGGATAAGTTGGACTTCCTTCAAATTAAACACTTTCACTCGCAGAGACCCTGGGAGGAAGATGGAAGACAAGTTACTGAGTGGGAGAAATATTTGCAAACCACATATCTGACAAAGGACTTGTATCTAGAATATGCAAAGAATTCTGAAAACTCAACAGTAAAAGAAGAGCATAGTAGGAAATGGATGAAAGCCATGAAGAGATGTTTCCCTGAAGAGGACACACAGATGCCAACAGACACAGGAAAACACACTCGGCACCATTCGTCAGAGGGAAAACACATTGAAACCACGAGGTGCCACCACGCACCTCTCGGAATGGCTAACGCTGAAAGTGATGACAACACATGCTGGTGAGGATGCCGAGAGTCCGGGTCTCTCGGGAGGGTGGGATGAGGGTGCGACGGGACAGCCCCTCTGGCAGAGAACATGGAAGTTCCCTACAAAACAAACGCCCGCTCCCGAGATGACCCCACAGTTGCATTCTCGGGCATTCATTCTAGAGAAATGGAAACACACGCTCACACGAGACCCCGTGCAGGAACAGGTGCTCAGAGCAGCTCAGTTCCTCACGGCCCGGAGTGGAAACCGCCCAGCGTTCATCAGTCCGGGATGGCTCACAAGCTGCGGTATACCCAGGTCACAGAATTCTACACCATAGAAAGGAACGAGCTATGGATACGAACTGGCTGTATATCCAGAGAACGATGCTGCAGGAAAACAGCCAGTCCCGAAAGGGAACACACAGCTGTGATTCCATTTCTATAGTATCCTCAGAATGACAAAACTACAGAGATGAAAAGAGAGTCATGGTTGCCACAGGTTAGGGTTGATGGGAGGCACACAGACAGACACACATGCAGGCACACACACACACAGAGATACACACAGAAACAGACACACAGACACACACACACAGAGACACACACAGAAACAGACACATAGACACAGACACACACACACAGACACACAGACACACACAGATGCAGACACACAGACACAGACACACATGCAGACACACAGACACACACATAGACACAGAGACACACACACACAGACACAGAGACACACAGACACAGAGACACACACACAGACACAGAGACACACAGACACAGACACACAGACAGACACACATGCGGACACAGACACACACACAGAGACAGAGACACACAGACACAGAGACACACACATGGAAACAGAGACACACACATGGAAACAGAGACACATGCAGACACAGACACACGCACAGAGACACACAGACACAGAGACACACACATGGAAACAGAGACACACACACAGAGACACATGCAGACACAGACACACGCACAGAGACACACAGACACAGAGATACACAGACACAGATACACATACAGAGACACATAGACACAGACACACACACAGACGCAGAGACACACACACACATAGACACACAGACACAGACACACAGAAAGAGACACGGACACACACAGACACAGAGACACAGACACACAGAGAGACACACAGACACACACACACATGGGCACACAAACAGATGCACACAGAGACACACGCAGACAGACACACCAATGAATGCAGGTCAGTCTGGTGGGATGTGAGTAGGGGCTGCGGCCGGTACGAAGGTCAGTTTCCTGGCTATGACCCTGCACTGTGGTTCTACAAGATATCGCCCTGGCGGGAGGCTGGCTGAAAGGCTCACAGGATCCGTCTGTCTTATTCCTACAACTGCATGTGACTCTACAATTATCTCAAAATAAAAATATTTTTTGAGAAGACATTTCTTCCAGTGAAATCCTATCGGGAAGCCCAACACAGCAGACGAAAGTGGCGAAGGCTGGGTGGACAGAGTGAGGGCTGGGAAGCCAGACCCCAGCCTCCTGCCCATGGGGGCCCCCAGTCACCTCCGTGGGCCTCAGGTCCCGCTGGAAACTGGGCAAAAATCCTCGGCCCTCCCGTCATTTCAGGTAGACCTTGTTTTTTTTTTGGAGGGAATGCTGATTTTGGTTCCATTTTCTGGGGAACTTGAAATAAACAAACGTTGATTTCTTCATGGAAAACGTCTGTGGTACAGGTCTGTGGATCACTCAGCAGGGTCTTCTCCTGCCTTCGGAACTCAGCAGGCTTAGGGTCACTTCTGCAGACGGGGCCGAAGGGATCACTCAGCAGGGCCTTCTCCCGCCATTAGAATTCACCAGGCTTAGGGTCACTTCTGCACCCGGGATGAAGGGATCACTCAGCAGGGCCTTCTCCTGTCATCGGAACTCACCGGGCTTAGGGTCACTTTGCAGCCCGGGCTGATGGCCTCGGTGGGAACGCCCACTTCCTGGAGCCCCGTCTTACTCGATGGCGAACGCACATGTGCTGCCCACAATCCCAGACAGCCCGGAACGCAAGGAGATGGAGGGTGTCCCCTGGCTGTGTGCCACAGGCTGCCACCCTCTGCCCCGGGGAGGTGTACGGACGCAGGGGCAGGGCAGTGAGACCCACGAGAACCTGCCCTGGGACTTTCGCGGGGACTCTTGGTAAAGACGCGCTCTCCTCACCCCGGGGCTGTCCAGCTGCTGACGAACAAGCTTTCGGCCTCCAAGGCCACGGAGGCTGCAGCAGAGAGGATCTCTCGGAGGAGAAAGGAGGGTGGGGATGAAAACCGGCAGGGAGACTCTGGAAACACATCTCAGCCAGGGGCGCTGCCACACCTGGCACTGCCAGCCCCGCCTGCACTTCCCAGTCACGGTCCCCTTGCTCTGGGAGCCCCTGGGATGGGCTCTGCATCCTGTTGACTAACAAGGCATCTCACTCTGTACCCCAACCACAAAAGGGCCTGCCGTGGCACCTGCCACACCCTCTGAACCCAGCAGAGCAGGTCAGCAGTGCCCCAGGGGATTTCATGAAGTCGGGGGGCTGGGAAAGAGTGTGGGGTGCACACAGGACCCTTGTGGATCCCGGGGGAGCTGGGGAAGAATGTGGGGTACATGAAGGATCCTTGTGGATTCCAGGGGCCTGTGGAAGAGTATGGGGTGCACACAGAACCCTTGTGGATTCTAGGGGGCTGGGGAAGAGTGTGAGATGCACACAGGACTCTTGTGGATCCCAGGGGTCTGGAGAGGAGTGTGGGGGGCACACAGGACCCTCATGGATCCCAGGCCTGTACTGGCGAGCTCATGTCCCCAGACGAACTCCCCAAGCCTTCCAAGTTCCTCTGGAGCTGAGTCAATATTTAACCCATCTTTCCATTTGTTTTCCATTAGAACGCGCATCTGAAACCCTTCATTAGCCTGTCCTTCCAGAGAATAATGACTAATTTCTGGCGGTAGTTTTTCCTTATCCCACAAAGGCACTGTGTAGAACCCTTCTATTATTGTAATTTACTGATGGAAGAGAAGAAATTGTAGAGATGATTTCCAAGTCCTGGAAAGACCGCCACTGAGAGAAGCAAGCCATGCTTTGTGTGGACTCCATCTCTCCCCGCCCTTGCCCGGGGTGACCGAGGTGGACTTGACAGCATCACCGCCAGCTCCGTCCTGGCCTTCGCACAAAGACAGCTTATTCTGGGACCAGAAACAGACTCCCGATCCCCCAGGGGCTCTGAGAGTCCGTGGACATTTCACTCAACACAGTCCTGGAAAAGCTCAGGAGTGGTGGGAAGAAGGGCTGACATGGACTTCTGAGGCCACGGCTCCACAATTTGCTCAGTTATCTTAATGAGCAAAGCCAGTTGTGCTTTTGGAAAGACTTTCGCTATTGATTTTTTTAAAAGTAAGACATGGGAGGTTTGATTTGTGATAGAAAGGCCAGGAAAATCCAGGCGCCTTTAAATAGCATCCTGGGTCTCCAGGAGAGAGGCCAGTGGTGTCTGTGTGAGGAGCGTGCCTGGCCTGCTGCCCACTCCTCCACATCCGCACCCTCGCGAGGGGCTCCCATGTCCTCATC
>NW_012104365.1:3620150-3650673 GCF_000951045.1 Mandrillus leucophaeus | reverse complement strand
GGGGTGTGTCGTGCCCCTGGGAGCTGGCCCTGGCTCTGGGCTCCATGTGCTCCGGATTTCAATGCAGAAACAGCCTCCCATTTGCCCAGCACTGCCAACTTCTGTAGAGCCCGGAAGCCGTCACTTGCTGGGCACTGGCCAGGGGTGCGGCTGCTGATGAAAATACAGGACACCCATTGAACTCGCAGTTCATATCAGCAAGGATTACTCTCTTGGTGCAAGTCCGCCCTACATGGTGCTTGGGCCACACTTCAAAGTGCTTTGCTGTCTCTCTGAACTTCACATTTACTTGCTGTCTTGTACTTTAGGGGCAACCCCAGCAGAGGTCTCCTCAGTGATCTCCCCTCCCCCCACCCCACCCAAGCCAGGCAAAGGTTTGTCCCGAAGAGGACCCCTCTCCACTCCCCACGCAGGAGGCAGCCACAGTGGGGAGCTGCTCCCCCCCCACAGAAGGCCCCTGGGGTTTGTTAACCCACAGACCTGGGCCACCTGCGGCATCTGGATGAGCAGGTGGAGGCTGTGCCAGCCCTGCGGGGATGTGGACACCCAGGTTCCAACCCGTGTGTGCCCTGAGGCTGGAAGGTTCTGCAGGAGCTTCTCAGAGTCACCCCTTAAGTACTGGATTTGTTTTTCACTCATTCATTTGTTCTGCAGATGCCCATCAAGGGCCTGCAATGCCAGGTGCTGGGCTGGACCCTCGATTACTGAGGGCCTAAGCCTCCTCACTGCTGGTGGGGGTCTCCCACTTCTTGGCAGTCACAGAGGGCAGAGATGCAAGACATGACGCACTCAGCTGGGGTCCCACACATGAAAAAGCGGGCACTGCCACCTGTGCCAGAGTGAAGTGTCGGGGGACAGGCTCTTAGGTCAGCTCTGAGGGGAACAGATGGCCTCAGTCACATGGGATCACCTCTGCGGGGCGAGTCTGGGCCTCTCTCGCTTCCCGTTTTGACTGGAACCAAATCTTACGTGTAGCCGGGAGGTCTCCAGTGGCCTCAGTCCTCTGACTCATTGCCTCCCCAGGGCCCTGGCATGTGTACCTTGCTCCCCTAGCCTCTCCGCCTGCCCAGGAGCCCACCCCAGCCCCACTCCGGGAGCTGCTCCACCTCAGGCTTCAACTCCTAGCCCACACGCCAGCTCCACAGAGGGGCCTGCCCGGGCCCACCACTGTCCCAGGACTCCCAGTGCCCGGGTTTCCTTCCCAGCCTGTCGGCCCTGCTGTGGCTGCAATTGCTTCTCCCCTGTGCTCTGCACCTCCCTTGACCCTGAAGCCTTTGAGAACAGGGGCTTTGGTGGACGCCTGCTGCACGCCTGTGTTTGCACCCAAGTCCTGTGGCACCATCCTGGTGGTGGGGGCTGAGCAGCCCTCCCCAGCCCTCGGGGCCTGTGCTGTGCCCGCAGAGCCCACAGGGTCTCCAGCAAGCAAACGCTAAAGGCCTCACCTGGCTTGGAGCCCTCGTCCACGGAGCCGTTGTAGACCTGGTTGATGAACTCGGGGCGGTTGTCATTCATGTCGATGACGTAGATGTACAGGTCGATGGGGTTCTCCACCTTGTTGCCGTTCATGTCCACAGCGTGGGCTCGGAGCTGGAAAGCAGCACAGACACATCAGGGCCCGGTGGCGGGTGGGCACCCCCACTCAGCTGAGAGCGGCCCAGGACCTGTGGTGCTGGGGTGGGAGGCTGATGGCAGAGGCAGGTTAGCTATAGGGGCTGGGGGGCTTTGGGCACGTGGTGCAATTCTCCGAGCCTCAGCTCTCTCCTCTGCAGAAACGGGGTCGGGAGAGTGCAGAGTGGAGAAACGCGAAGAGCTGGAAGCCAGCATAACCCCCCAACACCCCATGGTCAGGTCCACCCAGGACCTCCCACGCCTGTCCGACTGTTCTGTGAGCCACCGACTGTTCTGATCAGATGTCTGGAGCAAGACAGGTGTCCCTTGGATGGGGTCATGTCCACCCAAAGTGGCAACAGAAAAGGCATTTGTGCCTAACTGGGTAGGGGGCTTAACTCCCACTACTGTGAGGTTAGTCCCCAGGAGAGATGGGGAGGAGACAGGCCAGGGTGTGCAGAGAGGTCAGAGCTGGAGCTAGGAATTGGGTCCATTTGGGTGTCCACTGAGAGTCCAGCCTGGACAAGTTCCAGGCTCCTCTGCGTCTGCATGCCCTGTCAGCTCTTGGACACAGCAGGGGAACATGGGTGGTCGGGGGATCCATGCAGAGGCGGGGCTGGGAGGCCAGTGTGGAGCTCCCGGGAATGTCACAGGAACCGCCTTCAAGGTGAAAAGGGAAGAGCTGAACCTGGACTGGAAGGTTCTGCAGGAGCTTCTCAGAGTCACCCCTTAAGTTCTGGATTTGTTCTTTCATTCATTTGTTCTGCAGATGCCCATCAAGGGCCTGCAATGCCAGGTGCTGGGCTGGACCCTAGATTACTGTGCACTGAAGGCAGTGTGGCTGCCCTGGAGCTTCCATCCGACGGACAATGGACACCAGGGAGAGAAGAAGCCATCAGTGGGTGTGGTGACCGCCAGGGAGGCCTCTCAGAGGAGGGGCTGCTTGAGCTGAGACCTCAAGAACAGGCCAAGGCAGAGGACACGGAGAGGCTGGGCACTGCCGCAGGCAAGGGGGCTGCTGAGAGGTTGCCGGAGAGTGGAAAGGCTATGTCTGAGGCCTCTCCACCCAGAGCTGGACGGTCACCCAGAGGTGTCCTCAGCTCACATCTTTCTACCAAAACCCCACATCACGCTTGAAGTTGGACACAACACACCTCACTCAAGGTATTTGCAGCAAAACGTCATCAAGCCCAGGGTGGCTGGGAGAGGAGCCCCATGCCGGACGGGTCTCCACATCATCCCCTTGGTGGCCTGCCTCACATGGCCGCTCCCACTCCCACGACCTCGGGGGAACGGGGTGGACCCTGCATTCCACGCCTGCCCCAGGGAAACCCGGGAGCTGACTGTGTCCATGCCCGCACCAGTGTTTTGGTTGGGTTCCAACAATCCAGAGTGGAATTTTACCCACTACGTGGCATGTTTAAGGAAGATCTAGAGGCTGGCTTTACCCAAAGAGGTAATCTGTCCTGTAGTAAGGAGACAGACTAGGCCTGACTCCTGGAGGAACTGCAGACTGCCACGCGCGATGTGACCGCACGCACGCTGAGTCAGCTTTACGTATCCTGTTTAAACAGCCTGAAGTGCTGTGTGGTTGTCGTATCCGGCTGCCCCCACCCCGCCACGGGCAGACTCCTCCATCCCCGAGCCATTTGCAGCTCTGTCCTGCTGTAGGACACGCTTCCCACACGCCCAAAGGTCACAAGGCCTTGGGAAAAAAGTAATTCTGAGCTAAAATTAAAGTTATTATCTCCCAACTAAAGCAGTTCCAGGTGCTATCTGGAGCAGCAGGAGCAGCGCGAGTGCAGATAACAAGGAAATACGGCCTCTGCCCGTGGCCTGTGTCCTCCTTGTCCCACGCTCCTGTTGGAAATCTCCCCTGCCCATCTCTCAGGCTGGGCACACCCAGGGCGGGCCTGAGAGACGTGATCTCGCCGTGGCAGTGGAGGAAACAGGCAAACATGGGTGGAGGAATCCTCCGAGCATTCTGCAACCTGCAAATCCAAGTGTCAGGCACAGCGCATTTCCTCCAACATTTTGAATAGGACATTTTTCTATCCTCGTTCTGGGAGACAAGATTAGAAAATATTAATATGTGGGTATGGTCTGGCCTCGGGCTGGGAAGCCGCTTGGGGGAAATGTGGCTGTTGACAGATGAATGTCCAGATGTATGTGGGATCTAATTCTCCCGCCTCTTGGCTGTTCTCTCGTCTTTGTATCTTTTTTTTTGAGACGGAGTCTCGCTCTGTCGCCCAGGCTGGAGTGCAGAGGTGCGATCTCGGCTCACTGCAAGCTCCGCCTCCCGGGCTCTCGCCATTCTCCTGCCTCAGCCTCCTGAGTAGCTGGAACTGCAGGCGCCTGCCACCAGGCCCGGCTATTTTTTTGCATTTTTAGTAGAGATGGGGTTTCACCGTGTTAGCCAGGATGGTCTCGATCTTCTGACCTCGTGATCCGCCCACCTCAGCCTCCCAAAGTGCTGGGATTACAGGCTTGAGCCACCGCGCCTGGCCTCTTCTTCGTATCTTAATTGTGGGTGCAGGTTCCCTCCAAAGAGTATGGAACGGGGAAGAGTCCATGGGGGCCCTTGGAAGTGGCCGAGGGGTGCAGGTGTTGGAGACTTTCTTCATCGGTGACATCGGCAGCCAACACGCACGGTGTGTTTGCTCAGGGCCAGGCAGTGCTATAAGAACCTGATACACGCTAACTCCAGTTTCCATCAGAATCTGTGAGATTGGCATTGTCTTGGTCCCTATCTTACAGAGGAGGAAACTGAGGCTCAGGAAGCTGAGAAAACTTCTTTCGGAAGATGACAGCATGTGGCTGGGTGAGCTAGTGTGTCCAACCGATGGAATCCTTCAAGGAATCTTCTGGAGCATCGCCCTGCAAAGCCAGCAGTGAGCACTCGTGCGTGTTGTGTGTTTGAATGTTTACAGGTTGGCTTCAGGGTGCCATGTGTCACAGTCTTCAGCATACTCAGGCTGGCGACGCGTCCTCCCCACCCTCAGCCCACAGAGCTGGGTGGAAAATGGAACAGGATCCAAGGACACTGGGGAGGCAAGAAGAACTCTAAGATGGCCCCAAGGATGTCAGGCACTGGTCCCAGATGTGAAGACAGATGTGTTCCCTCCCCACTGGGCTACGTTTTTGACCTTAAGACAGGGCTGGGTAGGCGCCATCCAACCACACGGGCCTTCGAAAGCTGAGCGTTCCCCAGCTGGAGGCAGGAGAGAGGGGCATGTGGGCATCCTATGCACCTCGCTGGGTGACAGTGGAGGGGACACGTGCCGGGGATGCAGGTGCCCTTCAGGGGGTGGCTGTGGCCCCCCGAACAGCCGGCAAGGACATGGAGACCTCAGTCCTGCAACCACAAGGATCTGGACCTGCTGCAGCCCCAGTGAGCCTGGAAGCAGGTCCTCCCCAGGGCTGGGGGAGTGCCCAGACTGGCTGGCGCTTTGATTTTGGCCTGGTGAGACCCTGAGCAGAAACACAAGCCAAGCCCATCTTGACTTCTGACCTATAGCACGGTGAACTCATAGGGTGTGGTTTCAGCCACTAAGTTTGTGCCGATGTGTTACACAGTGCAGAGAACTAACACGCCCCTGCTGGCTGGCACAGCTGCCCTCAAAGACCCTGGTGAGCATCCTACAAGGTGGAAATCCAGAGTTGGATTCACAATGGAGTCTGATGAGGACTGCGATGCCTGCAGGGAGGGGCTTCCTTCTCCAGGGAAGGGCAGGAAAGCCGGGCATCCCCAAGGCCTCCATCTCGGTAAGACAGAGATTAGCTACACGTGGAACTCGAGGGCTTCATTCCAGAATTTGGCAGATGATGCAGTTTCTTCTCCAGTCTGGGCCCTGCATCTCCTGCTGACTCTGTCGTCCCTACAAGGGTGAGGAGGCTGGAGCCTGGCCAAATCTCAGGGCTCACCATTCTTCACCTTGAAAATGGGAAATGAGGATGATAAAAACTGATGATCTCCACGAGCTTGCTCCTAGAACCTGGTGTGCAGGAGGCACTGAGAGACGCTGGCAATGTGGGATGACTGCATTTCTCATCTTCAAAGCGGGGAGAAAACCACGAAGCCTCAGGGCTGAGGCAGGAAACAGACAGGAACATGGGCCGGTGGCTCACGCCTGCAATCCCAGCACTTTGGGAGGCATAGTTGGAGACCAGCCTGGTTAACATGGCAAAACCCCGTCTCTACTAAAAATACAGAAAAATTAGCTGGGTGTGGTAGCAGGTGCCTGTAGTTCCAGCTACCTGGGAGGCGGAGGCAGGAGAATCGCTTGAACCTGTGAGGTGGAGGTTGCAGTGAGCCGAGATAGTACCACTGCACTCCAGCCTGGCTGACGAAGTGAGACTCTGTCTCAAAAAATAAAAAAATAAAAAAATCCCAGCTACTTGGGAGGCTGAGGTGGGAGGATTGCTTGAGCCTGGGAGGTTGAAGCTGCAGTGAGCTGAGATTGTGCCACTGCATTCCAGCCTGAGTGACAGAGCGAGACCCTGTCTCAAAAAACAAACAAAAGAAAAACAAAAGAAGGGAAGGGAACACGTGTGCAGAAGTGTCTGCACAGTGACAAGCCACGAGGGTGCTGGGACAGGTGGGTCTGACTTTTCACTAGCAGCTCCCCCCACCCCCTGCCTGGGCTCCCTCATCTTCCTCCACAGCCAGCTCAGGTGGGGAGTGCGGGGGGCCTCAGGGCATCCGTGGTGAGGGACAGGAGTCTTCGGGGGCACCTCAGCTTCCCCTGCAGGTGTGGGACCCAGGCTCCTGGTCCCCACCAGCCTGTGACCCCCATCTTTCTGGGGGTTTGCTGCAGGACCATCTACCTTTCCTGGGTAGAGGCTGGTGCTGAGCAAGGCTCTGCATATGCATCAGGCAGAAAGAATAAACAGATGAATGGAGATGTGTGCGGTGGTTTGGATGTTCTGTCCCCTCCAGATCTCATGTTGAAATGTGCCCTCCAGTGTTGGAGGTGGGCCTGGTGGGAGGTGTTTGGGTCATGGGGGTGGATCCCTCGTGGTAATGTATGAGTTCCTGCCCTGAGTGCACTCCAGGGCTCGTTGTTTAAAGAGCTTGGCACCTCCGTCCCTCTCTCTCTCTTACTCCTGCCATGTGGGACGTCTGCTCCCCTTCGCTTTCTCCCATGAGTGGAAGCTTCCTGAGGCCTCCCCAGAAGCAGATGCTGGGGCCACACTTCCTGTACAGCTTGCAGAACCATGAGTCAAATAAACCTCTTTTCTCTCTATATTACACAGCCTCAGGTATTTCTTTACAGCAATACGAAAGGGCTAACACAGCATGTTTGCACCATATGTTCACACAGTATGTTTGCACCACATGTTTACACAGCGTGTTTGCACCACATGTTTACACAGTGTGTTTGCATGGCATGGCAGGAGATGGTGGGGGCGCTGGATTCCTCCCCAGTGCCAGCTACTGTCTCTGCACATGGTGGGTAGAAAATTTCTACCTGTGCATGAGAGGAGGACCTTGGGAATGAATCACAGAGGGGTGGGTGACCCAGATCCCCGCAGTGCCCATTCCAACCTCTGGCCCTGCACACCTGGACCCCTGCTGTGGGCAGAGCTCCCAGGTTGGGTTGCAGGCTGTGCCTTAGGCTTCAAGGTGCATGGAGGGGGCACTGTCCAGCGGTGGCCCTGGAGGTCCCTGTCCCCTAGCCGTGCTGTGTGCAGAGGTAGCTGAGCCCTGAAACCTTTTCTGGGGAGTCGGTGGGAATGCCAAGGCTGCCTCTGGTGAGAATCCACGGAGGAGACACAGCTCATCGGGGATGCTGCAGGGAGGGCCAGCTCTGAGCTCCAGATTTCCAGGAGGAATTACAAGATGAAATGGAAGGAGGAGGCCTCCTGCTGGTGCAGGTCACCCAGGAATCACTGTGCATTCAGCAAGCGCTGGGCCCTGAGTCCTCCTGCAACAGGCACCTGGTAGCCCTACAGCACTCCTGGTGCCCCTCAGATGCCCCAGCCAGCACCCACAGGCTGCATCTGCGATGCCACACCAGGGAGAAGTGGGCTGACCCAGCTCCAAGTCTGCCTTGGTTAAAAAAACAAGACAGAAACACGTGTCAGGAATTCACAGAGCTGAAGGACTGGCTCCCCTGCCCCACATCGAGATCTGGCAAAGGCTGGAGTCAAGTCTCTGTCTCTGAATCTGTCTCTCACGGTCAGTCTCTCCATTCCTGTCTCTAGGTCTCTGTCTCTGTATGTCTCTCACGGTCAGTCTCTCCATTCCTGTCTCTAGGTCTCCGTCTCTGTATTTCCTGTGTCTCTTCTCTGTCTCCTATGTCTCTCTCTGTGTCTCTGTCTCCCTCTCTGTCTCTGTGTGCATGTGTCTGTGTCTCTCCCTAAGTCCTTGGTCTGTAGCTATTTCTTGGCAGTAAGGGCTGTTGAGTTCCGATTCCTGAGCCTGTTGTAGACGCGTGTTGACGGCAGCCCAAAGCCCGTTGTGGGAGCCAGCAGCCATGCTGAGGGCCACTCGCTTGCTGCACAGTCTGTGGGCATCAGCTGGAGTCTCTGGTTGGTTCTGTGGTTCTGCCCCGGCCACTCCTGGAGGGCCCAGCACATGAGGCCCAGGCACTGTCAAACAGGTCTCCCCAGCACCTAGCCAAGGTGTGAGCCTTCCCAGGAGGCAGCCGTGAGGGACTGATAAGGCCCCAGTGCAGATGGGGGTGAGGGCAGCCACCTCCCAAGTGGGCTCCCCAGGATCCATCCAGCTCCGCCCCTGCTTCAGACGGTGCCTCAGGGGCTGTCAGGGAGGCCCCTGTGGCCAAACAGCTAAACCGACCTTCTCCCATCAACACCCTCCCTTCTCTGAATGCTTAGTGAGTCCCCCGAAGGCCAGGTTCTGTTCTTGGCCCTGAGATCTGCCATGGACAAGCTGGAGGATCCCTGCCCCTGTGCAGCCTCCTTCTAGAGTGAGATGGAAAGAACGAACCCCAAAACAAATAGCTGCAGACGTGAGAAGCTGCAGGGTTGGGCCCTGTTCGGTGCCACTGGCTGAAGCCCAGCGAAGGTAGAGCTGAGCAAGGTGACACTGCCAGGCAGGGCTGAGTCTTTCATAGTTGTTCCCGAGTTACTACAGAGGAGCACACGGCCCTGACAGCACGGGCTTGTGCTGAACGCCTCACCCGGGTTAACCCTGCAGTCCTCAGAACAAGCCCATGAGGAGGAACAGGGACTGAGGCCAGGAGAGGCGACATCATTTGCCCAAGAGCTCACACCTGGCCAGGGGCAGGTCTGGGTGTGACCCTCGCGATCTGGCTCCAGCCTGTTCTGCGCTGCTGGTGCAGCCTTCACCTACACACGATGGACAGCCCTGGACCCTGAGGTGGAGGGATGTGCACCTGTCGCTGCTTTCACCGCGGCCCAGGCCCCCTCCTCTCAGCCAGGGTCAGTTCGGCCTGGGAGGAGAAGGCCCGCCCCCCGGAAGCTGAGGCCGCAGCCCCATCTCTTTCCGTGCACAGCCCGCGACAGGGAACCAGCGCGGTTCTCCTTTCAGAGGCTCTTGCTGCTGCGAGAGATGTCAGAGGAAATGAAAAGCCTGCAGGACGCATGTCCCAGCCTGGAGAGGGTGGGAGGGACAATGGACCGTGCTTCAGAGAAAGGGGCCAAGGGCAGCATGAGGGGCCCCGAGGGAGCATTGCAGCTCCCTGACTCCCTGCCCCACAGAGCCGTCCAAAGCAGACCAGCTGGATGGAGGCCTTCTAGACCAGTGGTTCTCCCAGTGTGGGCCCAGGCCTGACTTGCATCCTGGGGAGTGTGTGAAATGCAGTTTCCCAGGTCTGCCCTGGGCCCACCCTGGAGAGACGGGGGACAGTGCCCAGCAACCTAGACTTTCCCCAGCTTCCCAGGATTCTGCTCCAGGTCAAAGTTGGAGCGCTACCTATAGAATTAGGACAGGCATGGCCCAGCTGGGGGCACCTGCCAAGGCCTGGTGGGGCTGAGATCGCCACCCCAGGGCCCGGTTCCCACCTGGGTGTGGACACTCACGTGGTAAGAGGCATGCTCCTCCCGGTCCATGGGCCGCGTGACGTACATCCGGCCGGACATGGAGTCAATGCTGAAGACCTCCATGGGGGGCTGGTCGGCGCCCACTCCCGTGATGCTGTACCGGATGGGGATGTCATTGTCTTTGTCGGACCGGATCTGAAAGGCAGGAGCACAGCGAGAAGAGGTCAGACTGTGGTGAGGTGAGGCCCGGGGCCCTACCTCTGACGTTCATCCCCTCCCATGAGTTCCTCGAGCTCGACCATTTTGAGGTACGATGGGGACCACAGCTGATCTTTCGTCCACTTTGGGAACTGGAAGGATGATCGACGGTCAGGGTTTTACTGAGAGCTGCCGACGGCAGGTCCAGGGCCCGTCAGTAATAGGGAAGTGCAGGTCTAATATTCCGAGTTCAGCAAACACACCGAGAACGCGGGACGCCTGGCAGACATCCGCAGCACAGGTGAAAACAATGGAAATGATGGTGTAAAATGGCCTCATGTTCTGACGTCAAACCCAGGATGAGACAAAGGCAAGAAAATGAGCAACCTCCACAGTGAGAGAAAAGACTAGGACCCAATGCATGTGTGCCCCAGCCTTTCTAATTGTTTAGAAAACAATTTAATGATGGTTATCTGGGCCCCAAGTCCAAAGGAAGCTAGAAGAGGCCGCTAACTGGGGGAGGAAATGGAACGACACAGGCAGACATGAAACTCTTGAGTTTTACTTGGGATGGGGAAGGGTTAGGCAAAGGCTTCATTTTGTTTTTGAGCAGAGAGTGAGATTCACACAAGTTTTGGAGAAACAGAAAGGACCCTGGTAGCATTAAAAACAAGATGCACGTCTTTCGCTCCATTGAGGCGAAACCTCCTGTAATGGGGAGGGGGACTTGGTGGTCACCAGCCCACCACAGGTGAGTGGCACTTCCCAGAGCCTGGGGGTCCCTCAGGGAAGTGCGAGAGGCCACGGGGATTTGAAAGGTGAAATCGAGAAGGTGGAGTGAATGGATTTGCATTCAACTTTGAGCATGTCTTTAGACCACACGACTTTTTTTCTCAAAGTCCACAGGACCATCACATTTCATAATACAGTGGGCCGCAGTGAAAACCCCCCAAAATACCCCCAAAACAAAATGGAACAGGACTTTTTTTTTTTTTTTAGAGACAGGTCTCACTCTGTCACCCAGGCTGGAGTGCAGTGGGGCAATCATAGCTCACTGCAGCCTTGACCTCCTGTGCCCAAGCCATCCTCCCACCTCAGCCCGGAGCAGCTGGGACTACAGGTGGCGGCAACCACGCCCGGCTAAATTCTGAAATTCTTTTGTACAGACAAGGTCTCACTAGGTTTCCCAGGCTGGTCTCAAACTTCTGGCTTTAAGCGATCCTCCCACCTGGGATCCTCCCAAAGCGCTGGGATTACAGGTGTGAGCTGCCGCATTCGGCCTGACTAGGACCTTCAACTGAAATGATGCAATTAAAAGTTAATAATAAAACTGAAAAAAGACCTTTTAGAAACCTGAATGACACTGCAAAATAACCATTGGGTCAACAGGAACCAAAGTTATTTTTAGAGGCTTTTAAAAATATTTCTTTTGTTTAATAATAACATAACTACGTGACTGTGATACAGTGAAACCCAGAGATTGAGTCCCTGCAAACCCATAACCTTGAATGTTTTCATAATCAAAATGGAATTACAGCCAATGAACCAAGCGCTCAACCCCACAAGGAAAGGAACGAGAAAGCAGGAAGCAGCAGACACCAAAGTCATCAATAGATATGACACAGAAAGAATCTGAAGACAGAAAAATCCGGACAACGATAGATTCCAGAGCTGTAGTTAGGTGAAAAGTCCTCAGGAAACTGCTGCGTCTTTGATAAACGTCAGAGAAAAAAGATAAGATTTTTTTTTTAAAGCATTTTCTTTGCTATATGTTATGCAAGCACAGGTGAAAATTGTTATGAAATTGATTATTTTTTGAGAAAATATACAATTTTAAACTTGACTAGCAGAGAACACACACCTGGAGATACCGTATGACTTCAGAAAATTCCTCTTAAAAGAGCTCAAGACAGGTCAGCTTGCCCTGGAATTTCCTGAAACTTTTCCAGAGCAGAGAACGAGAGAGAAAAAGCAGCCCCCTCGGTTTTACGAAGCTTGCAGACCTTGAAGTGCAGATGCATTCTGAATTCTGATGACACACAGTGTGACCACTGCAACCACCCCACGTGTGGCCTCGGTGTCACACCCAGCAGATGCCAGCGAGCGGATGCAGCAGCGACTTCCAAGCCTGCTTCATCGTGCCTGAGTAGCACTTATCTCAGAGACAGAGGGCTGGCTTCTCACCAGGCATCTCATCTCTGCAGCACGATGACAATCATAGGCGAGCCTTCGGAGAGGCTCAAAGCATGTTTGATAGAGTATCCCTTCCAGCTTAATTCGTATCAAAGAAAGCAAGTCATCCCCTGGAAAAACTCCAATTTGTAGAGAATTCAGCCTGATGGAGAACATCTTTCTAAAACCAGCATTTAGCATTTGCACACCAGAGCTGTTCCTATGTGCAGAAGCGCGGTGCCCGGCACAACGGCCACCCCAAGACTGTCTCATGTCGTAATAGCAAAAAAGCTGTTTTCCGTATAGGAAGAGGGAGATGCTGTTTCCATCATAAAGGCGCCATGGGGGTCAGTGCCAATGGGGGGCTGCTCATGTGCTGGGAGACACCGCCAGGAGAGGAGGCCTGCAGGCCCGTGGTGTGTGCATGCATGCGCACACACTCACACACACTCCTGTGCACATGTGCGTGCACACATACACACACTCCTGTGCACATGTGCACACACCCGCAGGCCGTGAGGAGCATCTTTGTTCCGCCCCCGCAAGGCACCTCCTTACTTTCATGATCAGGTAGGGCCCTTTCCGGGCTCTGCCCTGAGCCGCACACACCAAGCAGGGCTTCCGAGACAGCGACCGAGGGAAGGGCGGGTTTGGGCCCCTCAGCGGTCGACGGGAAAAGCTTCCCACGAAGCCATAATCACCCCTCCCTCTACTGCCCAAGGCCACCAGCAACGGTGTTCCTGCAGGCCTTCCATGGGCAAGGCCCATCTCTTCTCCACCCATGGAGAGTTTTCACCAAGTTTGGTCACCAGGGTATATGGGGCAACGTCTAGACAGAGAGGAGGAACGCCCCTTCCTGTCCCCTCCAACGACTTGTCCCTTGGGGTGGGAGAAAGGTTAAGAGAACACATTCCCAGGAGAGCAGACAGCTGAGGTGGAGTACGGAGCCCACCAGTCCTGCCGTCCTGGAGCCCGGCGCTTCTCCGAGGGCTGATGGGTATGGACGCTGCTTTGGCTTTGGGTTAGGAGAAGGGCACTCGGAGCACACAGTAGGCCCTCGAGTGGCTGAGTGGCACTGGGCTGAGGAGAACACACGGAGCCAGGTCCGGTCTTCTGGAGGCAAGGGACGGGGAGGCAAGGATGGATTGTAGGCGTGAGGGCTGGGGCCTGCAGCAGTCGGAAGGATGGATTACAGATTCACTGTGTACTATTGCTAGCTTGGACGGACCAATCCCTCTTCCACAGGGAAATTTAATGAGGAGAAAAAAATCCACCACCTATTTAAAGAGAATTTTGTTTTCAAGGAAGACTCATTACGTTTTGGCCATCAGGCCACATTTGCTTATTCTCCAGGCCCGTTTGGCGGCCTCTGAAATACGGCGGGCAGCGAGCGGCTGCGGGTGGTGTGGTGTGTGTCTAGGGGCTCTGAGCATCGGCTCTCAAAATGCTCTGAATTCTCCCACAATTTACCATATTAAGAAGAAATACTGTGCGAGTGAATCCACCAGATCAGGGGAGAGCAGTTTTCCCCTTGATTTGTGTCTGGCAAATGAGACAGACACCGCAGAAGCCCACGATGGGCCGTGAAGAGAGAGCACAGACGGGCCTCCGCCGCGCCGATCGCCTTAGGATGCCGCGGAGACCCACGCGCTTCCGCATTTGTCATTAGAGGACAGAACAGATGGTGAAAGGTTAGTTTAAAGTGATGTCTACATTAAAATAACTACGGGCTCCGCGATAGCGTTCACCCAGGGCCTTCTGCTTCGAAGGCTGGTTCTCGTCCTCAGAAATGGCCGGATGACACGGAAAGTTCTGGCAGAGTCTCCCCCGGGGAGGAGGATTTGCCTGATTTCAAATGAACTTGAAACTGGAGAAAAGTCACCCTGTGTGGTTTTGAATCGCAGACACCTTGGAGGTGGAGTCCCTAAGCTTTCAAGGGCGGAAGCTGGGGAGTTACACCCAGATTCCAGGGGAGGGAGAGACCCACCCATCCGGAAGGCCCCTGCACCAGGGCCTCCTGCCAGCCAGAGCTGTCCCCGAGCACGTGCACGGTCGGGAAGGTCTCTCTCGTCAGCTCACAGACGAACACGGGCACTCTCAGAATTAGGGCTTTTCCCACAAGTGACACCCCCTCAGGTTGTTGTTGTACATCAGGATAAGGACTGCCGGGGAGAGAAAGGTCTGGGAGACCCCTCGGGGCACTGGGCAAGGAAGGCCTTGGAGAAAGTCAGGGTCAGAATGAGTCAGTGAGTCACACACACACACACACTACACACATACACACCACACAAGCACACAATACACCCATACACAAACACACATACATGTGCACATACATACGCACACAACACACGTACACAAACACATAATACACACAAACACACATGCTTACACACAACACACATACATGCACACACATGCACACACAACACATAAATATACTATACACATACATGTACACACAACACAAACACACTAAATACACATACATAAACACACAACACGCAAATACACAATACACACAGACACTATGCACACAAACACACCAACATGTACACATGACAAACACAGACATGCATACACAGTACACACACACAACACACAACATACACTCAATACACAAACATACACAAACACACAAACGCCACACACACGCACATATGCACACACGCGATACACGTACACAAGTACATACACACAAACACAAATACACACATACAAACACATGCACACATAACACACAATACACATACACACACACTCAACACACATACATGCACACACATGCACAGTGCACCCATACACACACACCACACACACACAGTCAATACACATACAAACATACACAAACACAAATATACATACGCACGGATACACACACACAGAACATAATACTCATGCACACACACACACTCCCCAACACATAGCCGGTGGGATATCCTTTCAGAATGGGAAGGGGTGCCATGGGCTTTGCCCTGCCACTCATCAAGCCTCCCTTGCTTCCTGTCCCAGCATTTTAAAGATGCTTTTAAAATCTTCTGGATCAAGTTCTTCCAGCAGGATGTAATTCTTCAGCGAAGTGTTTCCGCTTTCTCCTTCTGTGATATCAAGCCCAGAGATGTTTCCAGGAAAACAGATCGCAGGCCCTCGCCTTTGCAGCCTGTTGGGGGTTCTGACCTGCCTGGAGCAGTTCCCCTCTCTATCGAGTAAAAGCTCCGGATGGTGTCAGCAGGTGCCGTGGCCGTCCTGCCCCATCCCGAAGGCACAGGAGTCAGGCAGGCGGACTTGCACTTGGCCTGCTGAGACAGGCAATTTCTTTTCTTTTCTTTTCCTTTCTTCTCTTCTCTCTCTCTCTCTCTCTTTTTCTTTCTTTCCTTTCTTTTCTTTCCTTCCTCCCTTCCTCCTTCCCTCCCTTCCTCCTTCCCTCCCTCCCTCCCTGACAGGGTCTCACTCTGTCACCCAGGCTGGAGTGCAGTAGTGCGATCTTGGTTCACTGCAACCTCCACCTCCTGGGTTCAAGTGATTCTCCTGCCTCAGCCTCCCAAGTAGCTGGGACTACAGGCACCATCCCCCACCCACCACACGCAACTAATTTTTGTATTTTTAGTAGAGATGGGGTTTCACCATGTTGCCCAGGCTGGTCTTGAGCTGCCCAACCTCAGGTGATCTGCTCACCTCAGCCTCCCAAAGTACTGGGATTACAGGTGTGAGACCACGCCCAGCTGAGAGAGGCCATTTTCTTTCTGAGTCTCATAGGAGCCTGGAGGGAAGAAGGCGACTCGCCCATTTGCACCTGTAGCTTCCCCATGGCCCTGGCCCATGCTCCCGCTTGAGCTTCTTGGTTTTCTTGCCGACAACATCAGGGTTTTCTCAGGGTTTCTGTCTGTTCTGCCTGCATTGCACAGCTGGGGCCTCCCTACATCCCTACCTCCTGCCTTCCTCTCCACACCCTTCTCCAGGCCCTAGGAACACACACGTGGCTGCTGGTCCCCAGGGATGGCCTGTTGGTAGGTAGGGCCCAGCAGTTCCTGGACAAACAAGTGAAACAAGGAAGGCAGCCCAGGGGGCAGGGCAGACAGGCAGACAGGCAGACAGGCAGGTAGACTGTCCTGGTCACTCAGCTGCATAGGGAAAACCAAGGCTGTCCTGGCCCTAGGCAGGCCTCCCCGGAGCAGAAAGGGCCACCCCGAGACCCAGAGGAAGAGACAGTGAGCAGGCAGAGAAAGGTGGGGATGGAGGTGAGGGCTTGGGGAGTGATTGGAGAGAATGTGGGAGCCTCTGCACCAGGGAAAATGAACAGGAAGGGAGGCCACAGAGAAGGGAGACAGGAGGGAGGAAGAGAGGTGTGGCCGACCCAGCAACCTGCAGAGGGCCGGCCTGGATGATACATGGGTCCCAGAGCACAAGGAAGAGGAGGAAGCAGGCTCCTGGAGGCTGGGGAGGATTGGGGAGGGACAGACCCACGGGGGGTGCTCCGTTCTCCCCTCACCATGGCGTCACTGAGGCTTCCCAAGGTTGGTTCTCAGCCTGCTTCTCACTGTGTCTGTCCTGGGCTCCTTAGGGCAAATCACAGTTCCCAGACTTATGTGTCCTTACCACAGCTTCAGAAGCCTCCTCATTCGCCCTGAAGCAGGCACAGAAAGGAGACCCAGGAACCTCCACCCCCTACCCCTGGAATTCCTTAAGGGACCATTGAAAAAAATCCCAGTGCGCCAGCCCCACCTGACCGTCTCACCCGGCCCATTCTGAAGACGGAGCGACGGAGGCCCAGAGAGGCTGAGGGACGTGATGAAGGTTCATGAGTAAATGACGACCCGGGCAGAGTTCCCAGCTCCTGTCTCAGTGTCTCGTTGCCCGCCTAAGCAGCCTCTGAGAGCAGGAAGGGGGCAGAATATTTCCCTCCCTGTGGGCAGAATATTTCCCTCCCTGCCATCCACAGGGTCCGAGTGTCTTCTCAGGGCCCCTGGACGCTCCACAGCAGACGACCATCCTGGCCCCTTCTCTCACCCCAACCAGCTCTACAGATGAAGCTTTGGGGGATGCCAGTGATAAGTGAATCCCTATTTTTTTGAGACAGGGTCTTGCTCTGTTGCCCAGGCTGGAGTGCAGTGGCATGATCACGACTCACTGCAGCCTTGAACTCCTGGGCTGAAGTGATCCTCCCAGGTCAGCCTCCTGAGTACCTAGGCCCAGAGTGTGTACCACCACGCCTGGCCAATTTTTAAATTTGTTGTAGAGATAGGGTTTCACTATGTTGGCCAGTCTGGTCTCAAACTCTTGGCCTCACATAACCTTCCTGCCCCAGCCTCCCAAAGTGCTGGGATTACAGGCATGGGCCAGTGTGCCAGGCCCCCCCACTCACACTTTTAAAAGTCTCTCTCCAAGGTCCTGGACTAGAACTTCACTTCAATGGAAAGTGATTATAAAATTATAACCCTGTGCTGTGTGAGATTCTTCTAGGTTGATGCAAAGTGTAATTCCAAAGCCCTTGCCACGGTGCTGGATAACCAGCAAGATTCTGCGACGTGAAACCTGTTTTCATACAATAAATGGGACAAATGTGGGGCTGGGTAAGTGTTCTTACTTGTTTTCCCCCCTACTCTTCCTTGATTCTTGAACATTACTTAAGAGGCTTGAAGATGTTTGTATTTCTTGCATTTTCTGAAATACTTTTCATGCATGATGAAATTCAGCCTTCGATTACTTTCAATTAGGTTCTTGTAATGAGCAGAAAAGCCCGGGATGTGATGTGAGAGGTCATTTGTTGTGTGACATTGACACCTTCCTACGGAACTGTTCACACACACTTTGAGTTTTAGCAATGATAAAAAGCCCCTCAAAGTCATATGAATGCTAATAAAAGGCATGAATATGTTCTCACAGATTTGCCCGGTGGGGAATCGTGAATTAGCTCCTTCTCAAAAATGCCCTTCAGGTTGCATCAAATTAACAGAGAGAGGCACCTCCTGAATTTTTGGCGGTGGTGGCTCTGCTGGAAACAAAGGCCTAGTTTTCTCCGGGGGCGTCATTGTTCTCCCATGGTGAGTGGTCCTGGGAATACAACCGAGGTGCCTCACCCTCCCTGTAGCCGATGGGCAGGCCCAGGAGCTAAGCTGCGTCGATCAGCTTCTCTCACCAATGTGGATCCGGAGTCAAGCATGAGTCCAGCGTGGGCCCTTCCTTGCAATGCCAGAGCCCGGTCAAGACCCAGAGCCCTGGGGTCACCCAACTGTCCGGCCTTCCCCTCCAGCCTGTGAGCAGCCAGGGTCCTTCTGGCCGGGTCCCTCTGCTCGGGACAGTCGGAGTTTGCAGGTGCAGCAAGTGCAAGCCTCTGCCTAACCTGGTGCTGTCTGGGGAGCACTTAACACAGAGCCCGGCAGGAGAGAGCGGACTGGGGGGCGACCTGACTGCAGCGCTCAGGGCCGGACCTCAGCCACAGAGAGGCCCACGTGGACCTCTGGACCCCTGTGTCTCGGGTTGGGGTCCCTGTAAACAGAGCCCAAGACAGGGATTCTCGTACGAGTGATTGACTAGGGAGAGCCTCTAGAACCAGCGGGAGGGACGAGTGATGTCTCAGCCTGGGTCATTCAGCCTCACCCCACGGGAAGCCCTGGTGTATGAACTGAGCCTTGAGGCCAGGAGGCTGCCTCTGTGGGCCGACCCTCCTCCCAGGCACCTCCCAGCACAGCTGCTGCCCTCAGCCCCACTCCGTCTTCTGGGAGGTGTCTGCTGTGAATCATGAGCAAAGCAAGTCGACCTCATGATGGCAGGGGCTGGGTGGCTGGCTCCCAGGGGACCTGGCTACACTAGCAGTGCCCACTACACCCAGTGGAATTGTCATCCAAGCCCTTGTCATGGCCAGCTATTTATTATTATTATTATTATTAAGAACACTGGCCAGCACAATGGCTCACACCTGTAATCCCTGTACTTCAGGAGGCTGAGGCAAGAGGATTGCTTGAGGCCAGCAGTTCAAGACCAGCCTGGGCAACATAACCTGTCTTTAAAGACAATAAAAAACAAATAAAAAACAACTTAGTTGGACATGGTGACACATGCCTGTAGACCCAGATGCTCAGGAGGCTGAGGCGGGAGGATTACTTGAGGCCAGGAGTTCAAGACCAGCCTGGGCAACACAGTGAGCCCACATCTCTCTAAAACAAAACAAAACGAGACAAAAAACGAACACTATTTTCTTATTTTGTTGCCTGCCTTCTTTCTGTCTCGCCCACTGGACTGTAGGCTCAGGAAGCTGGTCTATGACGACGCAGTCCCAGCCTCCAGCGGTGCCTGGACAGCTGCTCAGAAGAGTGAGAGATTCTTGTTTGGGGAAGATCTGAGGCATCCAAGGAGCTCCTTGAACTTGATGGCTAACAAGGGCTGTCACTGCACAGAAGCCAGAGTGGAGGCAGCTTCTCCTTCTGACTCGGGCTAGGAATAGCTCTGACTGTCAGGGAGCCACACAACTAAAGCCAAGTCCAAAGCCGAGACGGGTTCTTTGTTGTTTCAGCCTGAGGGGCCGAGACTGCGGGGATGGGCAGCGCGAAGTGACAACCTGTAGTGCGGCGTGTTCGCCCTCAGAGGTGTCGCCCATGCCCTCCCCTGATTAGTCCCTGTCATTTTCTGGCTCCAACATGAGAAGTCAGGAGTCTCGTCAGAAAACCTTCATTGATATTTAATGCACGCGTCCCCACCTGCCTCTGGAAGGTCTTGTCACACAATGTCTACTTTCCTCTAACAGGACCTGTCTGCCGCTGTAAATGTGCCACTCCGCTGGGGATAAGGGAGCAGGGTCCTGTCCCTTGGGGGCCGGGCTGGAAGATGCAGGGAGCTTAGACCCTGCCTGGGCTGGAGCACAGGTGCAGGGGTGGTAGGAATCCAAGGGGGCCAGAGTCCAGCAGAAAAGATGGAGGCCAGACCCCGGACCCCAGGCCCCAGATCCCAGTCAGTTATGAGGGCTGAGTATTGTGCTCGGTCACTCATGGGGGCTGAGTGCTGTGCTCGGTCACTCGTGGGGGCTGAGTGCTGTGCTCGGTCACTCGTGGGGGCTGAGTGCTGTGCTCGGTCACTCGTGGGGGCTGAGTGCTGTGCTCGGTCACTCATGGGGGCTGAGTGCTGTGCTCGGTCACTCGTGGGGGCTGAGTGCTGTGCTCAGTTATGAGGGCTGAGTACTGTGCTCAGTCAGTCACAGGGTCTGGGTCCTGTGCTCAGTCAGTAATGAAGGCTGAGTAATCTGCTTAATACTGTGGGTTGAATACTGAGCTTTGTCAATAAATGAGGGCTGAGTACTGATCTTTGTGAATAAATCTGGGCTTTTTGTGTTGTCAACAATGAGACCTGAGTACTACGCTATGTCACTAAATGTGGGCTGAGTATTGGTTTAATCATTAATTTAATCAGTAATAATGCCTGAATACTATGTTTGCTGTCTCCCCAAGAGAGCTCCGCACACTAGTAGACACACAGAAAGTGCTCTGCAAACCAGAGTGGATGATTGAATGAAACAAGGGACAAGGGACAAGAAATATCTGTATATCCAGCCTGGAGGTCCCAGACCACAAGAATAAAAGGATTTAATTTAGGTGTTTACTGCATGATGGCATATTTAGGTCTTGTCCATTGGAAGCGTCAGAAATCCCACTGTAACTGGCTTAAGCAAAAAGGCAATGTACTGGCTGCTATCCTGAAGTGGTGTGGGTTTCAGGCATGGCTGGATCATGCGGGCTGAGTACTGTGCTCATTCACTCATGGGGGCTGAGTACCATGCTCAGTCCATTACGAGGGTGTCCCTTCTGATGGGGCTCTCAGCACTCGCTCAGCCCACCCCTCAGACTCACAGGTACTCTCCCCTTCTGGTGCCTCACACTTCTGTACTTATATCCCATCAGCATAGCAGCCCGAGGGGTAACAGCAATAGGCTGATAGTACAATTGTGACAGTACTAGTAATAGCATCAGTGTCAGGGGCACAGAAATAGAGGTCGTAGAACCAGTGATGATGGTAATGACAATGGATGCTTCCCTAACTAGTTCACAGTGCCAGGCAGTACCCTAGGTGATATGGTTAGGCTTTGTGTCCCCACCTGAATCTCATCTTGATTTGTAATCCCCAGGTGTTGAGAGGGAGACCTGGTGGGAGGTGACTGGATCATGGGGGCGGTTTCCCCCATGCAGTTCTCATGACAGTGAGTGAGTCTCAAGAGATGTGACGGTTTCATAAATGTCTGGCGTTTCCCCTGCTCGCACTTCTCTCCCCTGCTGCCATGTGAAGAAGGTCCTTGCTTCCCCTTTGCCTTCCGCCCTGATTGTAAGTTTCCCCGAGGCCTCCCCAGCCTTGTGGAACTGTGAGTCAATTAAATCTGTTTCCTTTATAAACTACCCAGTCTTGGGTAGTATCTTTACAGCAGTGTGAAAATGAACTAATACACAAGGCACATTACATCCATCCACTCACTTACTCATCACCACAACCCCACAAGGCAGTGCCATTAAAACAGACAAGGCCATTCATATGCAGTCCTTCCCCATTACAGATGAGGAAACTCCAGCACTGGGAGGTTGAGTCACTCACCCAAGATCACACAGCTCACAAGCCCTTCAGCTGGGATCCAGAACCCAGGTGTCCTGGCCCCAATGCCCCTGCTCTGACTCACCAGCTCCCTGCCTCAGTAGGGAAGGTGGCTCTTTCCAGACAGCTCCATCGAATGTCCTGGGGCAGACATTCATTGGATCTTATCCCAACCTTGAAGCAGCTGCCATGGCTGGAGATTGGAACAGGCACATCTACCAGGCCTGGGATGGCAGCAGCATCCACCCAACCTGTAGGACGAGTGGGCAAGGCGGTCCCCCAGCCAAAGGAGATGGAAGGAGGAAATGGACACAGGCAGGCTCCAGCCGCTCCTGCCCAGGCCCAAGGCTCCCAGCCTGTCCTGCCTATCGGGTGCCTGTGCCACATCTCATGGCCATCTGGAAGCCATGAGGCTCTCAGCCTCTGTGGGAATGAAGGCAAACGCTGGAGGGGTGCAGGATTCGGGATTGGGCACACCACGTGCCAGTGACACCTTCTCCCCTTAACGCTGGGAATCCCACTGCACGGGTGGTATGCTGTGGAGGAATCCCTGTTCCCCAACCCAGCCCAGGAGTCTGGAGGGACCCCATGGGGGTGTGCACGGTGGGCCTGGGGTCCTGAGGGGGAAAGGGCTGCACTGTGGCCTGCTGGACACTTGCTTTGTTCGGCATCAAAGTTTGATGAGGACAGAGATCTGCTGTGTGGTTCAGGAGAAGCATAAGAGCAGAAGTTAGTGAAAAGCTGGTATTAATGGAAGGTCAGGGAGTGGCACATTTGGGGTGTCAGGCCTGGCCATGGCCAAGGGATTCACCCGTCCTGGAGGGTATGCAGCCTCCGCAGGTGCAGGGATTTGAGCACAGGCCTTGCTAACCAAGGCCTGGGGCTCTTCCCTTGAGAATTTACTACTCGCTAAAATGGACAACTTTTTACAAAGAAATGGCTGTTTCTCATTTGGAATTCAGCCTGGAAGTGGGCCAGGTCTTTGCTGGTCACCACGAGGACCCATCACCATGATTTATCCTTTTAATTGAAATTTCATGTTCATTTATCCTCAAGTGCAGGGCATGTTCCCAGTGCCAGATGTGGTCAAGGCAGCCACAGGAAGGAAGCGCTGGCCGCCTGGTCTGCCAGGGACAGACGCCAGTGTGAGGCCCGTGAGGGGGGCTGAGAAGATGGATTTCAAGCAAACTCCATTCACAAAAGCTCCCCCAAGAGCTGAGGGCAGCCAGCGCCTCCATGAGGGGCAAGACCCCAGCCCTCTTTCCCAGGGTTCTTCCCTTTCCCTGCCCTCGAGACCTTCAGAGCTCAGCTTCAAACCCCCACTCCAGGAGCCCTCCCAACTGACATTTCAATGTCCTAATTGCAGCAGCAGGTTCCTGCACCATCAACAAACAGGGCGTTGGGATAGAGGAGCGGAGGTGAGCAGTTAGCAAGCTCCTGCAGGTCCGAGAGTCAGCGCACGTGACCAGCAGCAAGATGTTCAGGGGCAAGAAAGGGCGCCCAGAAGCAGAAGTAACTGACCTTGGAGTGAAGCCAGCACCGCCCGCTCCTGCCGCTCGGCAGGGCCTGCCTGCATGGATTCTGGCCTCGGGGGAAGAGCTGAATGGGAGAGGAAGGGGGACCATGTTCATTTCGGTGTCTCTCTGGAGCTCGCGCTAGGGCGTCTGTTGAGATGGGCAAGCTCAGCGAGGGGGAGGCCTGGGAGGTGGGGCTGCTGCAGATTTTCTGGGGCTCCTGTCAGTCCAGCATCAGCCCTACCTCACCAGCATCAGCCCTACCTCACCGGCAACCTGGGCTGGCCAGGTCCTGGGGGTCCTGGGAGGTGGTGGCCCTGGGCCAGACAGCAGAGGCCCTGGGAGGTGCGTGCTGCCCTCCTGAATGCCGGGGGACAGGTGGAGTGCGGCAGGCGGTGGACGTCCAGGGAGGGTCCTGGGGAAGAATGCTCAGGGCCCGCCGTCTCTGAGGCAGAGGGTGTGGATGGACTTGAGTATTCTCCACACAGAACGCTGGGCCCCGGGATGTGCCGTGCCACGCAGGTGCAGGGACGTGGCCTCTGACAAGAGAGGACTCGCTTGCCTCCCTCGGAGCTGCTGGCTAGTGAGAACAGGAGGCACGCTCAATTTCACCTGGGGCGGGGGGCTCCAAGGAGATGGATCTGGGTCATGTGAAGGGGTGTGGGGGTGGGGCATGGGGGTAGAACTGCGGGAGTGGGGTTGGGGGGCAGTCCCCATGAAGGGGCAGGCCATGGAGGCAGGGCTATGGGGGACAGAAAAAAGCTTCAGAGATCTGGGGCCTGCAAGGGTTTCTACAGCATTTAATGGGAGTCTCGGTCAGCTTGCCGAACACATCGAACCACCCACCTGCACTTCCCACACCTGCCTCCCAGCCCCAGGGCCGGCCGGGCAGGAGCCTCGTCCCTCCCACTCCAGCCCCACTAATGATCATTGTCTAGACGTGTTATTTCATTAAATATCACAAAATGGAAATGCTTCATCACCTCTACCTCATTTATCAGGTGGAAAACTTTATGAAGTACAACCTCCCATCACATTACCTGGAGGCACTGGGCATATAGAAATGTCAGGAAAATGCTTAGTTCTTTTGCTTTATTTTCCTGTTTTCAAAATAATAAGTTGGTTACTTAGCTTCCTCAAGGGTGACCCGTGAGATTTATTTATTTGTAAAGAATACTGATGAATCTAACCTACTAGATCTATTTCTATCTGCTGCAATTGCTATACTGAAACGGTTCCATTTTGACCAATGGGAGCATCTTCAAGTTGATTTGGGTGTCCTGTTGGGTGTGACCCTGTCATCTCTGAGTGTTCGTTTGTCTGCTGGTGTGACAAAGTGTTCTGGTCTCATCTTGTACATTTCCTGTGTGGAATTAAAATTTCTTAGAAGTCACAGCCTAGGGTCTTGGGTGTTCAGTGCTATTGGGCTGGTCTTTTATTTCCTTATAATGGATAGAGCTAGGAAACACATTTTTAAAAAAAGATGTCATATATCAGGAGCTCACATTAATATCTAAAACCAAATTGAGGACTACAAAGTAGTAGAAATCATTGATTTCACATCTGTGTCTCCTTTCTCCCATACCAATAATCCTGGTCCTCAATACTTATTCATTTGCTTTATACCACAAGACACAAACAACGTCTCAAAATAGCAATACCAATAAATCACGAACAACATGATTACTGAAAGTAGTTATGATTTTTCTTTTTGGTCTTGGACTATATCCCACCAGGAATATATAAGAAAGATTATCATGTCTTAAAGTCACTTAAAATAATTCCCACCTGTGTAGCAATGTCACCAACTTGATAGACAGACTTGTTGATTCCATTTTGCTTTTGATTTTTAGGGATTGCTTTGTTAATGTATTGTAAAGGATAACTCCGTAAAAATATTTCAAAGTCAAATCCACCGAGGTCTATTCTGAGATGTTCAGCTTCTATTCCTATCCCCTCCATCCTGGCCTCTTCCTTCCCTACATTTGTTCATTTTATATTTATTGTATCATTTTTTTAAAATAAGGAAACATACACACACACACTTCTCCCTTCTTAAACGGTAACAGCTACGCACATTTTCCTCTACCTTGCTCAAAAGCAGAGGTGAGGAGACAGGTAGGAGGGCATGAGGCCACCAGGTGAGCAAGGTCGGCAGTCTGGTGAGTGAATGCTATCCCAGGTCATCAACGTGTCTCGAAGGACCCAGCGCACCCTAATGCATGCAGTAGGTGTGAAATAGTGGCTTACTTAATTCACCCAAGAACAAACATTTGTGGTCTTTGCTGAAAATGTTTCCTTCCCTGGAACACTGACCAGCTTATATAAAATCTCCACCTGTGTTATTCTTGAAACCCCCCGCCCCCATCACCGCCCTGTCTTGTACATGTTCTCCTTAGCACGGGGGCTGGTGGTGCGGTTCTCATAGACACAGTTTTCCTTAAGGGCATCAGCAAGTCCTTCTCTGACAGGGTGGCCCTGGAGCAGAGGCCTGGATGGAGTGAGGAGACAAGCCACGTGGGTGTTGAGGCAAGAGCATTCCAGCCAGAAAAGACCAGGAGTGCCCAGGGAGGCAGAGGCACTGGGTCAGGAGCTTCGCTGGCATGGCCAAGGGGCAGTAAGGAGGCCAGGATGGCAGGTGTGGAGCAAGCAAGGAGGAAGTTCATAGGAAATGGGAGCAGGTTATGCCCAGGAGGCCCAGGAAGACCTCACAGGGACTCTGACTTCCACCCCTGTGAGAAGGGATGATACCATCCAGGAGCTCTGAGCAGAAGGGGCGCTATCTGACGTGCATTCTAGAGGGACCCCTTGCTCTTGCTGTGTGGCCTGCAGGAGGAGTCAAGGGCAGAAGCAGGGAGGACCATGAGGAGGCTGTGGCGATAACACAGGATGGTGGCTGGGGTCAGAGCACACCGTGGCGGTGGGAGATGCGGCCTCTTCTAGATCTATTCGGAAGGTATAGTTGACAAAATCTGGAGACAAATCGGATGTGAGATGTGGGCAAAGAGAGGCATCAAGAAGAGCTCCAAGGTCCTGAGCAGAGCAGCGGGAGGACAGAGCTGCCATTAACTTTGGAGAAGCCCATGGGGAGTGTGAGATGGTGTTGGAGGGAAGTCAGATGTTCAGTTGGACATGACAAGTTTGAGAATCAAGTAGGCAGCTGATCATGTAACAGCAATGCCTTGGAACATGGCAGGTGGGAGTCAGCTCTGAGTCTAGACCAGCTGGGTTCAAATTCTGCCTCCATTTTCTGCCTTGTAATCTTGGGCAAGTCACTTAACTTCCTCTTTGCCACAGTTTCCCCTCTGGTAAATCAGAGATAAAAATGGTCTCGCCCTCCTAAGTTTGGGTGAGTATTAACCGAGATCTTTATGTGAGGCACTGAGAACAGTGCCTTGTCCTTTGTCAGGGCTCAGTAACATTCTTAGGAGGGAGCTTGGTGTTGGGGCAAGAGCTAGATCTATCACTCTGCATTTTGGTGTTATTATAGTTTTTGTTTGTTTATTTGTTTGTTTTTGAGACAGACTCCTACTCTGTTGCCCAGGCTGGAGTACACTGGCATGATCTTGGCTCACTCTGCCTCCTGGGTTCAAGCGATTCTCATGCCTCAGCTTCCTAAGCAGCTGGAACTACAGGCATGCACCATCACGCCTGGCTAATTTTTTGTATTTTCAGTAGAGATGGGGTTTCACCATGTTGCCCAGCTGGTCTCGAACTCCTGGCCTCAACTGATTCACCCACCTTGGCCTCCTAAGGTGCTGGGATTACAGACATGAGCCAGTGTGTCTGGCCTAAAAAGATAGCTTTTAAAGTCATGGGGTGAAGGAATGAAGGAGGGATGAAAGGAAAAAAAAATAATCAACTTAAAAACTATGTAGAGTGAGAAAAATCAACCCATGCCATAAACCCAGTTATCGCTGTGGTTATGGGATAAAGAAAGTGGCCATGGGGTCCCAGAAAGGAGTGAGGTTTGGAAAGACGACCTGAGTTTTCAACACCGTCCTTGAAGAAACCTCGTGCTTCAGCTGTCAACACTCAGAAAATTTAACTTCATTTTGTGGTCTTAGGAGGAGGGTGAAGTCTGTTCTTACAAGGCACATGGCCCAGTATTATTATACAACTTAGTGTCTCCTTTACAGACTAAGCAGGGAAAAGGCTGCAGATGAAAAGGCCTTCACATGAAAGGATTTCCCCCCTCTTCTAGATATCACTACGATTGGATTAAATGTGACCTGGTCCTCTTGTTTGGTACTGACTTACTATTTCTTATCAAGACTTCTTTTCTACCAAGTATTCATGCTGGTTAATTTCAAATAAGTTAATGATGTCAATATTAGAAATACGAACACATGCGTACATAGAATCTTCTATCGGGGCAGACGGCAGTCGGCTCAGCGTACGGAAAAAATGATGGGAATTTCACCTCCTTAGGTGAGACCTGTGACCCTGTAATGACACTTCCCAGGAGTCTCTCTGCTTTAACTCTCACTTGCCTCTCCACCATCATTGATCCACTTAATTCATGTCCCTGGGGTTTGGGGGAGGCACCTTTTTTTTTTTTTTGTATTTTTATCCATCTTTTTAAGATTCAACAGCCAACACTCATCTCAAGCCATACCAGTTATCCATGAATCCAGCTATCCACCAGACACCTGTACTTGACAAGGTGGCAATGGGGATGGCTTCTGAGGACAGTGTAGGAGGGGAGAGGACAGTGTGGGAGTGGATGATGCTGCACTCCAGTGGAAAGTGGGCATGAAACAGCCATGATCCTCAAGCTGTGGTGGACAATGAGGTGGTTTTCCAGGGAGCCTGTTGCTTCAGACATCTGGTAGAAAATAATAACGTAAGAAGAAAATAGGCTGACGTGTTTAACAGTGGCAAACAAAATAATCGTCCTTAGTGACTTTGCTTCCTCCGACAGTTGCTTACCTATCCAAAAGACATTGTCTCTTCCAATCTCAATAAAACACGCCTTTTACACATAAAGAAAGCCACCACACTACATGGTTTTACTACATAGTATTTACCGATAGAGTCTTCCTTTGGCATAACATTTACTTAGCAGAGAACAGCATGTCTTATTTTCTAAATAATGTACACGAACTGGCGACAGAAATGTTCTACACACATATATTCTTGTGCTACCAAAGATTTCAGTGGACACCAAGAGATTTAGCAATTCATTTGGGTTCAGAATATACAAATTCATGGTGAAGATACCAGATCAACAATTATAAGCATGGGTTTGGGATATAAAGAGCTCTGGGTTCAAGTTCTCATCCTGCCACATTTTAGTGTATCTTTGGACAAGTTTTGACTTTCTTAATTCTTGGTCCCCTCATCTATAAAGTGGGTATGACACCTACTGCATGAAAATTCTTGAGAGGATTAAAACAAAGATGTTTGTAACTTAGATGACTCATAGGAAGTGCTCAAGACAAGGTGGCTGCAGCTTTCTCTTCCTCTACCACCATCATCACTATCACCTTCATCATCATCACATTATTATTCACCTTCATCATTGCCATTATCATCACTTTGATCACCACCAACACCATCACCACTATCACCATCAACACCATCATCACTATCACCACCATCTTCATCACCATCATACACTTATCACCACCATCACCATCATCATCACCACCACTACCATCATCATCACCATGATGATCACCACCATGATGATCACCACCATCATCATCACCACCAGCACTATTACCATCAACACCATCACCACCATCACCACTAGCATCACCATCAACACCATCATCATCATCACCACCATCTTCACCATCACCATCACCACTATCATCATCACCACCATCACTACTACCATCATCACCATGATCATCACCACCATCACCATCAACACCATCATCACCACCATTACCAACAACACTATCACCACCATCACCACTATCATCATCACCACCATCACCCGAACATCACCATCATCATCACCACCATCACCATTACCACTAACACCATCATCATCAGCATCATCACTATCACCACCATCTTCATTACCATCACCATCACCATTATCACCACCATCATCACTATCACCACTATCTTCATCACTGTCATCATCACCATCACCATCGCCATTTAAACTGGCCAACGCTGGATAAAGCAGACTGCCCTCAACAGTGTGAGTGGGCCTCATCCAATCAGTCAAAGGCCTGAATAGAACAAAAAGGCCAGCCTTCCACAAGCAAGAGAATTCTCCATCAGTCTTGGGACCGCAACTGTGGCTGCAGATCTTATGACTTACCAGCCTCCATGATCACCCTAGCCAACTCCTTAATTGGAATCTCCTTCTCTCTGCACCTGCATCCCCCAGCTCTGCTTCTCTGGAAGCCCTGGCCAGCACACCCATGCTGGAGGTGACTGCAGGTGCGTTACCTGGGATCTTTGACCTGCTCCTCTGGCAATACTATGTTCACAGATCACGGGAGGAGGGCAAGCCCTGTTGTGGCCGGAGTCTGACCTGGGCTAGGCAGCCCTCGTCCATTAGGGAGAAGGATCAGATGGGCAGCTGGCCGTTTTGATGAACCCAATGCCCTCTGGTGGGCCATGCCTAATGAAAATTGACCTTTTCCCACCCCAAACTCAGTGAGGCCCAGAAGTATTTATGCAGATGCTCCATGGGGAAGCAGGGGCATCGGGGGTGCCTCCAGATGTTCCCACTGACTGCTTTACCCTCAGATGACGCTGCGATGTCCCTCGCCTGGCACCCTCCCCTCCCTGCTGTGTGGCTCTGTGCACAGAGGAGGCACCACGGAATACCTTGTAGATCAATAGCAAGGTCGCCGAACCACACCTTCACTGTGGCTCTCTGCCTCGGAGACCCTGGGAACTACAGGTATATCTGCTACTTTTCCCTTGTTATCAGTTTCATTTTAGCACCATAATAAAAATTCTGATAATCTAAACACAGCAATAGCTCAGCTCTGTAAAAACGACTGTCTCCCATATTATTGCTGTCATCAGAGGTGCGATAATCATACTCACCACACAAGACAAGACGGTTATTGTATTAAAATGAATAAATGACAAAGGTTTTTATTACATGAGCAATTTTTCTAGGCATCGAGATGCTTTTTATGCAGTACTCAAGTAATGAACATATAATTCATCAGCACGTTAGAGCACAGGCCTTAGAGTCTGAAGGCAGAGTTACTGCAAACAAGTAAATAATTAATGAGGTGATGTTTAAAAATAAAAGCACAGAGCCCCACCTTCCTCCTAAAGAAGGAAAAACAAAATCTAGTAACTATCAAAGCCAAAAATCACTTTCAGACCCATCACTTGCTGGGTGGAGCGCTTTCCAGACTCGCTCATGAAGAGCCTGGGGAATCCCGTCTGCACCCGAATCCTGTCTGCACCCCCACACGAGGCGGGGCGGAGCCTGGGGAATCCTGTCTGCACCCCAAATCCCGTCTGCACCCCCACACAAGGAGGCGGGGCAGAGCCTGGAGAATCCC
>NW_012104365.1:3600905-3615787 GCF_000951045.1 Mandrillus leucophaeus | reverse complement strand
GCAGGGAGTGAGAGGGGACTGGAGCAGTGGATCTGGGGGGTGGGGGCTGGGCAGGGAGTGGGGCAGTGGCATCTAGAGACCTGGGATCTGGGGGAGTGGGAGGTGAGGGGGGCGAAAGCTGGGGCAGGGGCGGGAACTGCCCGCAAATCCTAGAACTACAGGACATGCTCAGGCGCAGCACTGTGCCTGGAACCCAGGACATAACAGGATTTTAAGGACTATTCTACCACTCGGCAAGCCCATCCTATTTCTATCAGCATATCATATTTCCCCAGGTAGACAGAGGGTCCTGGGCCTGGAGGGGGCACAGCCTCCCTGTCCTGGCTGCCTCGAGCTGGTCCTGGGAAGGTTTGCAGGTCGGGGCAGAGGCAACTCAGCTTCAGAAAGCTGACGGGGGTCTTGGGAGGGTAAGCTCCTGCATGCACTAACCCAGGGGTCTCAGAGGAAGCTGCCTCCAGGCCTTGAGGGGCTGCAAGGGCAAGAACGCAAGAGGGGTGGGGGGGCTGATGCCAGCACTGCTGTATGGGAGCCCCGTGGCCTGGCCACGGCTTCCACCTGCCACCTCCACCTCACCTCCCTTCTGCTCAGCAGGTGCAGTGGGACTGCTGTGAGGGTGACGTGATGATTGGTGTGGACAGAGTGACCCTTGGGCAAATGGCTGCTGAGGAGCCTTGGGTGAGTTTGGTTTGACCAGAACAGGTTTAAAAAAATCTGAATGTGAAGGCCTTGAGGTGGGCAGGTGGCCGGAAGCCTGCAGCTGTGTGGCTGTCCCTCAGGTTACCAGCCTGGCCTCAGCGGTATCTGCAGTGGCTGCATGACACAGGGGATTCTCATGCCAGGTGGAAGCCAGTGCGAGCCACTGGTCACTGTGTAGGTGAAAGGCAGTCTTGGGGATGCCAGGTGACCTAGGCCCTCTGGGCAAAACCAGTTTGGGGAAGACAAGTGGAGAGGATAGGAAGCCATAGTGGGAGGCTGGACCCCCAAGTCTGAAGCAAGGTGCAGCTCTGGGGATGGGAGAGTGAGGTAGGAGGAAGGGGCCAGACATGGTCCCCGAGAAAGGTCAGGAGATGGCCACCCCTGGGCTGCAAGGACCTGTGCCTAGGGCTTGACCCCAGGCCTTTCACAGGCAGGTGTGCACACCGCTCAAGGTCGCAGGGTCAGATCAGCAGCCCGCACCCTGTGTCTCCTGGCCTGGTCTGGTACCTGAGGACCAGGCCTGCTGAACAATAACAGCTAAATAACCACCAAGCCCCCTAAATGAATATGCATTTCATCAGCACAACTAAAACAGCACCTTTGAAACGTCTTTCCTCCTCGAAGCACACAAAGCTGGGAAGAAGGGTTTGTAATTATATGTGTATCACCAGCAGTCCCAGCCTGGCGGGGGGCTTGGAGCCTTTGTATAAATTATACCAATCAGCAGCAGAGGGGAGAAAACCCACAAGGCTATCAAAAGTGATACTTTCTTATAACTGGTGTACACAAGTACTAAATCACGGCAAAACAGTGCTGGGGGTAGGGGGCTGTCATCATGAATTGGGTGCTGGGCTGCAGCCCGGTCGCCTTTGTAAATGCATGTGATCATCTTAATGATGCATTTGGGGAGATGTGGAAAATCACAGCGTGGAGGGAGGCTGCAGAATGCCAATGCATGGAACGCTCCTGGGGCAGAGCGAGCGAGCTATGCACCCTCATGCATCTGGAAGCCGAGCAGCACATGCCGACGTCCATGTGCTCCAGTTCTCTCTCTCTCAGAAGCGGGCAGTTTCTGCGCCAGCACCGGTTCAGTTGCCCTGCGGTGGCTTCCAGTACACCCTCGAGTCTGCTTACCTTGGTCCCTACAGGGCCTGGCCCTGGGGCTGTCTGAGGGGGTCTATCTGGGAAGCAGAGATGACATCCTTGCAGATGCAAAGACCCCAGAGCTCAAGGGTGGGGGAAAGGGCTGCAGCAGTGACCCCAAAACCCATCTGGACAGGGTCCTCTGTCTGCTCAGGGCATGTGGGACACACCCGCATGGCTCCTGCCTTGCCGCTCTGCTCAGGGCATGTGGGACACACTCGCATGGCTCCTGCCGTGCTGCTCTGCTCAGGGCACGTGGGACACACCCGCATGGCTGTCTCTTATACACATCTAGATGTGTATAAGAGACAGGCTCAGGGCATGTGGGACACACCCGCATGGCTCCTGCCTTGCTGCTCTACTCAGGGCATGTGGGGTGCAGCCGCATGGCTCCTGCCGTGCTGCCCACCTCAGACAGTTCCAGCAGGTCTCCCGACAGTTCCAACGGCTCACCCTAAGCAGCTCCCGCAGGCCAGGCTGGGACGTAGGATGAGCAGAGGCCTGAGAGAGCTCCCTGCTCTCTGTGCCATCCGTTAGGACAACATGTTTCACCTTCTGCTTGGACTGCGGGCGGGGTGGGGCAGGGGGTGTGGATACACAGAGAGCTGCCTGGAAAGCCCGCCTGCTCCTTCCAGCCCACCATCCTGGAATCCTCGAGAGATCTGCTGGGGCCTGAAATACTCCTAGGCCCATATAAGATGCAGAAAGCAACTTCCCATATTTTTATTTATTTATTTTTTTTAAGAGACTCCGTTTCATTGCCCAGGCTGGAGTGCAGTGGGGCAATCATGGCTCACTGCAGCCTTGAACTCTGGGGCTCAAGCAATCCTCCTGCCTCAGCCCCGCAAGCAGCTGAGACCACAGGCACATACCACTACCATGTCCAGCTAACTTTTACATTTTGTGTAGAGACAGGGCCTTGTCATGTTACCTAGGCTGGTCTGGAATTCCTGGCCTTAAGTCATCCTTGCACTTCAGCTCCCGAAGTGCTGGGATTACAGGATGGGCCACCACACCTAGCCAAGTTCCCACTTTTTGGAATTCTGACCTAGAGACCTGAAAGGCAGTTCTCACCAACTAAAGCCCAGAATCAGGCCTGGACGGGTTGGGGGGACAGTGCAGAGGGGACCTCCCTATACCCCAGCAAGGGCATGCAGCCTTGAAGCCAAGCCCTCCTCACCATCTGTGTGATGTGAGATAGTGTTTGTGAAATAAAAAACATAAGAGGCATAGTGGCATGTACCTGCAGTCTCAGCTGCTCGGGAGGCTGAGGCAGAATTGCTTGAACCCAGGAAGCGGAGGTTGCAGTGAACCGAGATCGTACCATTGCACTGCAGCCTGGGTGACAGAGCAAGACTCTGTCTCAAAAAAAGAAAGAAAAAAAGAAAGAAAGAAAGTGCATGTGACAGGGCAATTGCCCCAGGTGTGAAGCTGTTTTCACCTGAAACCCTGCAAGATCCAAATCCCTGGGTTACTGGAGGTCAAGAAGTCCCAACTGCGAGCTCAGTGTGTGTCCTGCTGCTGCTCAGAACCCTCACTGGCTCCCTGTGGCCTCCCGGGAGACAGCCCGGGCATTTGCAGCTCGTCAGCGTCCACTCTCTAACCCAGTTCCTAATTCAAGCCCTTGCTCTCAGCAGCCTGGCCTCCTCCCTGCTGGTGGGAACGGACCTTGCTGACCCACTGTCCAGCCAGGCGGCATGTGTGGATGTCCCGGCATAGCTAGCCGTGGATTCAGAGATGAACACGGAGACGTCTGTGACCTCAGGGCACTCACTGTTCAGTGTGGAAGAAAGCACACATGGGAGGGCGACAAAGTGCTGCGGGACAGGCAGCCCAGGAGGACTACATGCTCAGAGGAGCCAGCAGATCCATTTCGGGGTGGGGAAGGCTTCCCGGGCCAACTGGGAACAAGGCAGATCTCGGATCGGGGTAGGCTAAGCCCAGAGAGCATCCAGGCAGAGGCAGCAGCGTAGCAAGGCACAGAGGTGAGAGAGCTGGGTGCGGCCCAGGACCTGGCAGGGCTGGGGCGGGTGAGGGGCACTCACTCAGGGGCCCCTGCCTTGGGCTCCTGATCTTGCTCCCCCGAGAACTCACATAAACGTGTGATTTGGGGTTCAGACTCAGGCATCAGGGCTGTGCCCAAGGATGTGGGGGATGGAGGTGTCGGCAGGTTTGGGAGAGGCCCAGAGGTTGGCTGGTGAAACACAGTCAGACAAAGTGGGAGGTCACGATGTGCCCAGCCAAGGAGCGAACATTTCACTTTAACGGAATGACAGACGCTCCTTCCACATGACGGCCAAGCCTTTCCTGTAGGTGCAGGCTGCTTGGTGTTTTCTGGTACCTTTTCCCCCCAAGCCACTGCCATGATATTGAATTAACTTGCGGAAATGAGACCAGGTGGTAGACACAGGGAACAAACATAAATGACCCCTGAGCGTCCCCACCGGGCAGGGGCATGGGGATGCGGGCGAGCTCAGGGCCGCCTGCTGGTGGGAGTGTCCCAGGCCTGGGCCCAGCTCTGCGCCAGGAGCAGGTCATGCCCCACTGCTGTGGCTGGTGATGAACGGAGGCCTGTGAGGGCATCTGCCCCCTTGGCAAACCCACATGACCCCCATTTAACCTGCGATTCACCCAAGTGCCGTCAGCCCCTCCAATGCCCGTCTACCTCGGGGCGGTTTCTGGGCTCTCCCCAGCTGGTCACCCACGGCAGGAAACACATGTAGCATATTTCGGCTCAAGCAGTTGTTCGAATAAGTCTCGGGGAGCAGAGAGAACGGGTTCTATCTGTGATAGTAGCTAGTTTTTATAACTCCAGTTTGCAAATATATGGCCTCAGTTATTGTAAGAATTAACATCTCACAGGATAAAAGAAAATAAGTTTAGTGTTTAAGAAAGTGGAAAATAGAATTCGCCATCGTTTTTTTCCTAAGAATCTCAGCTGAACTCTGCTACCAGAATGGCCCCTTTTCTATTTAGAAAATCAGGGAGCGATTTGAGAAAACTCTTTAATCTTGCTGTGTATTTTATCCCCTGTGAACATCTGGGGAAATATTATTAGGCAAATAATGATGAAAGCAAAGACAATTGTTAAGTTTAGGTTTGGGAAGATGGTGGCACCTTCTGGAGATAACCTGCTTTTTCCCGAGGCTCCCACGGGACAGACTCCAGGTCACAGACGCAGGGCCCCCCAGCTGCCCTTCTGCGGGGTGCTTGCTCCTGGACTTCCTGGGAGCTGCTTGGGGAAGCTCCTAGTTTGTTCTGAAATGCAGCTTCCCTGGGTTTATGCGACTTTAAGCTCCTTGGTGCCAAGGCCAAGTGAAATTGCTTCCTTAAACCTCCTGTTGTAAATCGAGAGAAGTGGAAGCTTTAACAAATAAATGCAGGCATTGCGGCTCACAGGGCAGCCAGGATAACCGAGGACAGATAAGCGCAGTCCTGGTTCCAAACCTTGGCCAGCGGGAGCTCTGCATTTCTGGCTGGGGCATGTTTTGCATTTGATAATCTAGGATTAACAGTTTCGAAGATTTGAAATCAGAAAACCGGTGTTCCTTTGGTTTATTTTAATTCTGGCTTGGACCTCCCTCCGCCGGGCCTCTGGGTGCCGAAAGCACAATCTCTCAGCTTTCCAGGCTGCTTCTGTGCCTTTGCTAAAACAGACACCAACCAGGCGGGCTTTCCACTCTGAGGAGGTTTCGTCAGGGGGTCTTCAGGCTCCTGCACTCTGGGGAGTTTCACTTCACGTGGTTTTTCCTTCAGGGGCTCCGGATGGAGGCCGCGTCTTCCTCCTGTCTCCCGGAGCTTCCCTGGGCCGACGTGGCGGAGGGCGAAGTCCAGCTGAAGAGCTCTGATTGTTCTAGAAAACAGAGACGGGCAGCTTCCCCGCTCACCAGCACAGGCATTACTAGAGTTATCACAGAGGCCACTAAGCCTGGGCAAATCCTTCATGGGCACAAAGCGTCGTACACAAGACTCATGACAGGCAGCCCCACGCCCTCCACAGCAGCGGCCCTGGGATGCCCTGTGATTGCTTTTCCTGGCTGGATGTGTCAGGCCTGTGACCCTGGCCTTGGGGTTAGACAGGACTTTGTACGTAGCTCAGCCGCCACTAGGTATTTCTGGCCCACCTCCCCCTGGTCCTGTCTCTTGCACTCCGGGGCAGAAACTGTGTGCTTTACATATTAAAGGGAACCCAAGTGAACTCAGGGTGCAGAATTTCCTAGCATCCTATTCAATGATTTCAGAGGTCCAGGGTTGCTGCAAAGCCAGGCAGGATAGGCAGAAATTCATTTTGAGGGGTGCCTCCCAACCTCAGCACCTATGCTTACACGGGCACTAGAACACCCTGGGCTTTGCAGAGTCGGGGAGCGGAGCATGGGAGGAGCTGATGGAATTCATGCTGTGGAGACTGGGCCTCAGCACCTTGCGGGGATCAGAGAGGACTGACTTTCCCTGGGAGGTTTACTGCAAAGAAAGGCCGGCATCAACATGGTACCATGAACCGTGAGAGCTGCCTCCTTAGACTGCTTGTTCAATAGCAAGGAGGACATTCAGAAGCTACTCCCTCAAGTGCTCATCGCCCCTGTCGAGCAGCACGGCGAGATCAGGAATTTATGAAGGTAGCAATTACAAACACTCCAACATCTTAAGTATGTATTTAGTGGATATATTCTTTTAACGGGGGCTCATTTTCACATCACTGCAAAGCAGGGCTTAATTGCACACTGCAAGTGTTCTCTCTGCACATGAGCTCCGCCTTCCATCTCTTGCACAAACGAGTTTTCTGCAAGTTATTTTGGGGGCCTTCAAGCGTGGGTGTGAGGAGCTGGGTCCGCAGGGATCATCGTCAGGCAGCCGCAGCCACCCAGGTCAATGCGGCCAAGCTCCTGGGCAGATCTGCCAGCCTCGGCCCAGAGTGGGAGACAGGGTTTCCAGGGCCCTTCAGGTGTCTCTGGAGGCCTGGGTTCCAATCCTGCCCCTACATCCTAGCTGTGTGACCTGGGGCAAGTTGCTTGCCTTTGTGCCTTGCTTTGGGAGGGTCACAGTGTGGGGTTCCTAAGAGAGTCCCTGGGGTGGTCTCAGGGGCATCAGGCCTCACTGCCTACAAAGTGGGCCTTTCCTGTCCCCATTCCACAGATGGAGGTCATGCAGGTTGTTGTACTGAGACAGCCGGAAGGTGGGGACCTGCTCCCCATACTGAGCCCCTCCCAATGCTGGACGCGGGCCCGGCACCTGGGGTGGGCTCCTCTGGCCTGGTTGTGCCTGGGACAACTGGTCTGCATTCTCAGGAATGGGGATGGCCTGGGAGCCAGCCCTGTACCAGACACGTATGGACTCCTGCTACGTGTTGGGCTGGGGAGACCCTGGTGAGCAAGGTGGGCCAGGGCCTCAGCTGCTCCCAGGGGCACTGGAGACCATGCTCTGTGCAGGGTTTGTGGGGAAGGGGTAGTGCCATTCTTCATCTATTATACTGGAGAGGGCTGGTGAGCAAGGAGGCTGTGGGATCCCTGGCAGTCGGGCATAGCTTCCTGGGAAGAGTCAAGCTTTGTCGAGGGAGAGGGAACGAGGTGAGAATAGAAAGATAAACAGAAATAAGCTGGAGCCCTGGAAGAAGCCCAGGCACCCAGTTCCTGCCCTTCCAACGGCCAGAGTCTGAGCCCCCATCACACGGCCCTGAGCCAGCAGAACAGCCGCTCCTCCCTGCCCCAGAAGCCAGGGATGTGCTGCTCACACAGCATTTGGAATCACACACCTGGGTTTGAAGCCACTGCCTTCCAGCTGTGACAACTTGGGCAAGTGACAGCCTCTCTGACCCTCAGGTCCCCATTGGTAGAAAGAGAATGTCCCCAGAGTCCTCACAGGGACACTCACTTCAACCCCCAGCTCCTGCTATCAGCACATGCGGGGCACTGGGGAGGGGCAGGTGGGGGGGGCCTCAGTGCTTGGTACCGAAGTGCATTACTCCAGACTCCTCGAGGGAGTGAGGACACACGTGGACTTCTGAAGGTGTGGCCTTGGGTCGGGGAGATCCCGGCCTGAAGCTGGGACCGCCTAGGAGCTAGAGGGAACTCATGAACCATTTTAACCGGTCACCCCACTGCAATCTTGTTTACACTGGTAATACTCAAAACCAAAGGAGTTTGCCAAGGACGTTAGAAATTCTGTTTGAAATCTCTGGCAGTAATAATTTAAGACCTTGCTCTCTCTGTTTGAAAAGGAAGGCAGCAGGATGTGGATTGCAGTTGGCCTCCCATCTGCGCGTGGAGACTCCCAGCCCTGCGGCCCAGAGAGCCTCGGCAGGGCGCTTCTACCATATCTGGACTTGCAGTTTCCCTGCAGAGTCCTCATTTGGCCGTCACGTTAGGGCCTGTGTGTTACCAGGCAGCTGTGATTTTTCCTGATCTGTTCCTGGATGTGCAGGTGGCCTACAGAAAGAAGCCTTGCACGGCTGTCATGGGCTGGGGAGCACAACCCCTCCACATATTTGAGATACAGTAGTTGAGGGAGGGATAGGAGGTTGCAAGTATTTTGCACAAATGCAAATCGTGGGAAATGCACACATCCAAGCCCCAGCTCCCCATATTATTCCCAAAGGGCGTTAGCAGGCAAGAAGCCGTCTTCTACACAACTGCAGTGAATATCTATTGGCCAGTGACTGAATTACACACCAAGGGCAGGGAATGTGTTCATGAAATTTTAAGACCATGTTTGTGATGGTTTGACTGAAAATACAGACCAGGTATGGTGGCTGAAATTCTCTCAGAGGGTTAAAGGATATGTCAAAGAGAGAGGTGGAAGCCCGTGCAGTCGGTACCAGGCCCAGACCCATTTCCCTGGGCAGTGAACCCCTTCTCCAGCTGCTAGGGTGTGGATGTTAACAGCTCACAGCTGCCCCTTCTCTGGAGAGCTGCCCTTGGCTCATGGGAGCCCCACCCGGGTGGCCCAGCAGCCCAGGGCCAGTGATGGTTTGAGGGCAGGGACCCCAGGCCAGCCTGTGCTCCTCAGCTCTGGCAGGGATGGGGCTAAGGCTGCCTCTGGCTGCAACCACGCCCTCCCTTAGCTGCTCCCTCACCCCTACCACTTTCCTCCCTGATACCCTGCCCCTAGTAACACACACTGAAACCCCAGTCTCAGCTCTGCTTCTAGAAAACACTAGTGAAGCTTAGGTAGCCACCCTTGGAGCAGATTAACTAAGGCACGGTGAGAGAGCTGTGTCCCCCACAGCGGGGGAGAAACAGGAAAGACTAAGGCGGGCGGACGGGAAAACCACACAGGGCCTCAAACCCAAGCCCAAGAGGGCAGACTTGAGGACAGCAGGCGGCTAGGCGCAGTGGCTCATGCCTGTAATCCTTGCACTTTGGGAGGTCGGGGTGGGTGGATCACCTGAGGTCAGGAGTTCGAGACCAGCCTGGGTAACATGGTGAAACCCCATCTGTACTAAAAATACAAAAATTAACCGGGCGTGGTGACACGTGCCTGTAGTACCAGCTACATGGGAGGCTAAGGTAGGAGAATTGCTTGTAACCAGGATGCGAAGGTTGCAGTGAGTGGAGATTGTGCCACTGCACTCCAGCCTGGGGGTACCATCTCAAAAAAAAAAAAAAAAAAAAGGCTCAGCAGGCAGCCGGGGCGTGACCCTGGGTGGCAATGGCTGGGCTCATTTGTGGGCTGGTGGGCTGTGCTTTCACACAGGAGCACTGGCAAGGCCAGGGAGCCCCGGGATGTCCTGGACTAGGGAACCCCCGTTTTTCCGTTTCCAACTGGTTGATTATACTGCTCTGAAACGAACTTCCTTTCCTCATGGCAAAAGCACACAGACAGATGTCTGCTGTTTCCTCCATGCTTCCGATTGTCCAAAGTGTGATCTTGATTTCAGGCTAATGGTCACCGCTTTTTCTCCTGGGCTGTGTCTGTGGGAGCCAGGAAGGGGCATTTCGTTCCCACCCCTGAGGAGGGTGGTCTTGGGCTGCTGGTATGTGGATCCCAGCTTGCAGGGAAGACTCCTTTCCAAAGCCTGAGCCGTTTGGATGTTAACTCCAGCATTTTTTCACTCCACCTGGATCACATCCCCAGCAGGGATTGCATTTTTTTTTCCTCTAAGAGTTTGGGGATGTTTGGTTTGTTTGAAATGTGGTTTCTGTTGTTCTTCCCGAGCAGCAGGCCTGACAGGCGGCGGGGCTGCCGAGGATGCAGCTGTCAGCACCGCACCGTTAGTTTTGCCCGCGATGAAGAGCCGTGAGCTCGTCTGACTGATTCCTTTCTAGCTCCCGTCACAAATGCAGCATCATTTGCAGAGCAGGATAATGTCAGGCTCTGCAGGCTCCTGCAGCCCCCGCCTCGAAGCTGCCTGCAGCGGCCACACCCTCTGTGCTGGCTGCGTTCTGGAGAAGCCGGGCCAAGGGGCAGTGGCTCTGCTGAGCAGCTGAGACTGGAGAGGTGACCACCGAGGCAGCTGGGGGTCCCAGAAGTTCTTGCAGACTGCGGGCCCTGCTTGGTTCTGCCCTGGCAGCCAGACCCTGAATGCAGCCACACTTCATGTAGCTGCAGAGTACTGATTTTTTCCAAAATTAAATGTTTCCTAGTCCTGGGGTGGTTCCTGGCGTGTTAGGGGGTTGGGGAGTGTTGGTGGAGGGGAGCAGGGCGGGAGGCGGGAGGCAGGGTGAGGCGGGCACACAGGCCCAGGGCTCTCTTGGGCTTCCCGTGTGCCTGTGGCTCACTGATTCTGTTCCTGTAAAACTCCCTTGCTCCTTCCCACTGGGCGTGAGCAGAGTGGGTCAGAACTTGGGTCTGAGAAACCAGGTCAGAAACATGGCCGAGGGCAGTTTTTGCTGGAAAGAGTCCTGGTGACGGCACAAGCAACTCTGCCACAGACACACACAGCAGGCTCGTGGGGGGTGACAGCCTGGCAAAGTCGCCCTGTCCGGCCTGGTGGACAGCCATGTAATTCTTCTGTCCGTACCCACACATACACGCAGGTGGCCATGGCCTTTCTGGGGGTCGGCCAGTGGGATGTTAGCGTGGTTGGCCTGGCCTCCCTCACGCATCTCTGTCTCTGTCTTGAAAACAAGTCTAGGCTTAGGTGTCCCCCACTCCACCCCGGCTGAGGCCCGTCCAGGTCTGACCAGCGCCACTAAACCTCTGGATGCTTGAGAAACACACTTGTGGTTGGATGCCATTGAGGTTTTGTGGGCTGTTATGCAGGATTATCATGGCAATCAACAACTGATACAATGGTCTTCTACAGGGCAGCCAGACCACCGTCCTCCCCTGACTGCAACCCTGCAGCAGCCTCCTGTGCAACTGAGAGCAATGCGCACACTCCTCACCACGGCCTGTGGCGTGCAGTGACCCCCATCCCCCCGGGCTCCGGCCTCACCTTCCTCACTCAAGGAGACCTGCCTTGTCTTAGGTCCTTGTTGGTTGTAACATTTGCAAGTACGGAAGGTTCTGCCTTCGTCCAATCAGCCTCCCAGCAATGAAAAACACCACCCTGGTTAGAAAACAGCTGCTTTCTATCAGAACTCCTCCTGGCATTAAAACCCCAGTTCCCAGCTCTGGCCTCCTCACCTGCCCATTGCCACACAGGCCAGGGCACAGGCGGATCCAGAACGGGATCCAGCCACGCTTGTGTGCCCACAGTCTGCTTTCCCTCCTCCGAGTGCGAACGCTCATTAGTCCCGTGTCGAGTGTGTATGGCTATAATTCCACTTAATCATCCAGCATAGTGGGACTTTGATCTTCAATGAGATGTCACCTGTTTTCAGGAAACGTGGAACTGGGAATTGGTTTTAGTTATGTAATCCACGCAGATAACAGGTAAGCTCGTCTTCCTAGGTGTCATTTGCAATCTGCCACAACATTTACGATCATAGATGAATTTGAATCCCAAGCAGCACAGATGCGTCCCACCTATCATCCCGCTGCTGACCATCCCTGGGACCACCATGGTGGGTCATGACAGCATGTCCTTCCTAGAAACACATCTGAGCAGTACGAGAAGAAGGACAGCACCTGGATTCGCGGAATCAGATTAACTCCCAGTCAAAGGTCTGGACCCGGAGGACCCCTGGCCACATGCCTGCAGCCATGGACACGGGGGCATTTTCCAAGGTGCCAGGCATCTGCGGCTGGGACTCGGGGTGCTTTCTGTGGTGCGTGGGCACACACTCATTTTAGACAACAACATGGCTTCTTCATTGGCATTGTATTTAACCTGGAAAGTCACATTCGCTTTATGGCTACTGGTCTTTTTGCTGTTGTTAAACAATGACTCCAGAAAATGTCTTCAAAAATACACGTATTTAGTTTAAAAAAGGAGTTGATTTAAACAAACACATCAGGGTATCAAGAGTATTCTTGGAATCCAGTCAAAGGTGGAAGGGGCTGGCGGGCGGGTGTGGACAGCTCGCCCTCAGCCAGTGCCTGGACAGCACGCGGGAACGCGGGTTGGACGGGAGCAGCTCCCACACTGAAAAGGCAGTCGCAGGCTCACAGCGTGGGGAGGGGCGTGCTGCCAGAGAAGCTGCTCTGAGGGCCAGTGTGGGGCTGCTCTTCTGTTTCAAATCGCATTAAGGAGGAATTTTGCATAAATTCCCTTTAATGTTCCGAAACGTAGCAAGATCTGGGAGGGGCCGAGCCAGGGCTGGAGACAAAACCTACACATCGTTAAGATCTAGAGTTTGTCCTTAATGTGCCCACAGACTCAAAATGAAGTCTAAATGGAGGCTTTCCCCACCGACTGCAGGGCGGACTGATTATAAATGTGTCTTTGCACAGAGACGTAGCTGTATTTTTAAATATTTATTTATTTATTTATTTATTATTTTTGCAGCTGGTGTTGCTACATTTGAAACAAGTGCAAGAAAACAGATTGTATCCCTTAGGTTTGAAATCAAACTGGGGTTCTGGAAGGGAGGATTCCTCAGTGACCGGCTGAGACAGGGTGACTTTGAACCCAGGACTGGGGTGGGGCTTGCAGCTCTGTTCCTGCCAGGGTCGTGGTTCTGGGACCCTGCAGCCTTCCCCGGGCTGTGGACCCAGTGCTCAGCTAAGGAGGATTTATTTCCATGCTGCTTCTGTGTGGCAGGTGCCTGCCGACCACACTTGCTGGTCTCAGCCCCCTTGTGCCGGGATTCCCGGGAGCTGGATTACCCGCCAGTTGTCAGGGTTGGAGATGTGTGTTGCCCTGAGGCGGCACCCAGCCCACCCAGTACTGTGCTGGATCGCACTGTGCCTGCATCCCGCCAGGCCCACAGCCCGCTGCCCAGTGGATGGCCTCTAACCTAACGAAAGCCACAGTACCGACCATCCTACGTTGCTATGTGCTATGTGCAGAGACATCCCATCACTTCCCTTCCTGTATTTCAGAACTCCCAGCTAGCTGGGCCTGCTACTGACACATGGCATTTTCTCAGTCGGTTTGTTCATCACACCGTTTGAGTCTGAAGAGCCATCCACAGGTCCCCAGCTGTTCTCGCAATCTTCTGTTTATCTCCCCGAGTGCTATTTGGCCACCGCTCTGTGGCTGGCCTCACACCAACCAGCCCTGCATGGAACATCTGCCCTTCGTCACACTTCCCTCCCTGACAGCGGGCACAGCTGCACCTTGACAGGGAGAAAGGGCTGCAACTCCCCAGCCGGGAGGAGATGAAGTAGAAGGAGGAGGGAGATTTCCAAATCCAACACAATGAACTTGAATAGCCTCAAATTCAGACATTTAGGTACCCAGACACTCTGTTATGAGAAGCTGAGGGTAAAGTCCACAGCTCGGGGAATCCTCTCCCACAGCCCACTCTCCTGAGATCCAAAGACCCCAGTGGGGCCACAGCAAGGCTGGGTCTGGCCCTGGTGGTTCTGAATACAGCGCCGTGGACTGGACAACACCAGTCTCTACGACGTCACTGACTTCCTTCCCCAGGGCAGTTCTCCCACAGGCCACTCCTCTGCCTGGCAGGCCCCACCAGGCAGCTCCCAAGGCCCTCCCGGCACCCGCCCCACCGGCTTTGCAGCTGGGGGCTGGCGGGGCTGTGGGACCCTGGGAGCTCGTAAATCAGGGGATGAGTGAGACGTTTCCAAAATCATCTTCTGTATCAGTTTCTTAGCAACCCATTATTAGAGGGCTTTGTGGTAGTCAAAAAAAAATCCCCTCTCAAAGTGCAGCTGTGGTTTGGAGAAGCCTCCATCTCTGTACCATGCATTACGGGGGCACCTGGAGTGCAGCGGCTCTTATCCAGGTCCTCCAGGACCCTGTGGCCACCCCTCCCTTGCAGGGGACAGGAACAGGCACAAAACACCACCCCCAGATGCTGACACTTCCCATGCACAGAGACGCTGTGCACACGTGTGTGGCAAAACATGCATGTTGATGAACGTGTCCCTGATGTCCGCTCACGGCAGCCGTGGCAAGGACCAAGGTTTCCTCCTGTGTCCTCACTCCCCCCTAGAATTAAACAGCCCCAAGGGAAAGGCGAGGCAGCTCCTCCAGCAGCCCCCAAGCAATTCCAGTCCAGCCTCTGCTCCAGCACCCACCCTCCATGTGCTCTGATGGCACTGCATGTGTGTGCGAGCGCGTGTGGACATGTGTGTGCACACGAGTTCCTCAGATACTCACATGGGTATGGAGCTGCCTCCCCACTCCCTTTCAACAGGGCGCCTCCTCGCCCTGGGTGTGCGCGGTCGCACACACGGAGTTTCTGGTGCCCTCCTGCAGGGGAGTGGACGGTCCTCCCCGTGTGTTCCTAACCCCATGGGAGGTGGTGGTGCCTGGTCTCTTTGTCCTGGGCGTGAGGATTTGGGTGGGCTTCCTTAGCCCTGTGGACGCCCCCCTCCTCATCTCTCCAGTGGTGACAAGGACAGTCCACCCCCAACCAGGCAGGCAGGCCACGACGCCCGGCTCTGACGTCTGGGAAGACGCAAGGGTCCTTTTGGCTGCTAAGAGGTCACTGCCGCTCTGTCCTATAGAACAGGCTGTTGCCTAGAACAGACACACGTGTGGAATTCCTTCCAGAACGACAACCTGCAGCCATTCTAAATGGTTGTCCAGGGGG
>NW_012104365.1:3592348-3599760 GCF_000951045.1 Mandrillus leucophaeus | reverse complement strand
GGACACCAAGTGAGTAATGGTGGATCTCTCCCGCACATGCCTACATTGCTGGCAACTGCCGGGCAATGAAGATCCCACATTTTAGCTCTTTCTAAATTAAAACTGCACTGCAGGGCTCTGGCTGTGACAACTCACGCACCCACCACAGGGCTGGATGATCTTGGGGTGATGGCCGGTGTGTGACGACCCCTCCCCGAGTTTGCTTTCCACGGATGATCAATAAGCTTGAGCACCTCCCAATACACTGCCCTGGCCTCGTGGGAGGTTTAAACGTGTCTCTGCCACGTGGTAGGTTCGGTGGCATCAGGCAGTCGAATGCTCCCCAGGTGATTCTGACCTGGGGTGGGTCTGAGACCCCTGCGCGGGCTGCCCTCTCCATACTGTGCACAGGAGCCTGTGTTTCCTCGCAGGAGGGCGAGTGTCTGGGGCCGGGCAGGGGAGTGTACCCTCTGGATCCTGGAAAGGCTGTGCCGGGCCGGAGAGGTGGCCCTGACCCTTGCTGGCCTTTATGGTTATGGGGCTCGGGCATGGCTCTGTGGGGCATCCAGTCGTGCTGCCCACTTCCATCTGCCAGCACAGAGGCCATCCTGGCCACTTCTCAGCAGATGCCTATTTGTTTTGCTTGCTCACTGTCCACTGTCCCCTCTTCTGGGGACACTACCCCAGGGATCCTTAGGAAGCTGTTCTTCTCTGCTCCTCTCTGTTCCAGTCGCTTGGGTAGGGATGAGGGGGGTGGGTCAAGGACTGGCCAAGCACAGCCTGGAGTCTTCTCAGCACTGTGCCGGCTTCAGGCTGGGCATGTGAGCCCATCGGAGCCAGTGAGTCACTCCCAAGACGTTTGCTGGAATGACAGGAAGGAAAGGACTCTCTTTCCACGAACTTGGAGTTGCTCGGATGCACTCTTGGTGCTGCTCGGGGCCTGGTGCTGGGGTTCTGTGGAGACCGGGGCTAATGTCAAAGACAGCAGGTCTGCGGGATGAGTGGAAAGTGCCTGCTGATCCTGGCATCGTCTGAGCGCCTAGATCCCGCCGGGCCTGAAGCTGACAGCTCTGCATGTTCCGTTTATGTGCCCCATAAATCCTGCATTTTTCACTGGCTTCTGCCTTTTAGAGTTGGCTTCTGCCCCTTGCAACAGATGAGTCCTGACTCTTCTACTCCAGACTTCTGAGCCATCTCTTCTTCTGGTCTAGTACTTAGACGGCGATGCCTCCACACGGGGACCCCTCTCTGGACTCTCCCTGCACCTGTGAGGCTACGGCCACTCCCTCTCCTGGAGGATCCCCACTCTGGTGCAGTGGAAACCTGACACACCCACCAGGCGAGAGCTGGGCAGGTCCCCAGAGGAGACAGGAGGGACACTCAGAGGAGAACCCATATGGTAAGGAAAGGGCAGGACCTGGAGGCTTCAGGAGGAGGGGGACTGAGTACTTTCAGTGTGGCCCAGAGATCCAGACAGGAGAGCTGCCCTCTGGGTGTGGCTGACCTCCAGGTGACTGGTGGTCAGCAGTGGGTGAGGCCAAGGCCAGAGGCAGAGGCTGGAGGGGCGGAGAGGGGTGGTCAGATGGCATGGGCAGTGGCCGTGCAGGGGACAGCTCTCTGCCTCTCCTGTCACTTCTACCCGCTTCAGTCCTCTGTCTCCTCACCTGCACCATGTGACTGGTGACACCCATCTGGTGATGCCTCAGAGACAAAACAGAACCTGCAGAGGCCAGCCCCTCTCCTGAGGGCGAATCTCCACTCCCCTCCGGCCCCTCACCTGAGGGTGAACCTCCAGCCCTGTCTTCAGCACAGCAGTTCAGGTGGCTCTCAGGCCGCCATGCAAGACATCCTACAAACTGCCGTTTCCACCGCCTGCTCCAGGTCCCAGTTTAACATGTATTCTGCCGTTCCTCCTTACCAAAAACAAGCTTGTGTGGAGAGCAGGCAGGCGCCTCTCTCTTGGCAAGAACATTTGCGAGTTTGGCAACTTCCTTGACAAGAGACACTTGTTAAAAACAACAAAAAAGTTTAACTCATTTCTGCTTCCATTACCTCTGCGGTCTCAGCACCGCCTCCTGGAAGCAGACGCGGTGGAGGCCAGCCTCACGCCCTGCAGCGATGGAGCCTGTTCCCGTTTCTCTTGCCCTTCCTGGGTGGCGTGTGACTTTCAGTTTTGAGTTTTCTAAGCTGCAGAGCCACTGGAAATGGGAGCGTTTCTTATAAATGACTTCCACTGACAGTTTATCAACATCGTGTGATTTGCTAGGGCGCTGGGAAGCACACAATTAAAGGTTTCCTTCCAACCTCCCTTGTGGAAAGCAGAGCTCTGGGCTCCCTTATCCTGGCCATGCAGAGGAACTGGAATCCCGCAGCCTCAAGATGCCCCACCCTCCAGGCCACCGGGCCTGCAGCTCGCCCACGGTAGCAGAACTGATTCCTAATTTGGATGGATTCCATTCGCAGGAGGATGAACTCAGAGGAGCAGAGATTTCGGCTGTAATCCCCCGACCAAAGCTACCTTAACATGTAATCAAGTTACCATTTCATATTTCCAAATACAGTTGAACAGTTGAACGAAAAGATTTCATTTGGGAACCAGACTTAAATTTAAATACCGCCCGTCTCTTGGTATTAGGGATTTTTAGACTTTCCAATAACCCAGCCCGGGGAAATTGGGTTGGACAGTCTCTCTGGCCGCGCCTCTCTCCGTGGCTTCTCTAATTGCCAGCCGGGGTGGATTGTGCCGAGCATGGAGAGTACCCAGGCTGCTCCCTGCCACCCTGAAAGCATCTAGAGGAAGACCCCAGCTCGTCCGCAGCCACCACAGTGAGACCCTACAGCACTCCACGGACACACGGGCAATGGCAGAGCTGACTCGCCGCGCTACAGAGACAGGGCTGGCTGCTCTACAGGCAGGCAATTAGCAGTGGGGGCGTGAGAAGGAGGGGGACGCCGTCCAGACCTGTTGGTACATCAGGCCCGGCAGTGACAAGGTAGACAAGCCGCCTCCTCTGCCTCCTCAGCTGCCACGTTGGAGGGAGCCAGACCCAGGACAAAGGGAATTTGGAGAAGCCCCTCCAGCGACAGCCAGCCTGTGACTATCCCGCAAAAGGCAGCAGCCAGGAGGACGGGGAGGAACACTGCATGCCCCTGTGAAGCTCCCGTGGATGGCGGCGGCCACAGACAGGGCCCCGTGGTGGGAAGGCCCGGTTCCTCCAGCCCCTCCTCCCAGGCATTGCCCCGTCTAGGCCGAGGTGGCAGCTGTTTCCCCTGCACGACCCCCAGGCGGGGAGGCAGCTCCGAGGGCTGCACTCTGCCTTTTCCCCGTTTCCTTTGCAGCCATTCTGCAGTGAAAACGGCCGATTTGCTTGAAGCAGCAAGGGAAAAACCCAGGCATGGCCTCCCGTTTGGAAACTGCTCCCAATGGACACAGTTGTTTTTCTTTCTCCAAGTACGTTTTCCTTCAAAGCAAATGCTCTGCAGAGAAATCCCTTTCCTTAGAACTAACTCGGAGATGGTGAAAACAGGGACGATGGGACCACCCCCAGGATTCTGGGGGAGCTTCAGTTTCCTCACATACTTTCCCGGGCACAACGGACCCCCACGAGGTTCTCGGCTACACACAGCAGGGTGGCTGCAGGGGTCGCTCTTTCGTCTGACTTTTGGGGTTCGAAGCCCAGTTCTGTACTTCGAGCTGTGTGACCTTGAGTGAGAATCTTGACCTCTCTGGGCCTGTTGTCTCTGCTGGGAACAGAGCATGATCAGGGTGTGTAGCGCCTTTTCTGGGGCTGCCAGGGGGGCTGAATGAAGGCGAGGAGAGGTCTGCCCAGCATCTCCAAGGAGGTGCTCTGTGAATGCCAGCTGTCATTGGCATCTTCATTTATAAGAGAGAAAGGTGGGGAGAGCTTGAGGACATTGCTGGACAGAGGGGCAGAGACCAGACCTGATTGAGGCCCGCTCTTGCGCCACTTACAGGGCTGGGAACTCCATGGCATTCTCCTATGGCAGCAAGGGTGGCTGGATCTGGCTGCCAGAGACATCTGGGTTCTCATCCTGGGACCAGTGAATGCCACCTTCCACAGCAAAAGAGAGTTTGCGGACGTGATGGAGTGAAGGACCTTGAGATGAGGCCCATTCTAGATCTCCCAGGGGCCCCTCCAGGCCATGTGAAGGGTCCTTATCAGAGGGCAGGAGAGGGAGGTTTGACTACAGAGGAGAAGGTGATGTGGAGAGAGAGCAGAGAGAGGCTGGAGGAGGCTGCACTTCTGGCCTTGACAGAGCAAGGGGCCAGGAGCCAAGGAGGGGGGGCAGGAGCCTCTAGAAATGGGAAGAGGCAGGAGATGGGTTCTCCCCTGGGGCCTCCAGTGGGAGCATGGCCCTGCCGACCCTTGACTTTGACCCACAGAAACTGACCACCGACTCTGACCTCTAGCACCATGCGGGGCGACATGGGGCTGTTCTCTGCCACCTGGTTTGCGGTGACTTGTGACAGCAGCTCCCGGCAACTCAGACAGATAGGGAGTGACCACTGAAGGAACACCCACTTCTGCACTTTAGAGACACAAAGAAGACAGGTGGCTTTGGGATGACGTCTCAGAACTCTGAGGGTCCGTGGCTTTAACCACACACACCAGTGTTTGTGGTTGATGCCCCCAATCCTGGAAGAGTTGGCTGATGCAGCTGGACGCCCTGGCCCTGCCCAGAGGCTGCCTGACCCCGCGCCCCCAATGTCTAGGTGTCGGGGGACCACCCTGCTTTCTGCCAGCTCTCCTGCTGCAGCCTGCAGACACTGAGAGGTGCTGCTATCCATGCCTGTTGTCCCCATGCCCTCAACACCTCCCAACGAGAGGCAGGAGCCCTGGTGCCATGGCGTCCTGAGGACTAATGTCACTGCAGAAGGTGGGTTTCTCGAGACCCCACCGAAAACCAAGCCTGTGGTTGCAATGCCCAAAGTGACAGATGAGAAGGGGACAGTCAGTGCCCCTTGTAGCTGCCCCCAACCACGATGCTTGGAGGGTCCCAGGAGGGCCCTGCAGCCATGCCCAGGTCTACCCCACCTGTGGCACAGATGGGCCCGAGGCCACTGTGGAGTGGACACTGGCCATTCTCGCTGGTGGGCACTAAGGCTGTGGAGTGCCAGAGGTTACACGCCCCAGGGTCCCCAGTGGGCCTGTTATCAGGCAAGGGAAGGCAAGGAGTTCCAGCCCATCTTCCCCCAGCCCCGGCCCCTGGGGGTGTGTCCAAGAGGCCATCTGTGCTCTCAGCCTACCTGGGGCTCTGCCTTGAGCCGGGCACTGCCAGCACTTCCTGTGAGCCCCCTGCGCACATCTTGGGGACTTGAGGATGCAGGCCCTAAGGGCAGGCTGGAGCTGAAGGGCTCACACTGCAGCCCTGCTCTGCCCTGTCTTGGCTGTGTCTTTGGGCAGGCGTTTTACCCTCTCTGGGGCTCCATTTCATTTCTGAGGGGGCAATGAGGAGATTGACAGGCACAGTGGTGGGAGAAGCGCCACCCCCATGGAGCCCCAAGGCAAGAGTGCAGCAAATGGTTGCAGTGGCAGTGGCCCTGAAGCCGGGTCAGCCTGTGGCGGGTATGAGACTCTTGGCGTAGCCTAAAGGGAGTGCCCGAGGAGGGGGCAAAGAGTCGGCCATGCAGAACTGCCCCTGCCTGCTCACAGGGTGAGGAGTTCTGGCCCCCTGGCGGCCAGGCAGCTTCTCAGAAGCACCGTGCATGTCGAGGGAGTGCGCCCCGGTTTTGGGGGCTTTGCAGAACTCACAAAGGGGCTCTTGGGGCTGCAGGCCGCTTGCTCGCTTGCACACAAGGGAGATCCAGCCCTGCACAGACTTCAAGGAGGGAGTGGAGGACGCTGGCCCCACCCGGCCCTGGACCACGTTGGGGGCTGGGGAACCGCTCAGGGGAAGCACAGGCGGGGAAGCCAGGCCCGGTGACTGCACCCACCGAGGGCTGCTGCAGCTGAGCGGGCTGTGGGAAGGGACACGCCACGAAGACAAGCAGAGATGGCCCCGGGCTCTCAGGGAGGTCGCATGAGAGATGGGGAGAGGGGGCAGAGCCACCGCAGAGGCCCCACTCAAGGCCCTGCAGGGACCATGGTGTTATGAGGCCGACAGCCATGACCATGTGACTGGCCTTTTGGGCTGGGCATCAGTGAAGGCACTACGGGAAGGAAATCTGTTACTGCTGTGACCGGGTCCACCTCCTGCCCACCAGGAGCAGGGACACCCTCGGAGGAGCTTGAGGGACCCAGGAGAGACGGAGAGGAACTCCCTAGGCCCAGCTCAACAGCCCTTTGTGCAGAGACACCAGCACCCCTCCTATCCCCAGTGCCCAGGCTGAGTGTGGTATCCTGGTGGGGAGGAGCAGCCCAGGACGCATCTCCTGAGACGTGGGAGGGAGCAGCCCCCTGGCTTCTCCAGACCACAAAGGGTGACTCCGACCCACCTGGAAACGCAGGCCCAGGCTTTGGGCACAGGTGCCAATGGTTAAAGGTTAGCACAAAGATCGACTCTCAAATGCAAAATCCCTACCAGCCTGCAGGGAATTCAGGCCTCAAAACATTCATAGCTTGCTCGTGTTCTCCAAAAATTCATACGAATGTTTAAAATAATCCTCTTATATTATGAAGCATATTTAACCTTTTTCCTTCCCGAGGGTAACAGCTGGGTTTCGACCAACTCAACACTTACACCAGCCAGTTGCATGGACCTACCTTTTTGCAATTCCCAATTTATAGCTTTCTACATGTAATTTCCTGATAGAGGTAGTAAGACAGTTTACTTAAGCTATTCAAATATTATCTGATTATTTTGAAACATTTATAAGGGCTAATTACAAGTAACAGTTGATGAGCAATGTAGCAGCTATAAAATTAATCCTCAATAACCACAGCTCTGACAAGTAGCTGGTATTTACTTAACATACATTAAAAGCTTTTCAAATTTGCATTAAGAAAGCCTTGAGCTTAGTGAAATCTCAGGGGACCATTGATCGCAACACAGTAGCTGTCACCCTTCGCCCTGTGTTGTGGAAGGAGCCTGGGTCATCGGGTCAGTGGGGCTAATTCTCACTGGCTGCCAGTTTGGAAAGGACACATGGACGTGAGCTGGTGAGAGTGGGACCAGCGCCGTGTCCTGGCTGGACTCGGGACACACAGCCGCCACCCTGCCAGACTGACCGCTGGCACCTGGGCTGCTGCTGAGGACTCCTGCCGGCCCGGCTCTCTCCTATTCTGCAAGGAGGAAGAAGCGGGCTGTCCAGGGTCGTTGGTGTGCAGGAAGATTACTCAGGGTCTCTGCCAGCATGCTGGTGCCCATGAGTACTGGTCACCAGGAGCAAGGGGCCTGGCCGAAGTGGCATTTGTCCATGTGGCCTTGGCCAGTCTAACATTCAGGTGGCTCTGCACAGAGCATGCAGCAGC
>NW_012104365.1:3588417-3590603 GCF_000951045.1 Mandrillus leucophaeus | reverse complement strand
ACGGCATTATTGTTCTTCCAATGCTTGGGGAGATGAGGGACTTGTGTCCACCAGGAGCTGGCCAGTGTCGGGGGACTCTTCCTGTCCCAGCCTTCAGAGAGCAGCCCGCACCCCCTCTTCCCTGGCCACCCAGGAGAAGTGGCTGGCACTGTCTCCCAGGGGGGAGCTGATGCTGCAGCTGGCACCCTGTGGCTCTCCCAAGCAAGCTGGCACGGGCACGCGCCTCGCCGTCGGGAAAGCAGCGTGAAAGTTAAACAATTCTCGATGGAATGGAAGATTTCCCACTTTAGCAGAAGCCCCTGGAAACGGTTTCTGCTCGGCAGCTCCATTTTCTCCCTCCCGCCCCTCCTTCTCACACACTCCAGTTTCCAGCGTTTTCCAGCAGGACGGGGGTGCTGGGAGCCGCAGGCTCAAAGCTCCCCATGGGCCCTGACACTGCTGGGCGGCTTCCACACCATGGAGCCTCGCCTCAGCCTTCAGCACCACAGATGTGAGACCCTGGCTCTGTATTCAAAGTGACTTTCTCAGTGCTGACCACACCCCAGGGGTGGCTAAGCAGAGAAATAATCAAATCCTTTGGTCCTCCCTTTCCCAAGCCAGAGCAATGGTTGGGGGCCACTACAGGGCCCAGGAGGATGGCAAGCAGGACCTCATCTGTTCCTACAGGATGCCCCTTTCCAGGAAATGGGAGGCAGGGCAGTGAGCCCCGTGAGGCTGCAGGATGCAGGGCCAGGGGTAGTGACATCTGTGTCAGAAGGTGAGAACCCAAGCCGAGTCCTCCTGGGCAGCCCTGGCCTGTGCTGGGCTGTAAATAGAGTGTGGGGTGGAGGGCTGGGGAGGGGCTGTGAGCGGCTGTCATGTGCCCTGGATGCAGAAGGGATGGGTCAGGGTCCTGCTGTGGGGATTCCTGGCTGTGTGGCCTCAGGCGAGTCACTCAGCCTCTCTGAACCTCAGTAAAATGATAGGAGTAAAATGATAATACTCCTTGCCTCACAGGCCAGGGCAGTGCAGGGAAGGATGGCAAACAGCCAGTGGCCCCTCAGGGTGAGGAGGCAGCAGTCCAGGAGCCTCCCTAGATGGTGGTCTGGGCTTGAGGGACGAGGAGGGGCCAGCCCCCATCCCTGCCTTCCACCAGGGTCCAGCTTGCTGTGTGGGGAGGGGGAGGAGAAAGCACAGATCTGACCATGTCACTCAATGCCTGAAAGCTCATCAAAGGCTCTCATTACTCTCAGGCAAAGCCCACCCTTCTTAGAACAGCTCTGAGGCTCTTCATCCTCCATCCACTCATTCATGCATCCATCCATCCATCCATCCATCCATCCATCCATCCATCCATCCATCATTCATCCACTCATGCAACACTGCTCCTGCCCCAGGCAGCCTTCCACGGTGGCTGTGTGAATGAAACTCCAGCCCAGTGGCTCTTATGGTCCTGGGGCCCAGCATCCCTCCCTCCTGAGTCCACACTCCTGGCCCCACCTCTGGTATGTTCCAGATAGGCAAAGGAAGCTGCACATCCCAGTAGCTTCTGGTCTCCCTGCCCCTTCTCTCTGCCTTGATGCCCTCCCTGCTTTAAGGGGATGACGCCTTTTTGTTCTGTTTTCTGCTCACGCCTCTCTTCCCCTGTGAAGCCTGCCTCGGTCTCCCCAAGCACAATGTATGTCTCCTCCTGGGGGGCTCCCATTGTCACCCTGAGTGTCTCATTTATGCCACCATGATATGACTTCCTGTCACCTGTCATTCCTCTCACCTTCCTGGGGGCTCCTTAAAGGCAGAGGCTGCATCTCATTCGCCTCATTCATTCCATTCTGTCCCTGGTGCCCAGGACAGCAACTGGCAGATGGGGCTCAGGATACTACAGTGAAGAAAGGGTCAGTACAAAGTGATTGCTGGGAAGGTGATGGGTTTTACGAAGACTAAAACTTAGGATTTCAGAGATGATCTGTATGAAACTCACATGGTAGCTGGTAGCAATGATAAATACTAGCCCTTGTCTTCCTCTTAATTATTATGATCATCAACCCCATCATCCTTACCACCACCATCATCACTACCATTACCATCATCACCATCATCACTACCATCACCATCGTCATCATCACCATCATCATTACCATTAACATCATCATCACCACTACCATCACCACTATCATCATCACTACAATTACCATCATCACCATCATCAC
>NW_012104365.1:3585015-3586728 GCF_000951045.1 Mandrillus leucophaeus | reverse complement strand
TCACCAGGAGCAAGGGGCCTGGCCGAAGTGGCATTTGTCCATGTGGCCTTGGCCAGTCTAACATTCAGGTGGCTCTGCACAGAGCATGCAGCAGCCACGGCTGTCAAGTCGTTTTCTTCCTGAGGGCCCCACCCGTCTGCAGTGGAATCAGCACGATGCACCCCAGGGCCGCGCTGTGGGACCACACTCCACAAACCCTGCTGCGGAACTGCACGGAGGTAGCGGGGAAGGAGCCGAGGGTTCGGACGGGCTGAGAACCCACAGCCCACTCTGTGTGTGAGGAGTGTGGAGGTCTGTGGGGCCAGGGAGAGGTCGAGGTGCAGGGAGGGCGCGCCCAGAGCGGGGGTACAGGCGAGGCGGGACTGCAGCTCCTCCCCTGTGTTGCTCCATGCTCCCGCAGGGAGCTGAGGGTGCTCCTGGCAGGAGGCACTGCTGCAGAGCCGGGGGCAGGGCCGGGGGTCACGGCTGCTGGCTCAGGAGAGGCGCAGGGTGAGAGGGCGGTGACTGACCGTGTGACCCGGGCGAGGGGTGTCAAAGGAACTGCTCATGGATGTGACAGCGAGACTCAGAGAGGCTGGCTGTGGACGCTCAGTGAGGCCGGAGCTGACCCCGGAGTGGTGCTTTTCCACTTTGACTTTCTCTAGAAGAACCCCAAGATGAGCAAGCGCCGGCCCCCAGCACACAGGGCCCCCTAAGGCCCGTAGCTTGCCTTAACCTGCAGTCAGTGTCCTGCGGCCATGCCCTCACCTGAGAAGCTAGAAAAGATGCGGAGCCCTCCGCCCGGACTTCTCAGCCAGAACCTCGGTAGGGAGGCCTGACCGGACATTTATCTTTTTTGTTTTTTGTAGAGACGGGGTCTCACTTTGTCAGCCAGGCTGGAGTGCAGTGGCACGATCACAGCTCACTGCAGCCTTGAATTCCTGTGCTCAAGCAATCCTCCTGCCTCATCCTCCTCAAGACCTGGGACTACAGGCGTGCCCCATCACGCCTGGCAATTTTTTTCATTGTTTTGTAGAGATGGGGTCTTGCTATCTTGCCTAGGCTGGTCTCAAACTCCGGGGCTCAAGTGATCCACCTGCCTCCCAAAGCACTGGCATTACAGCATGAGCCACTGCCACAGGCCGGACGTTTTTAATCAAGCCCACCAGGTGGTGTGGTTTTGTTTTGTTTTGATACAACACCAGCTCCATGTAAGCCCGGCCTCCTTGATTTTGGGCTGTGGGGAAGTGCAGCTCGGCTGCCAGATCCAATGCTTACCTCCCTGCTGTGCAGTTTCAGCCTCTTTCCCGCTCGTCCCCACCCTGGGCAGTGGATGGTGTGAACCTTCCCCACCCTGGGCAGTGGATGGTGTGAACTTTCCCCACCCTGGGCAGTGGATGGTGTGAACCTTCCCCACCCTGGGCAGTGGATGGTGTGAACCTTCCCCATCCTGGGCAGTGGATGGTGTGAACTTTCCCCACCCTGGGCAGTGGATGGTGTGAACCTTCCCCATCCTGGGCAGTGGATGGGGTGAACCTTCCTCACCTTGGGCAGTGGATGGCGTGAGCCCTTCCCCATCCTGGGCTGTGGATGGCGTGAGCCCTTCCCCGCCCTGGGCAGTGGATGGTGTGAACCTTCCCCACCCTGGGCAGTGGATGGTGTGAACTTTCCCCACCCTGGGCAGTGGATGGTGTGAACTTTCCCCGCCCTGGGCAGTGGATGGTGTGAACTTTC
>NW_012104365.1:3576950-3579220 GCF_000951045.1 Mandrillus leucophaeus | reverse complement strand
CATCATCACCACTACCATCACCACTATCATCATCACCACCATTAACATCATCATCACCACTACCATCACCACTATCATCATCACTACCATAACCATCATCACCATCATCACTACCATCACCATCGTCATCACCATTATCACTACCATCATCATCACCATCATCACTACCATCACCATCATCACCATCACCATCTCCACCATCATCACCATCATCACTACCATTAACATCATCATCACCACCACCATCACCACTATGATCATCACTACCATTACCATCGTCATCATCACCATCACCACCATTTTCATCACCATCATCACTACCATCACCATCACTATAACCATCATCCTCACCACCATTATCACCACCATCATCATCACCATTATCACTACCATTACTATAATCACTGCCACCATCACCACTATCATTACTACCATTACCATCATCATCACCATCACCATTTCCATCATCACCATTATCACTACCACCATCATCACTACCATTACCATCATCATCACCACCATCATGACTATTATTACCATCAACATCATCACCCTCATTACCATTATAACCATCACCATTATAACCACAATCATCCTCATCATAATCATCATCACCACCACCTCCACCTTTATCACCATCATCCCAATGGAGGAACACTCTTTTCTACCCATATTTAAGAAACCAAGAAAACTCTGACAAACATTAGGACAACGGAACCACTTCAAGAGTGGCTCAGGAATTAGGCCAGCTTAACATTCTTCCTACAAAGTACATAGTTACATTTAAGAACATCCTAAAATGCCCACAGTGCCTGGCGCAGTGAGCCCTGTTTGTCAGGTCTGAGAGCAGGCAGGCAGGCCCCGCTTGCAGGACTGTGTGATCATGCACTTTGCAGTCCTGCTGGCCTGGGTTAGAGCTTCTTTTTGGTCCTAGGTGCGTAGGACCAGACATAGGTGGTTTGGGGGACAGTCATGAAGCCTGTGTCCAGTCCAAGGATGTGCTATTGTAGGAGAAGTTGTGGGTGCCCACCCATGTCTGCCTGATGTTATCATTTCAGGGCACATTCGCCAACTTCCAACCAGCACCTGTGACTCTTTGCCAAGGGCCTTTCTCTTCCTGCTGAGCCACTTTTGCTGCCCACTTGACAGGCTGAAAATGCTGAGGAATGAATGTCCTTGGGAGCAGCCTCCAACCAAGGACCAAAGGACTTGGTGTATGAGCACCCCAGGCCCTCAACACAATGGCGGAAGCAGGGGAACGACGGGTTCCCAGGGCTGGCTTAGTGGGATGTCCAGCCGCCCCGAGGCGGGTGTCTTGATAACACATCACTTACTGGCCTGCCTCCCCTTCATTGGTTCACTTCCTTGCCCCGCCCTGTGTCTCCTCTACCTCTCGAAGAAGTACTCACATCAGAGTGCTCCTGGGGCCCAGGCTTAGACACCCCCTGAGCTCCCAGGGTGAGAGGTATTCACTTATTTCAGGCTCATTCTTTTTTTTTGTTTTGTTTTTTTGAGATGGAGTCTCACTCTGTCGTGGGTTCAAGCAATTCTCTGCCTCAGCCTCCTGAGTAGCTGGGATTACAGGTGCCTGCCACCACACCCAGTTAAATTTTGTATTTTTAGTAGAGACGGGGTTTCACCATCTTCGCCAGGCTGGTCTTGAACTCCTGACCTCGTGATCCACCTGCCTCGGCCTCCCAAAGTATTGAGATTACAGGCGTGAGCCACTGTACCTGGCCTCAGGCTCATTCTTGCTGGGAGCCTGAGAATGAGTGTCCAGGGAGCACCCTGACCTCTGGGCCCACTTTATGGGTCCCCGAGCACTGTTTCTCAATGTCTCTTATTATCCCCCAAGCCCTCAGAGCCTTTAAAAAATTTTTGTTTCCCAGTTGCCTCTTCCAGTCATGAAATCTGTTTATGTGCCTTTGGAGGGCCACCAACTGTTATGATATCTAAGTTTTTTTTTTTTTGTCACCAAGAACTGTTTGCTCCCCTTGGGGGTGACACTGCTCCCATTAAGACTGCATCGTCTGGGCCAGGCACAGTGGCTCACGCCTGTAATCCCAGCACTTTGGGAGGCCGAGGTGGCCAGATCACTTGAGGCCAGGAGTTCAAGACCAGCCTGGCCAATGTGGTGATATCCCATCTCTACTAAAAAATACAAAAAATCAGTTGGGTGTAGTGGCGGGCACCTGTAATCCCAGTTACTCTGGAGGCTGAGGCAGGAGAATCACTGGAACCCAGGAGGCAGAGGTTGCAGTGAGTCAAGA
>NW_012104365.1:3553611-3576155 GCF_000951045.1 Mandrillus leucophaeus | reverse complement strand
ATATTCTGATTTTATTTTGATTTACATTTTTTTGGGTGGACTAAGAGACAATAGAATAAAGATCGTGGGGGAGGTGTCAATGGCCTAATTTGATTTCCTGCTTTCCTGCGGCATCCCAGAGAGCTGAACGCAGAGTCTAGGAATCAGCCCAGTGCACCCAGCAGCTGCATGTCGGAAGAGGCCCTCGGGCTGGGGCAGGAAGCCTCTTTAGTAACAAGAGGTGAGGAGGGAGCGGGAAGAGACAGATGTGCAGGAGGGGGGACAGATGTGCATGGCATCCCCATGGCACCCCACACATGGGCACCTCCTGAGCAATGGGGATGCCAGGTGCTGTCACCTCAACATCAGGGTGGGCTGAAAATCCAGGAGCCAGGCTCGATGGCTCCCTTTCCTCCACCTGCCTCTCCCTAAGTCCTCTGGGTCCTTCCTTGCAGGCCATCTGGGCTCCCCGCTTTCCCCTCCTCACCTCCATGCCTCTACTATCCTAGCCCAGGCCCTCGCATCTCTCCTCAGGGCAACTCTCTCCTCCCTGGGGCTCTGGGGCAGCTCTTGCCTTAACCTTCCAGCCCCATCGGGCAGCGAAAGGCATCCAGGGGATGATAGATAGACAGTCAAATGGCTCCTTGCAAGCTTCTTCCTGCACTGGAGCTACATCCAAACTCCTACGGGCTGGAGGCCCTGGGACCTGCTCCTGCCCTCCCCCAGGCCCCTCCCTCCCTTTCCCTCACTCATATTCTCACAGTACAGACCTTTACATTCCTTGGGTGTGCCCCGCTCATTCCTACCCCAGGGCCTTTGCACTTGTGGGTCTCTGCCTGACCTGTGTACAGCCAGCTCCTTGCCATGCAGGCCCAGTTCAGCAGCTGGCTCCTCGGAGAGGCCTTGGCTGGCAGGTCCCATCTACAGCCTTGCTCCCCATCCCAGCCTGCCCCTCACTGCCCATCCCGTCCCTGTGCTCCACTCTCCCTGTGGTTCCTTCCGTGTTCTAACAGTTTCTTCTCCTCTCATCTGTTTTCGCCTTTACCACCTGTCTCCACCAGCAATGTGTAGTGCTTCAGGACAGGAACCATGACTGAGTGGCCCACTGTGGACCTCAACACCGGCCACATAGCTGATTGCAATACATGTCTCATCCATGACCAGGTGAATTGCTGTTTTCATCTGGCCTAAGATGGACTTTCCTAGCAAAACCTAACATTTCCTCTAAGGAGAAATCTGAGTAAATACACTTCTTTCTCTAAGTCCACATTTTTGTTACTGATGATTTAGGAAAACAATTAAGAAGACTGCTCTGGTCCTAAAATCTTCCTCAGGGCTAGGCTTCAGCATCAAGTCAGAAAGTTTGTGTAGTGTTCATAGGTAAGCCAAATGGGATGGCTTTTCCCCAAACCCCTGGAAGAATTTTCCACCACTGTCAAAAACTGATTAATCCTCGACAGGGAGTTTTCAAATGTTGAAATAGTTTTAAGGACAGCAACTCATGAGGCAATCGTTTTGCCTGTTCGGTTTTTCGTTTACTTGAAAGGCCTGAAGCGTTTTGAAACAGTAGCTGGAGGTGGGTGCTGTGGTTATGCCAGAGTTCTGGCTTTGGGGCCTGCTGATGTCAGGAGCAATGAGAGAGTCTGAGGATGAGAGTGCTGAGGATGGATGGGTGGATGGATGAATGGATGGATGGAGAGATGAACGAATGGGTGGAGAAATGAATGGATGGATGGTAGGTGTGTGGATGGATGGATATATGGATGGATGAATGGATAGAGAGATGAATGGATGGAGGGAGAGACAAATGGATGGATGGAGAGATGAATGGATGGATGGTGGGTGAGTGAATAGGTAGGTGAATGGATGAATGGATGGATGGAGAGGTGAATGGATGAATGGAGAAATGAATGGGTGGATGGTGGGTGGATAGATGAATGAATGGATAGAGAAATAAATGGATGGTGGGTAGGTGGATGGATGAACGGATAGACAGAAAGATAAATGGATGGATGGAGAGATGAACGGATGGATGGTGGGTAGGTGGATAGATGGGTGGATGGATGAAAGGATAGAAAGAGAAATGGATGGATGGATAAATGGATGGATGGTGGATGGGTGGATGGATGGGTGGATGAATGAAGAGATGAATGGATAGATGAATGGATGGGTAGAGATGAATGGATGGGTGGAGAGATGAATGGATAGATGGAGAAACAAATGGATGGATGGAGAGATGAATGGATGAATGGATGGATAGTGGGTGGATGGATGTGTGGATGAATGAATGAAAGAGAGATGAATGGATGAATGGAGAAATGAATGGATGGATGGTAGGTGGGTGGATGGATGGGTGGATGGATCGGTGGATGGTTGGGTGGATGGATGGATGGATGAATGGATGATGGATGGGTAGATGGGTGGGTGTGTGGATGGGTGGACAGAGGATGGATGGATGAATGGAGGGGTAGGTGGTAGTGTGGATAGATGGATGAACAGATAGATGGGTGTATGGATGGAGGGGTGGATGAACACTAATCTAATAGATTGTGGATATACTGTTCACACCCTGTCATCCTATATTGACCAGTTTCAGATTGAACACAATAAATGTGTCAACCCTGCCCAAATCTACACCTTGAATTTGCAACACAGATTAGCTTCAGATTCCCTTATTTTTCACAGAAAACTTAAATCTTCACCTGGCTACTTATTTATAGAGACATAAGTCTTCAGGCCTGGGCTGTCCCAAATTGACGGCACAGGACAGCCATACCTCCTGTCCCTTCTCCACCAGTTCTACCTCCCAGAGGCAATGGCGAGTGCGAAACACTGCTTGCAGCCCCTGCCTGACTCTGGTTTGCTGGGCTGAGGCGCTGGCGTGCCCCGGGCAAGGCAGGCTCATGCATACAGCGACATGGAGAACGATTTTCTGCTGAAAACACGGAGCACGTCAACAATTTTCTCTCCTCTCTGATGTGCTTTATGTGTGTAGAAAATTCCTGAAACCACTAGATCAGATAAGATCCTTTGGTTTTGTCCTCCAGGGAGAGGCTGCTTCAAGCAGGCAGGGTGTGGCTGCTGGCCCCTCCTATCCCGGGGGCGCCAGCCCAGGCCCCCCCTCCAAGTCCCTTTTCTGACATGAACCTTAGCTGAATGCTTCACTTTGCTTTTAAGAAGCAGACACCAAGGCTGCACGGCTTTTCTTGTTTTAATCAGCCTACATTTTGGGAAAATGAAATCAGCTTCTCAACTTCAATAAGCATTACAGCTCATGAAGCCCCAAAGCCCAAATCAAACGTAACTCCATCGAAAACCACTCTGACAGGGGCCCACACAGCACAGGTGCAGCTGCATCTGTAGGCCGTCTCAGGCCTCTATGGAGTAAGCCAGTGCCATCAAGAGAGCTTCGAGGCCTTTTCCCCAGGATGGTACCAGGGAGGTCCCCGAGCCCTGGTACCTGACCAGCCCACACCTGTGTCAGATGAGACTTTCTGCCTGAGCAAACCAAAGCCCCACACAACCCAGGCCAGCTTGATGCTGGGGCCCCGGGGACGAAGTCTCTCTCTGGGGCATGATTTTGAAGAGTCACTTTGAAGACAGAAGCCTGACTTTCAGCACCACTAGGGAAGCGGAAACAAGCAGCATTTTCTGCTGTCTTCTATAGCTAAGGGACAGTATGATTTCCAAGATGCAATTCCCCTCCCAGGCATCTACTTCTCATTGGCTTTGCTTTTGGGCCTCGTCTCCCATGCCCTTGTTTCTCTGAGCTGAAGTCAGGTCTTTGAGCAGAGAGCTTTGGGGAGATGGCTTTTCCTCCTTGGGTCTCTAATATTCTGAGAAAGGAGTCTTCAGAATATTAGAAAAGTCTGCTGTTAGAAATTAACAGGAAACATCAAGTATCGGAAACATGGTCAGGCCTCCTGCAGGACTGCTGTCAGCAGGGAAACACTGCCGGGCTGGGAGCCCAGGAGGGTTGACGGCACATGGCCTGTCTCCTCTGTCAGCTCCAGGGAACACCTGCTGTCAGCACCTGGGGGCCTCCTGACCCCACCTCTGGGTGCCAGAAGGGAGCTGGGAGCCAGGATCCTGGGAGACGAGTTTCCATTTCCCCAGGGCTCCTCTGCTGTCACTTCCCTTCCAAGCCAGGAGAAATCCTTTAACCAGAACCTGTGCGGTGCCTTATCCCCACCCCAGCTGCACCCCCAGCCTCCCCCAGCCTCCCAGGGCTGTTTCTTTCTCTGGCTGCCACACTCTAGCTCCTCACACGCACACATAAAGTGAAACAGAAGCTCCGTGACCCCATGGTCACGAGTGGATTCAAAGGGAGCCTCTCATTCCTCAAGGGTCACAGATGTCGAGTCTGTGATAAGATTGGGGTTCCCAGCTGTTTTATTGGGCAGGACATTAAAACAACACCCCTGGCCTCCTCATAGCTCAGTGGGAGGGTTGCGAAGCCGCCCCCTGCAACTGCCTTTGCTCCTGCTCTGCCGGGTTCCTTACGGCAGTCAGAGGGGTCTTGGTAAATCAATTTATGCTGCACCACAACACTCTTTGGGTTTCAGAGTAAACCACCAAGTCCCTCCCATGGCCACATGCTCCTGAGTGACCTGGCCCTGACATTCTCTCAGTTCATTACTCTCACCCTCTCCCTGGCCATTTCTATTCAGCCACTCTGACCTCCAGGCTCTTCCTCCAAGACTCTGAGCATTTGCACTTACTGTTCCCTCTGCCTGGAGCACTCACCCCCTTGATATCGCCATGATTGACTCTGCCACTGCATTCAGTTCTCTCAGAAGTGACCTTCTTGTCCACCTTATCTGAAACCAAACTTCAATGGCACCCCACATTCTCTGGTTCCCAGGTTGTAACTAATGGTTACTTATCCCTGTCTTTGAACATAAACTCCATGAGAGCTGGACTATTCCATCTGTTCCCTGTTGTAGCCTCTGTGCCCAGAACAGCACACCGGGGGTTGATATGGTTTGGCTGTGGCCCCACCCAAATATCATCTTGAATTGTAGTTCCCATAATCCCTATGTGTTGTGGGAGGAACCTGGTGGGGGCCGTTACCTCCATGCTGTTCTCGTGATAGTAAATTCTCATGAGATCTGATGGTTTTATAAGGGGCTTTCCCCTGCTTTGATGTGCACTTCTCCTTCCTGCCGTCATGTGAAGGGCATGTTTGTTTCCCCTTCCACCATGATTGTAAGTTTCCTGAGGCCTCCCCAGACCTGCTGAACTGTGAGTCAATTAAACCTCTTAGTCTCAGGTATGTCTTTATTATCAGCATAAGGACAGACAAATACAGGGGTGCTTGACATGGAAATGCTTAGTGAATGCATGAATGGATGGATGGAGAGATAGATGGATGGATGGATGGACGGACGGATGGATGGATGGATGGATAGATGGACGGATGGATGGATGGATGGATGGATGGATGGATGGATGGCTAGATGGATGGTGGATGGATAACTGCCACCACAGCCTGCTATCATCCTCATTTCATGCACAGACAGTTTCACCTTCTCAAGTATGAAGGCCACAACTGAAGAATGAAGGACATCTCTTTCCAAGCAAGGGCTATTGCCAGCTTGCCCCAACATACACACTCTCCTTCATCCTTAAACTTGTCCTCAGAACAGCTGCACCCTACAGTGGCCCTGGGATCCCACTCATTAGCAGCTAGATAATGTCTGGCCGGCAGTCCTGGAGCTGGCCCGGCAGACACAAGGCTCCCTGGCCATTGCCAAACTCTAAGGGTCCATTTGTGGAAGGTGCCTGAGCTCTCGTTCTAAACACCCGTCCACAGAGGGTGCTCCAGCAATTCAACGACGAAATGAAATCCCTGAATATTCAATTAATGATGGAAATCTAAAATATTAATATATTCTAATTGAATATTCTCCACTAAATTATCTGAGCATTTGCAGCAATTTGATTTTACTTTCATTTCTTAAGGAACTTTCAGCTGCATAAATATAGCCATTAAAGCAATTCAAGAAAGGGAACATTTTCTGCTTGGATGAGGGGGCGGTAAACACAAAGGGCCTGCCCGTTCCTTTCACACGAGCGATTAAACCACACAACCCAGGGCAGTTGAGTCCAAAATGACTGCTTTCTTCACATCCCTCTGGCTTCAGCAGGGACAATGTGAATCCCCGTGGGTCTCAGCGCGGTGTCTGGCTGCCAGGCGACTCACAGGCTGCAGCAGGACGATCGCATTCGTCTTGGGGTTGCGTCTTCAGAACCACGCTCAGGACAGTCATGGGGGTGGTGCACACGTGTAGCTGCCCCTCCCTACCTGGGGCCAGGAAGGAGGTGGGTCCTGAAGTGTAGCTGATGGACAAATCGAAGTGCCATGCTGTCTTGCTGTGGAAGGAGACGCTGTTTGAACGAGAGGTCGAACTTTCTCAAGGGTCCTTGTTTCCTCTGAGGGCTGAGCCCCAGACCCCAAAGCCTCTCATTCACGTGTTCTCAGAGCAGTTCCTCCCATCCTGGAGGATTCTGTGTCTGTCTGGTGAACCAGGGAGGGTATTTCCACAGTCCACTTATGGGGGAGAAAACCCAGACTCAAGCTGGCTCCTGGGATACCTCCTGCCCCTGGTTTCTTCCCAGAGACTCGGTCTGAAGGTTCTTTTGGGGGAAGGAAACCTACCTCATTTTCCACTCACTCACAAGCTTCCTGGCTCTGACGGCTTAAAAATTCACTAGCACAGGTAGAGCTGGAGCAGCAGGGGCCTCTGCCCTCCAAGAAAGTGGCTAAACTGGCCTCAAATCTCTCTTCAGACGGCTCCTAGAAAGGGAAGTGTCCTGAACTTTAGAGGGCCCTGCCCACCCGGGCAAGGTCTTCACACACCTGGGTGAGAGCCCTGCACACCTGGGTGGGGTCCCTGTCCACCTGGGTGGGGGCTCTGCACACCTGGGTGGGGTCCCTGTCCACCTGGGTGAGGGCTCTGCACACCTGGGTGGGGACCCCGTCCACCTGGGTGAGAGCCCTGTACACCTGGTTGGGGGCCCTATCCACCTGGGTGAGGGCTCTGTGCACCTGGGTGGGGTGTGCAGTGTCCACCAGACGATCCCACCTGAGAGGCAGTGCTTAGTCCAGGGGTCACAAACCACAGCCCACAGGCCAAATCCAGCTCCTGCCTCTAGCAGGTCACCATCCACTCCTCCAGCAGGGACTCACTGGGGGATTCTCTGGGCCAGGCTGCATTCTTGGTGGCTGGGACACAGACAGGGGCGAGATCAGAGCTGCCCCGCCCTCAGGGAGCCCATAGTCCAGCAGGAGGAAGCTGATGATAGGCGAAGCTGAGCTGCTGCAGGTGTGACCCTCCCCATGAGGAGATGGTGAGCATGGCTAGGGAAAGGGCCAGGGCTGCATGTGAGTAGGGTGGGGGTCCTATCATGGCAGAGAAGTCATCGGAGGAGAGACCTGATGAATGGAGGTGGTGAGCCTTAGAGCCACGTGATGGGCACAGAACCAGGGAGAAGTGTCCTGACCCCGTCTTTGGGAAGCAGGAGCAAGAGCCCAGTGCCTAAGCCTCGGCCACAGCTTCGACCTCGAGTGAGCCTGGGGAACGGCCAGTGTGGCTCAGGTTTAGATGGCCCCTCTGCTCCAGGGTTAGGAAGGCAGTGAGCTGGAGGCCAGGAAGGAGGCGGCCAGGGTCCAGCCTGCACTCGTCCATAGCCAGGAAGGGGATGGGATGTGGGAAATTTGCACCACCCAGAGTTGCAAGGCCTCTGCACACTAGTGTCTGACGGGACCCAGGGCACAGGACATCTGAGGGCCTGGAGAACCGTCCCAAGGAACTGGGCTTACATTTATCTCGGGGGCACAGGACATCTGAGGGCCTGGAGAACTGTCCCGAGGAACTGGGCTTACATTTATCTCATGTATCAGAGGAAATGAAGGGAGGGAGACCTTGATGTCACTTTAGCTCTATTTAATGTTTTTGTCTAGAAAACATGTGCATATTAAGGAAAGGTTGTGGGCAAAAATCATACAGAATGTGCCTTTGGAGTATTTACAGTTTAAACCATCAACCCTAGAAATGTACATTAGTGTGTTCAGATAGAATGTTGGGTAATGAATTTGGAAGAAGCCTTCAGAATCATTGATGCCTTGCATTTGTTTTCACAGATGGGCACATCCAAAACTCACTTATTTGTGCTAATAAACTGGACAATCTGGTGACTAACAGTTTTATTTTATGTATATATGAAGAAATTCTTTTTTTTTTGAAACAAAGTCTCACTCTGTTACCCAGACTGGAGTACAGCAGCGTGATCTCGGCTCACTGCAACCTCCACCTCCAGGGTTCAAGCGATTCCCCTGCCTCAGCCTCCTGAGTAGCTGGGATTACAGGCATGTGCCGCCACGCCCAGCTAATTTTTTGTATTTTTAGTAGAGACGGGGTTTCACCATGTTAGTGAGGCTGGTCTTGAACTCCTGGCCTCAAGTGATATGGCCACCTTGGCCTCCCAAAGTGCTGGGATTACAGGTGTGAGCCACTGCACCTGGCCTTAAAGAAATTCATTTTTATTAACTTTACTAACGACAATACTCCTCTCAACTTCATAAGCATCACAGTTTACCTAAAGTTAATATTGGGCCACTTAACCAGCACGTCAGAACCTCAAAACAGCCTTGCTCCATTTACCCCATCTGTCCTTTGTCCAACTGTTGTCTTATTTAGTTTTTCTCCTACTGTTGTCATATTTATTACATCAACATACATTATAAACTCTCTAATACAATGTTGTACTTTTGCTTTAAATAGTCAGCTTTTTAAAAGAAATTAAAAGAAAAGTGATAATCTTTTATATTAGTCCATAAATTTATCTCTTCCTGAGCTCTCCATTCTTTCTTGGAGGTGTGGATTTCCAACTGGTGTCATTTGTTTCTGGCCTAAGGAACATCATCCTTTATCACTCCCGCTGAGTCTGCTGGTGATGAATTCCCTCAGTTTGTTTGTCAGGAATGTCTTTATTTCACCTTCATTTTAATTTTTGTTTTTTGAGGCAGAGTCCCACTCTGTCGCCCAGGCTGCAGTGCAGTGGTGTGATCTCGGCTCACTGCAACCTCCGTCTCCCAGATGCAAGCAATTGTCCTGCCTCAGCCTCTTGAGTAGCTGGGATTACAGGCACTTACCACCATGCCTGGCTAATTTTTGTATTTTTAGTAGAATTTCACCATGTTGGGCAGGCTGGTCTTGAACTCTGACCTCAGGTCATCTGCCTGCCTTGGCCTCCCAAAGTGCTGGGATTACAGGCGTGAGTCACTGCGCCCAGGCTCACCTTCATTTTTGAAGGATATTTTTTCTGGATATAGAACTCTTGGTTGGTAGCTTCTTTTCAGTAATTTAGAGATGTTCTGTTGGCGTGTGACTGCAGGGATTCTGAGGACAAGCCCCCATTCTGACTGCTGCCCCGGACATATTGCATCTTTTTCTCTACTTTAGAGGCTTTTTCTTTATTTTTGCATTTCAGCAGTTTGACTATGATCAAGGAATGGCGTTCTTTGTATTTCTCCTACCTAGGGTTCACGGGGTTTCTTGAATCTATAAGTTTGTTTCACTGCTACATGTGGGAAAGTCTCAATCATTATTTCTTCGAGGATTTTTTTCTGATCCTCTCTCCTCTCCTTCTGTTATTGCCATCATACAGATGTCAGGCCACTGGCCACTGCCCCACTGAAGCTCTGTGTGCTTCGCTTCTCCTCCTTCTTCAGGCTGGATAATTGTATTGATCCATCTTCAAATGCACCGACCCTTTCTTCTGCCTCAGCAATTCACTTGTGAACCCATCCAGTGAGTTTTCCGTTAGAGACACGGTACTTTTCAGTTTTATCATTTCCATTTGGTTATAGTTTTAGAGTATCATTTTTTTTTCTGCTGTGATTCCCCATCTATTCATCCATCCATCTATTCTGACCCTTGAAGATATTTTAAAGCAATATGTTAAAGGCCTTGCTGCTAGCTCCAATGTCTGGGTGATCTCAGGGTTCATGGGTTCCTTTCTCTGGGCAGTTTTTTTCTTGACTGTGGATCACATTTTCTCTCTCTCTTTTTGACATGTCTAATAAGTTTTGTGTGTATACTGATCACTGTGAATGCAACCTTGTAGAGACCCTGGTTCTGTTATCTTTCTCTGAGGGTGTTTATTTTTTGTTACCGCAGGGAGTTCACTTGGCTGGACGCAAATCTCAATGTGTTTCCCTTGGAATCTCTGCTTAGTTTTCTCAGTCTGCTGACTGTTGCTTTTACTGGGTGCTTCGGCGCCTCTCTGGGCATGCACAGTTCCGGGGCAGCCAAGGATCTGGGCAGAGCTTACATGTGTATTTGGGAGTCCCTATCTGTGGCTGTGTATTTTCTAGAATGTATCTCCTCACATTCCAGCTGCTTTGTCAACTCTAAACTCCATTGTACAACTCCTGTGACCAGCACGCCTGTGGCTTTCTGCATGAGACCCACTCACCCTTTGATGCAAGGACTGGGATGGTGCCCTCGGAGGGAAGCCACCGGCGCACACGTCTCACCCAGGGCTGTTTTCTCCCTTCGAGGGCAGAGGCCCCAACAGATTCTGCCTATTGTCTGTCTCCCCCAAGTAACTTCAAAGAGCTTAAACATTTTCCCCTAGAATGTATAGTTACTATTGATAGGAGTGTTAGAATGAAATAAACCACACCACCATTACTAAAAGACCGTCCAATTTATTGTTGCCAGGTACTGTATCCCTAACATAACAATCTTCCTAATTACCATGAAGGGCTGACTAGCAGAGATGGGCACGAGGGCTGCGTCTGTCATTCCCACTTAATGAGTGTTTAATGACGTGTGTGCTCCTCAAGGAGCTTCAGGTTTAGTGGGGGATGCAGACAATAATTACCGACAAAACAGTGTCAGAAACTCTGCCACAGCAGCGGGCACAGCGGGTGCCCTGGCCGCATGGGAAGGCCTCTGATGGGTCCTGAAAAGTGGGGAGTTCTCAGGGCAGGTAGGAAGTAGCCGGGTTGAGGGGACTGTTGGGTGCACCGGGAAAACCCTCCAGGCTGAGGGGAGAGCTTGTGCACAGGACTGCAGGTGACCAAGGCTACGAGCCAATCTGGAAGCTACGAACCACCAGCACAGCTGGAGCTTGCCGTGCCAAGGGGTGGTGCGAGCTCATGAAACCTGCCGGGCAAGGTGAGGATTCAGGCCATCTCCCAAGGACAGTGGGAACCACACAGCCACATCCGTGCTTTGGAAAGGTCACCCTGCTTCCATGAGACAATGAATGGCTACCACGTGAGTCATTCGTACACGCCCGGATGTTGTAGAGTATCAGAAATGGGCTCTCAGGTGGACTCCGTGCTAATTATACTGCCAAGTTATCCAGCAAACATTCTGTGAAGATAACGTGGGGCTCAAATTCAGCTGGCTCCACCATATGTGCTCACACATCCAATCAACTTTTATGGGCCCTGCCACAGACCAGAGAGGCGTCTCCGGTGCCTTGGCTGTGCATTTCGGGATGCGGACCCAGCTCGGGGCATCACTCATTTGCTCAAGCAGTCCAGAGCCTGTGCAGGGCAGGCAGGCACCCTTTCACCTCCACGCCCCCAAAGACCCAGCCCATCTCTGTTCACATAGAATGGCATAAGTATTTGTGGTTGGATGTGAAGCAATGGGGTGTATGTGCACAAATGGCAACCAGATTTATCCAGAAGATGGGAAGGAAATGTTGCACTTCAATCCGCTTAAGCTCATTTGAGTTGTTCGGTGTCAGGGGCTGACCTGAGCAATGCTTTGTGACCCACCCGTGGCTGCGCACCTGTGATCGTGCTTCTCTGGAAACGGGCTCCTGCGTGTCTCCTCCAAGGGGCCTAAGCACCTTGTAGGCCCCGCGACTGTGGAGTGACCTCCCTCCAGAGCCTTGTCCTCAGAGCTCTTTTCCTGACTTGCTCTCTGGCAGGGGCCCCGAAGACTGCTTTGCGTGACTTCTTGTCTTCTAAAATATCGACTGCCAAAATGAAAGGATTCACACCCAAGAGCTTTACGTTCCTCCCCATCACCTCGAGCTGATTCGCTGATACCTACCGTTGCCCTGGACAGCCTCTCAAGGTAACACAGTGTGAATTGGTATCAGACTCAGCCAAGCAATAGATCCTCTTCTTAAAAGTTTCATTTTATCCTCACTCTCAATCTCACCAGGAGTCAAGCTTGAGGTGTACACTAGCCAAGCAAGTGGCGTTTTAAAACCTTTCACGAACGTGCCTGTGTAGGTGCCGGCCCTACAAGGGCCGTGGGACCAGGTGTGAACTTCACACAGAATGTGGATTGCTTGGTGGTTCCTGAAGGCCACAGAACTCTATATCCTCTCTCCCCTGAATCCCCAGTGCCTGCATGGTGCTTGGCACTGTAGCCACTGCCCAAACTGTCCAGTTCAGAGCCAGAATTCTGGACCAGGGAGGGTGTCCTGCTAACCTTTTAAATGGTGCTCCCTCTTGCCGTTTTCCCCAGTTCCCCTGGGGACATAAAGAAAAGTCCCTACCCAAGTTTCTGGAAAATCAGTTCGGTGCCTGTGAGCGGCTTCCTCCCCCTTCTGCTTGAGAAGAAGGGACAGCCTGGGGTTCCCAGTGCTCCCTCCGCGGTGTGGCTACACCTCCTCACTCACCACTCACTCCAGACTGTGGTCTGATTCCAGTGGCAGAATCACCAGGCGTGGCTCCCTGCTTTGCCACGGATACCCCTGGCTCCACAGCCCCACCGATTAGAGCCACCCCTTTACTTTTGAGGGCTTTCCTCTCTACAAGCAGGTTACCTAGTTCTCCCTGCGTGGTGCCGCTAGTGCTTAGGAAGAGACGTGATATTCCTTCCAAGGAAAAAGCCTGTAATTAACAGACTTTTTTTGGGGAAGACTATTCTGCCTCCTCCTCTCCTGCTCGTTTTTTCATTTAACATATTTTATCAGAATGAAATGCCTTAATGAGCGCAGAATTGCAGCTGATCCCAGCTGAACCTCAAGCGCTCTGTGCTCAGCTTGCCGCTCCCCATCAGGCTGTATTCACCACTGTCTCTGCGACTGGGGCTTCTTCCAGGAGCTGCCTCCCCTCCAACACTGCCAGGAAGCTCATCAGCTTCCTATAGATGGAAACGGGGACAGGAAAGCACCCCCCAAACCACTGCCTGTGCTAGATAAGAATTTAATGGAAGATAGAGGGGAGGGTTGAGGGAGGGGGGTGGCAAACAGGAACATGAACGTGTAGGAATGTATATGTGTGTGAAGCAGGGTGGTGTGTGCATGTGTGTATAGTATGCACGTGTGTGCACATGTGGCTGTGTGTGTATAGTATGCATGTGTGTGCATGTGTGTATAGTATGCATGTGTGTGCACATGTGGATGTGTGTGTATGGCATGCATGTGTGTGCATGTGTATAGTCTGCACGTGTGTGCACATGTGGATGTGTGTGTAGTCTGCACGTGCGTGCACATGTGGATGTGTGCATATAGTATGCACGTGTGTGCGCATGTGGATGTGTGTGTGCATGCACTGAGTTCTTACGTAATGACCTGGAGTCTATTTGGAAAAGACAAATCTACAGAAGCCACAATAGAAACTCCATTTTCCATTCATGAAAAGTCTATCTTTCCTAGGCATCAAGCTTGCTTTGGATGCCACCCCCCGCCTTCCTTCGGATGGAAGCTGAAGGGGATGCCCCTGTGTAAGCCACATCGATACTTGGAGGGACTCTGAAAGCCAGGACAGGCAGTGCTAACATTTCTGCCAAATTCCAGCTACTGGGTCACTTTGCAGGGTGAGCTGATGGGCGCCCAGCACAACAGTCACCGCTGAGATCACGTCTATCACTCACTTACTCACTCACTCACTCGTTCCCTCAACAAATATAGTGCCCACTGCATGCCAAGGGCTGTTTACAACACTTAGGGATATGGCCAAGATCCTTGCCTTTAGGAAGCCTCCTCTTAGAGGAGAAGTAAGTAGGTGAATAAATAATGAAAATACAGCCAGATCACACCAAGCACTATGGCGAACCGAAGCAGGGCAGAGGGTAAAGAATGACCTGGTTGGCGAATTACATCTGAACTGCTCGCCCAGGGCTCCAGTGGCCGGGGGCTCCTTGGGACAGTGGGTTCATCAGGGAGGAAAGGACACAGGCTGATCTCATCTTTAGAAACCCACTTTGGCAGAGACCAGCCATTCGCCAGCCATATTTCCCTCTCCTTCAGGACATGGAGTTGGACTTGTTCCCCATGTCCCTTGCAATTAGACGTGGCCATGTGACTGGGCTTTGTCCAGCGGCATGTAGGCACGATTGACGTATGCCACTTGTAAGCCTCGCCAGTCCCGAGACGCTCACCCCGGGTGGCTGAATGGCTGCAGCACGGCCCACCCTGGCCCTGCCCACCAACCTTCACAGTGAGCAAGAAATCGACTTCGGTTGGGTTCAGTTTCTGAAATGCCGCAGTGCAGGTAGTCAGCCTAACACGCACCCACCTCACCGCCTCCTTCCGCTCACTGCCTGTTCTGCAGTGACGCTCTGGGCGTGGAGGTGACCTTGTCTGCAGGGGCTGCTGGATGAGTCAGGGGGTGTGAGGAGCAGATGACAAAGTGGTTTCAAACCACAGCAATGCCACAGACCCCAGAATAAGAGAAGCTGCCACTTCCTGAGTCAGAGATGCTGGGGGTGGTTTCCTGGAAGCACGGAATTTGCAGCTTTTCTCATTCTGACACCCAAAGCCAACTTCACAATTCTTCCCTGCACATTTCTAGTTTAGAAAGGTCAGCGGCAGAGAGTCCTCAGGAGGCTGCGCCTGCACGGCCCGGAGAGCTCCCGGTGCCGGCTGCTCTCTCGGCCACATTTTCCAAGTTCGTGTTAATCAGGAGGGGCAAATTTCCCTCCTGCAAACTGGAAAACCACGTTCCCCGTCAGGGCATTCGGATGTGGAGTAAGCTGGGCTCTCGTGGTGATGTCTTCAGGAGAAACATCCTCATCCACAGGACAACTGGACCCATCCTCACCCGAGCCCTCTGCTGGTCTGGGAGGATTCGGTCCTTTCATGGACCCTGTCCCAGCCCAGACTTCCTCACTGACGCTGCAGGAGGTCAGCCAGGCAGGAAGTGTAGGGGGTCTTTCTCTCCACTGTCCATCCGGAGACGGCGCGCGGGGCCACACGCAGCAGCTTGGGGACCCTCCTGGGACAGGGGCTGTGCCTACGTGGCCTCGCTGTTTTGTGTTCCCTTTAACAAGCCTGTCTGCGGAGCAGAGCTGAGGAAGAAAGTCCCGCCTTTCAGTCCTATATCATCAGGCTGAGAAACTCCAAGAGCCAGGGCAGCAGAATATCCCAGCTGTGCTCGGATAACGGAGATAACAGCCAGACGCTGCGGGTACCCCCTCCGTGGGGTGTAAGCAGATGAGGGCCCTCACATTCACTGCTCACTCACTCCACAAATAATGTGCCTACCCTGTGCCGGTGAGGGTGGCTTGCGCAGCCCTTTCTGGAGTTTGGAAAAAGTGATTGGCAGTTGTCAAATCATGGCCCATGGGCCAACCCAGGCCCTGTTTTTGTTTTTGTAAATAAAGTTTTATTGGAACATGGCCTGTTTTTGTAAATAAAGTTTTATTGGAACACGACCAACCTGTTAGTTGACACATTGCCTGAGGCTGATTTCACACCACAGCGACAGAAGCTGTATGGCCACAATGCCTTTCCCACCTGGCCCTTCACAGAAAAGGTTTGCTGACCCCAGAGTAAGATCGAAGACTGTCTACAAGGGGCAATGTGGGGGCGGCAGAAGCACAAGGCATTACAGAAGCCTGCAGAGCACAACAGAAACCCACTCCCTCTCTCGGGGGCCTTCAATCCTGACGACCTTCAAAGAGGAATCTGTGGTTGGTCCTCACGCCTCCAGCACACCCTGAAGCCCCTGCCCCACTGGCCTGGGAAACAAATCAAGGGCAGCCTCTGTTCTCTCGCCTTATGCTTTTCTCTACAGTCAGCTTCTAGCCTGACAAACGATCCCAGTGATCAAACTGTGGTTTGGTATACAATCTCCTTTGGGGATGAACAGTGTGGCAATTCCTCAAAGGCCTAGAGGCAGAACTCCCATTTGACCCATAATCCCATTGCTGAGTATACACCCAAAGGAATAGAAGTCATTCTCTTACAAAGACACACGCATGTGTATGTTCACTGCAGCACTATTCACAACAGCAAAGACGTGGACTCAACCCAAATGCCCATCAATGGTAGACCGGATAAAGCAAATGTGGCACATACACACTATGGAATGCTATATGTGCCATAGAAAGGAACGAGATCATGTCCTTTGCAGGGACATGGATGGAGTTGGAAGCCATCATCCTCAGCAAACTAAAGTGGGAACAGAAACCCAAATAACACATGTTCTCACTTCTAAGTGGGAGCTGAATGATGTGAACACACGGACACAGGGAGGGGAACAACCCACACTGGGGCCTGTGGGAGGGGAGGGGCATAAGGAGAGTATCAGGAAGAATAGCTAAAGGATGCTGGGCTTAATACCTAGGTGATGGGTTGACAGGGGCAGCAAACCACCATAGCACACGTTTACCTAGGTAACCAACCTGCATATCCTATACATGTGCCCCCAAACTTAAAATAAAAGTTGAAAAAAAATTGAATTGCTTTGAGAAGAATTTTAAGTCAACGATAACACAAGCAATGGCCGGAGGCAGCAAATCCCAGCCCTGAGGATGGCGAGGTGGGTGCAGCATGGGGGCCACGGCACTGCCATTGGCATCGTCTCTGGCGTCCGTGGTGGGCGGGAGGTTGCCCAGTGGGCCCAGGAAATGTGGGCCTGGGAAGCTCCCCCAGGATGGGGTTCCAACTCCTGGTGGCTTCCTTCAAGCTCTGAACTGCATTTCACATGAAAATCTCCAGCCTGGCCCTCAAGGGGTATGGGTGGCCAAGGAGAGCTGAGCCCCGAAAGGGGAGGATGCAGCAGAGGCTGGGTACTGAGGTGGGAGGGCTGGCTCTGTGCAGAGAGGGCAGGTGATATGTTTGCAATCAGGTGATACCTTGGCTGGGGTATGGAGGCACACTGCATTCACTCACACCAGAGTTTCTGCTATAAATAACCAGTCATTTTGACTGCTCCCTGGCGGGGTCCCCTGGTGGCCAAGGTTAGGGATACAAAGAATTGGGGGGACCATGCCTGGTGGCTGCTTTCTTCCTCCCATCTCCGCATTCCAAACGCACAGCCCAGCCTTCTGCATTGAAAGGAATGAGAAAACACTAAACAGCACGAAGACTGAGAATGGCCCCTTAAGCACACTCTGGGGACCCTCATTTCCAAAGGGTGGTGTGAGCCTTTTCCGCAACGGTTGGGAATTATTTAATAGAATTCTCACCATCCTTTTATCAAATTATTGCTCAGATTAGGCTGCAATTTTCTTCAAAGGGAAGCAGAAATTGCTCGTTGATAGCCTTGATTATAGAGACACAAATTTGTAAAATAAATTCTTTCTGCGGTAAAAGCAATCTCCGGTGGCCTTGGGAACTCGGGGACCAAGACCTTGCAGACGGGCCATGGCACGGCCCACGCTGGCCTGGGCGCAGTGATCGTCATGGCAGACACGCCCCCATCCCATCATCCGGGATCTTAGTCATCCATGGAAACAAATGTGATCAGACCAAAGAAAGGGGTCAGAGGTCAAAGGCCACGATCCACACCCCACTGCTTCCACACACATAGTAGCCATTTGAAAGTAACCAAGAGAGAAATCACCCCTGACTCACAAAGTCCCATCCACCTAGGACGCAGCTTCCCCATCTAAATTTTTCATTGCCCTGTGTAAGGCTAATCTCATTACAGAAAGGTTGTGAAATCGCGACCTTCTTAGACACCAAATGCAGAACCGCCCCTGGCTTTGGGATGCCGGGAGAAGAGCGTCATGCTAACACCGAGACCCCCGCGCCAACGGGAGGGGTCTGCACTCACCCTCACGAGCTGCTGCGGGAAGGGCCCGCGCGAGTTCTCGGGCACGTTGATGGGCGGGATGACCCAGTCCCGTTTGCGCCGCCTCAGCCCGTCGGCGTTCTGGTGCCGGGGCCACGGCAGCAGGGTGTCCTTCGGAGGCGGAGAGGGGTCCAGAGCCACGATCTTCTTTCCCTTCTGTGGCTTTATTTGGAAAAGGGAGAGAAGAAACAAAGAAGTCCAGTTAGGTTTTGCACAGAGGAAAAGGGTGTTTGCTAAGATGATCTGTACTGCCCGGGACTGAGAGGGAAGGCGGGTAAGGCTGGGACAAGGAGCTAAGTGGGAAAAGGAGTTAAGCGGGAAGGCGGGTAACCCTGGGACAAGGAGCTAAGTGGGAAGGGCGGGATAACACTGGAAAAGGAACTAAGTGTTAGGGAAAAAAAATCAAGTAAGACCCCCATCAATATGACGAGACAGATTACAAAATTAAATGCAGGAAAAAGAAACCATAAAAGAAGAAGAAAATATAGTTGACAATGTCACCAATAGTGTAGACAGGGCTTTTGATGCCCACCCAAAACAACGCAAGAGATGACAAAAGAAAAGACTAATATGTTTCCCCACAAAACTCCTGTTCATGAAAACAGACCCAAGAGGCAACTGACACATTTGGAAAACATGATTTACAACAGTTTGACATGAGGTTCATAGTCACTACATAAAGCACTCTTAGAAAGCAGGAAGAAAATAAAATGGAATCTTGTTTCCGAACAAGAAAAGGACATGAATAGATAATTCACAGCAAAACAAATATAAATGATCAATAAACTTATGACAACTGTCCACATCTCCCAGTAATCAAATAACGCATATCAAAGTAATACATCCTTTTTACCTGTCAGATTGACAAGGCTGAGCGAAATGAATCTGCAACACTGGGGGTGTGCAGTGAGTCAGTGGGTGGAGGCTGATGGCTGAGGGTGTGGGATTTGGCCTTAGACCCACACCTGTGTGGATGTGTCGAAGCTCATGTGACGTGGGGACCAAGTCCCTTCATTTCTCACAATCCTGGGATCTTCTCTTACGGAAGGGAGATGGTAGCAATGGCCCTGAGTTTAGGGACTACTGTGGGAATGACATCAGATGACAATGAGAAAATGCCCAGCCCATGCTTAGCACAGGGCTCAGGCTGTCAGGACGGACACTGACGCAGCTCCTGCTGCTGGGGTCCCGCGGTCACTCAGCACAGCCCTCTGCCTCCCGGTGGCCAGTGACTATCAAGAGCCTCAAAAAGGAAGGTCCCTTTTGACCCAATAACTCCACAGCTGGAAATCTGTCCCCAGGAAACTCTAGGTGGACCAAAGTCCTTGTAGACAGATGTTTACTGGGGATGTTTTTGAACAAGTAAAAATACCAGAGCACAAATCTGAATGTCTGTCAGTGAATTCCAAATGCATTACACTGTGTTCATGTCTTGGAATATTATAGCCATTAAAAGTTACTCTTTTAAGACTGACATGAAGAAATGTCCATAAAATATTAGTAAGTGGAGAAACAGCACCAAACCATATGTACAGCATCAACCACAACTGCATTTTTTCTTCACTTTTTCTTTTTTCTTTCTTATTTTTTTTTGAGATGGAGTCTCACTGGGTCACCCAGGCTGGAGTGCAGTGGCACGATCTTGGCTCACTGCAACCTCTGCCTCCCGGGTTTAAGTGACTCTCCTGCCTCAGCCTCTCGAGTAGCTAGGATTACAGGAGCCAGACACCACATCTGGCTAATTTTTGTATTTTTAATAGGGATGGGGTTTTGCCACGTTGGCCATGCTGGTCTCAAACTCCAGACCTCCGGTAATCCGCCCGTGTTGGCCTTCCAAAGTGCTGTGGGATTACAGGCGTGAGCCACCACGCCCAGCTTCAACTACGTTTTTTTAAAGGATAGAAAAAGAAGCTGGGTGCAGTGGCTCACACCTGTAATCCCAGCACTTTGGGAGGCCGAGGCAGCCAGATCACCCGAGGTCAGGAGTTCAAGACCAGCCTGGCCAACGTGGTGAAACCGCATCTCTACTAAAAATATAAAATTAGCCAGGTGTGGTGGTGTGTGCCTGTAATCCCAGTTACTTGGGAGGCTGACACAGGAGAATCACTTGAACATGGGAGGCGGAGGTTGCAGGGAGCCGAGATTGTGCCATTGCATTCCAGCCTAGGGAAAAAAAGCGAAACTCTGTCTCAAAAAAAAAAAAAAAAAAAAAAGAAAAGAAAAAAAATGTAAGAAAATACATGAAAATGCACACACTGGTTTTCTCTGGTCACCACGGAGCTCTGTTATTGTATTTACTTCCTTCCTTTTACCTTTCTGTGTTTTCTAAACATGACGGTGCACGTGACTCCCATGGCTGACAGTGCCAACAGAACTTCACGCATACATGTGGCGTCCATGCGTCTGCAGCGTCGGGTCCAGTGCAGGTTGCCCACAAGGCATGCCTTGCCACAGTCTTTGTGGCTGATGCTCATTTCATCTGAACTGCAGAGGCACTAGGATATGAGAGTTCACACGGCAGAGAATAGACCTTGCACCAGGGCAGCCCAAGGCAGGGAGGACAAAGCTGGTTGGGAGGTGTCTGACCACAGGCTGCCCCGCCAGGCACGGTGGGGGTCCCCACCACCGTTTGCCTCTATTAATAAAACCCAGGAGGCTTCCATGGGGGCGCTCCCAGCCTTCCTTAGAAAGGAGCCATGTGAGGTGCAAACATGGAGACCCAGGGGCCTCGACTCCAGCCCCTCATGATGACAGGGGGCGGGGGCTTTTCTAGGCTCCTCAGGGGACTTTGAAGAACTTCAAGGACAGTCCTAATTGCACATTTTCCCCGGAACCCAGAGCACAGACAACTGGACTCCATGGTTTCCTCGCCCAGACCAGTAGCCGCTGCCTCACAGGTACTGAATGTCCGATGAGCATGAGAGCAGGACTCTGCATCTGGCCCTTCCACTGAAGATATCTCACTTGTCCTCCAAGACCAAGCCCCAGACAGATGGCACCTCCCTGGGAGCCTGGTCTTTACCTTGCGGATACAACAATTTAGGTTAATAAGCTCTAAGCTTTGATGAGAAAGACCAGATTAATCCCACTGCTCAAAGTGGCTTGAAATGACGTCAACACAGCCAACACGAACAATGATAGCAGCTGTGGTGTGCACTCAGGTTCCAGGCTCCAGGTCTAATGCTGTTCCATGGAGTCTCCCCCTGAATCCTCCCTCTCACCACTTCAGCGGGGAGCACCGTCATTCCCACTTTCCTACCATGCAAGGCCAAAGGCACTCGTGAAGCCCACGCAGCCCGTTCAGCTGAGGCGGGATTCAGATGCCAAGAGTGTGACCCCAAGGCCAGAGCACCTGGAAGTGCCACCCCTCCCTTCTGTGGTCTCTGCTTGTGAAGTCAAATCCCATTTGCCGGACCTCAGGAAGGTCCCGGACTGGGCAGAAATCGATCTTCCCATGGAAAAGATAGGGAACCAGGGGAAAAGGGGGTCTGAGTGATGTTTCCTGCACCCACCCGGGCTGTGCTCTGTAAATCCCAGGCTGGGGAGAAACAGGTCTGAGGTCCCAGGCTGGTCCCAGGAGCAGCAGCTCAGCACCCTGGGGAGCTCATTAGGAATGCAGGTTCCTAGGTCTCATCTAAGACAACTCTGGGGTGGGGCCGCCAACCACACCTGAGATGTGCTGCAGGTAGAGAACAGGGGGTCTCCCAGCCCAAAGGCAACCAGGGGTCCACCTCTGGAGAAGGGTGGTGGAGCATTATTTTTGTTCCTGAGCAGGTCTGCATGAGGGAGGAGAGCCTGGACAGATCGCTCCCAGATGAGGGCGAGGGGAGCTCTGGCATAGCTGCTAGGAGGGGCCTTCTGGCCGTCTGCAGCTCCCCACATCTCCCAGCGGGAGACCGAGGCGGAGACTGGCTGGTCTCTCCCACCTGGTGCTGCTTCAGAACTGGTAGCGGCTCACCAGGGCCCTCTGAATCTCTAACTCTGAGTTTTAAAGGGTTTTCATACAGCCGTTTTAAAAAAAATCCTTCATTTTCATTTGCTTAGGATGAGCTTGCAATGACGTTAATTTCCCTAGTGTTGTTTAAATAAATTGCACATATTTGCTACTATTTTAAAGCTGTGAGACAAATGTAATAACAAAATCTGGTGAAAATCAATGCCAGACCTGCACGGGCTTCTGCCTGGAAGATGCACCCGTTTCCCTGGAAGAAAATGTCAGCCACAATTAGCACTCACCCTGGTCGAACAAGCATGTTCTTTTGAACACGCAGTCATCTTGGGCCCATTCAGAAGACATCACATAAACACTGACGCATAATTATACTCATTAAAAATAATGCTTCCAGTTATGCTTAAAAATATTTTCTAACAGATGACACCTGCTGATTTTCCCTGGTGCATGTCTTTCTTCTGTATTTCTGAGTGAATGAAGACTGAGCATTGGGTAATGACTTAAAGGTGACCTTGGCCCGGCGTGGCGGCTCACGCCTGTAATCCCAGCACTTTGGGAGGCCGAGGCGGGCAGATGATGAGGTCAGGAGATCGAGACCATCCTGGC
>NW_012104365.1:3546795-3547586 GCF_000951045.1 Mandrillus leucophaeus | reverse complement strand
CCCATAACCCTTATATCCCAGGAAGGGAAACTGAGGCCCAGAGCAGTGGAAGAATTTGTCCAAATTGCCTGGCTAGGGAGAGCTGGGGCCAAGTGGTGCAGGAGACTGAGGGTGGGGTGGGGAGGGTCAGGGACTGCTCTGGTGAGGGCACCGTGAGCAAGGTGGGCTCTTGGACCCAGCCCGAGGGGCCTGCCAGGCAGGGAAGTGTGGGCCCAGGCTCCTTCCTGGATGACCTAGTGGGGTCCTAGAGAACCCAGGGCTGGGCCCAGCATCCACAGCCCCTCTACTGCACTCATGCTTTCCTCCTGGGAGCCAATCCCAGAGGCGTGGGGGTGGGCTGAGGGTCCAGTCGGCCAGTCAGAGTCTGGCATTCCACCTGGCCAGGTGACTGCTCCAGGGAAGGCAGGTGACCCCAGCAGGGGACTTTCCTGGGGCTGCTGGAAGGAGTGGGCTCTCCTCCCTGGATGAGGGTCGAGATGGGGCGGTGGGAGCCCTGCCAGTCTCCTTGCCCCCACAGGCACTTGGGGCTTTAGGCCTGGCCTCCCGGCCGCCCGGATTAGCCCCTACCTCCCCCTTCCTGACCCCTGGCCCCAGTCTTGCTTTTCCTGAAACGCGCCACGCCCAGGCTGGTCCCTACCAGGACAGGCTCCTCAGAGTCTGTTCACACTCGGCCTCCTTGGCCTGGACAGCAACCTAGAGACACCATACTCCTCCTCCTCCTCTTCCCTGCTTCCTTACCCCCTACAGCTGCTCCGCTGCAGCTGAGCTAAGAGCCTGGCCTGTCTGTTTGC
>NW_012104365.1:3530508-3543585 GCF_000951045.1 Mandrillus leucophaeus | reverse complement strand
AAAAAAAAAAAAAAAAAAGTAAGTGACCTCTACTCCACCATTACCGGAAACTAGATAATACACATGTGCACATGCGTATACAGGTGCTATGCACACATGTATGCATGCATGTACCCACATGCACATACAGATATATATGAATGCACACGTCAAGTATGCACAGATGTATGGGTGTATGACTACATGTACACACATGAACAAATGCATGTGTATGAATACGTGTTTATGCCTTCTACACATACACAGGTATGCATATGCTTATGTGTGTTTGTGTATCTGTGTGTGTGTATAGAGCACATCACAACTTTCTCAAAACCAACAGCCCAGCAGCAAGATATCTTGGCCATGCCCACTCCCTGCATGCTGACAGTTTAGCTCGAGCTAGAAGTCCTGTAACTAGGAGGGTCCAGGAGGGTCCTGGTGGCTGAGCTGGTCTTTGGGGTCCAACCAAGCTAGTTCCTGCAGATCTGCAGAATCAGGCGCACCAAGGAAGCCGCCCACCCTCGCTTCCATCCACTCACTGACACCTGCGAAGCTATGTAAGGGGGTGGCTTCCCGGAGCTGCCAGCAGCCTGCAGAATGGCTCCCCAAGGATGTTTCATCGAGCCCTCCTTGGCAGGATGGGATCTGGGCTATGGTCCGACACTCATTTCCCATGAGTGTTTCCGGGCCTGGAAACTGGGCCTGTCGCCCGTGCAGAGGCCAGCCGCCCTGGGCTGCAGTGTCCCATACCCCACAGTTTCCCTCCTGCGCTCCCTCCTCTTCCTCATGCCTTTGACTCTGCCCTGCTTCAGCCCCACTGGGCTCCCTGATGCACTCTCAGCTCCCTCAAAGCCCTGCCTACAGGGCAGTGGGCAGGAACGCCCCAAAGCACCCATTCTGGCCTGCAGCCTGTAGGGGCTCAGCTCACCTGCCAGGTGCTAGGGACCGGACATCCACCTCCACCGCCCCCAGGCCCTGCTCCCGCCCCCTCTCTGCCTGGGCGCCTCCTCCTCAGGCCAGGCTCAACCTACAGCACCTCCCCTGGTGGGCCACACTCCACATTGCAGGGAACACCTGCTCTGGTGCAACCCTGGACCCAGTACTGCCCTGGAGGCTGTGCGCATTTTCCTAGTCCCACGTGTTAGGGAGGTACCACAACCCCGGGGGGTGGGGGCGCCCAGCAGAGCCCTGATAGCCACTCACTTTCTATGCAGCAAACTCAGTGGACAAACTTAAGTCACTGTATCCACACACAGTTACTGATGTCACCCTCAACTCAGGAGACAACAAAGCAAATGGCCCTCAGCCTGTCCCCTACATGCTCATATGGGTGGGGAGGTGCAGCCATGACCCCAGGGACGCCTTCCCAAGTCCTGCACGGGCCCTGGCCCCGCCCACGTGACTTCCCAGGCACAGTCTCATTTAGTCCTCAGGGCAGCCCACAGAGGACACCAAGCACAAGGGGTGAAGTCCTGCTCAAGCTTGGACGGCCAGGACTGGAGCCCAAGCTGTCCGACCTGCAGCCCACCATCCTGATGGGACCATCCCACCACCTCCCACGGGGCCCCTGATTAGCGCAGAGTCAGAATCAGGCAGGAGGTTCAAACTGGCACCAAGTCGCACAGAATCAGTCCGTTGGGGAGATGGGGACAGAAATACTCATGGTGGGTATTATACCTCGGTCAGGGCACTGAAGGGTGAATAGGAGTTTGCCAGGCAGGATGGGCCGGGAAGCGGGCACACACAGTGCCACAGGACAGTGTGGATGCCTCAGAGACCAGGCAGACACTGCCATGATTTGGGGCCTGGAAGGAAAGCAGGGTGGGGGCGTCCCAGGCTCTGAGGTTAACAGCTGCGTGGAGCATAGGTTTGCTCTCCACTGCTCAAGTTAGGATTTATTTCATCCCTGACCTCAGTCCCTCATCTGTGAAACAGGGTGATCAGGAAGCTCCCCTGCCAGGTGTGGGGTGAAAGTGGCACTGTCTAGGGAGCATTGACAGACATGGGGACCTTCAGCCCTGCTCTCGGAAGAAACCTGAGAAGGGGCAGAGCTGGGGGTGGAGCTCCTAAAAGCTGGGCAGGACTTCCAGAGGGCAGAGGAGGAGAGGGCAAGGCTCCTGCAGCCTGGAGGCTGGGTCGAGGGGGGCCTGGGATGAGCTCTGAGTGTTCAGGGGCTAGGGCTGGAGGGCAGGCGAGCTTGGGGTGTCCCATAACCCTTATATCCCAGGAAGGGAAACTGAGGCCCAGAGCAGTGGAAGAATTTGTCCAAATTGCCTGGCTAGGGAGAGCTGGGGCCAAGTGCTGCAGGAGACTGAGGATGGGGTGGGGAGGGTCAGGGACTGCTCTGGTGAGGGCACCGTGAGCAAGGTGGGCTCCTGGATCCAGCCCGAGGGGCCTGCCAGGGAGGGAAGTGTGGGCCCAGGCTCCTTCCTGGATGACCTAGTAAGGTCCTAGAGAACCCAGGGCTGGGCCCAGCATCCACAGCCCCTCTACTGCACTCATGCTTTCCTCCTGGGAGCCAATCCCAGAGGTGTGGGGGTGGGCTGAGGGTCCAGTTGGCCAATCAGAGTCTGGCATTCCACCTGGCCAGGTGACTGCTCCAGGGAAGGCAGGTGACCCCAGCAGGGGACTTTCCCGGGGCTGCTGGAAGGAGTGGGCTCTCCTCCCTGGATAAGGGTTTGAGATGGGGCGGTGGGAGCCCTGCCAGTCTCCTTGCCCCCACAGGCACTTGGGGCTTTAGGCCTGGCCTCCCGGCCGCCCGGATTAGCCCCTACCTCCCCCTTCCTGACCCCTGGCCCCAGTCTTGCTTTTCCTGAAACGCGCCACGCCCAGGCTGGTCCCTACCAGGACAGGCTCCTCAGAGTCTGTTCACACTCGGCCTCCTTGGCCTGGACAGCAACCTGGAGACACCATACTCCTCCTCCTCCTCTTCCCTGCTTCCTTACCCCCTACAGCTGCTCCGCTGCAGCTGAGCTAAGAGCCTGGCCTGTCTGTTTGCAGATGGCATCTGTGAGCCCCGCACCTTTGGCTTCGTGGCTTCAGCTACCTTTCCTGGGACAGACCCCAGGGCGAGTTGCTGGTCTCAGTATCACGTGCAGCCATTGGCCGGCTGGGGATGGCGGTCCACAGGTTGAACAGACCCCAGGGGTGGAGAGAGTCTGCAGCCCAGGGCATCATCAGAGCCCGGAGCAGTATATGCCCCAGATGCCTGGTAAATGGTGCCACCACTCCTGCCTCTTGCTTACACGAGGCTGTGGGAGGTCCACCCTTGGGTCCCTCTGAGCCCTGAGCAGCCAGGAGTGGCAGCAGATGAGCTTGTCCAGAGCCCCAGGTTTCAGGGTCAGAGCCCACCTGCCCAGCACTGAGTGAGGACAGGGTGTGGGAGCCTGAGGCCCCCAGGGATGTGTCTATAAGGTGCAGGTGACTCTAAACCTGCCTGCGTCTTAATCAGCTTTTATTTACGAAGTGCTTCTCATTTTAGATCGCCTCGCCCCACTGAGCCCTAATCAACTGTGCTTCCTGTCAAACGCATTCTGCTGATTCTACTCTAAGACGGTGATTTACGGAGGCAGTGGCAGCGGTAGCCCCCGGGCACGGGTCCTAGTGCTGGGCCCTGTGACCTGCATGAGGCTTCCACTCTCTCTGGGCCTTGGCTTCCCTGTTGATGGGAGGGGCCGGGTGAGCTCTGTGCTCTGGAGCTACCCGGATGCCTGGGGTGTGGGCAGCAGTGGGGGTAGGAGTGATGTTAGAAGCCGACGGCTGGGGCACCTGGGGGAGCAGAAGCTTCACTTCACATCTGGGGAAGAAGGTGCCGCAAAACTGCCACTGATGGGGTGATGCGTGACAAAGCCCCGTGTGTAAGTGGAGCTCGGCTTCTTAGAGATAAAATGACAGCCTGGGCTCCAGTGGGCTGCTCAGGGGGCCCTGCGTGGAAGGTGTGTTCCCACTCCACCCATGACTCCAGAGGTCTGGGTGGTCTCATGGTCTTTCGGATGAACTCCTTTCTGGCCCCGGGTCTCTCTGTGCAGAGGCTTCCTGGACCGATCTCAAATGCAGGCGTCCCCTCTCTTCCCAGAGATACGGTGACCAATCCCTTACACTCAAGAATACATCAATTGTGATTCAGGGGAGTGATGAGAGGTAAATGAGCTCAAGAGGACAAAAGGAAGGCACGCAGACAAAGACAGCTTCCGTTCCATTGGAAGTCCGTGGCCCCGGGTTCACGGGCAAGGTGCATGCTGAGAAAACCACATTAGCCCCCATGTCCACACCTGTACCCTGCGGCGGCCTGTGCTCTCCCCAGGGCTCGATTCTGCCCTGCTGGCTTCTCGGGGCCACAACATTTTATTTTCTTAAGCTCCTGGCAGCCCCGCTCCCCGCCTGGGTCTTGCTCTCCCTGTAAGAGAAGTGCTGTCTGTGTGATGAGGCTGTAACTGGCTGTGACTGCGAGGTGAGGTCTCCAGGGAAAGCTCAGTATCAGCAGAAAGCGGGTCATCTCCCTCCCCTCATCACTCGCAAGTGAGAGACGAGGAATGCAGAACTGACCTGGGGCAGAGGCTTTACGTGATCGTCTTTTTCTGTTTTTTGAAAAAGGAAACAACGTGTCAAGGAAAGAATATAATCACACGCGTCTCCCAAGCTATCTGCAAAAAGTTATCATTTGTTGTACCTTTTATTCTCCAATCCATGCCTCTGTTAGGAGCCTGGAATTATGAAGCGCCAAGGAGGAACCACGGCTTTCAAGTGAAAGGACGTATGCTAAAACACTCAGAGGCGAAGCCACATGGGGGAGGGCCAGCCACCAAGACCAGGCTTCAATCCGGAAACTCCCAGAGCACTTCCGTGGAAGAAGAGGGTCTTTCCCACAGGCGTGGTCTGGCCGGGGCCTGTGAGCTGGTTTGCAGCTGGATGGTGATCAGCCGTTTTAACATTTCCTTGTGGTAGAAATGCAGATGGCGGGTCCCACTCCAGACCTTCTGGATGCATCGCATGAGGCTGTCTGCAGGGTGGATGAGCTCCCTGGGCATCCTGAACGGAACGCCTGCTCTGCAGTGCTGTAGCCATCGCATGGAAATGCCTCCCAGGGGCACAGACGCCAGAGAAGGCCTCTTGAATAGATGGGCCGAGATGGGGTGGGCCTGATCGAAGCCCCAGCGTGGTGCAGATGGAACGGGGGAGCAGGGCCTGGGTTCCCTGAGCATGGGTTATTAGTTGTGGGGGGCCTGATGCTCCTGCCAAGTTCAGTGAGGAAGAGCGAGCATCCCCTGTTCTAGTCGAAGTCACTACCCTCAAGAGACAGCACGAACGTGGAAATTGCTTCACATTCCCTGACACCAGATCCGTAGTACGTTTCTAAGGGAAGCCGGCAGCCCCGGCCTTTGGCGATGGGTCACAGATGGCGGTGGTGGCATCCCTCACTTGTCATCCCGCCCAGCGGCCAGGTCCTGCACTGACCCTGCTGGACACGTCCTTAGCATCTGAAGTTCTCAGATGTTGAGAACAATGTTGAGAAAATGGCATGGGCACAAGTGCACCTGATTCAACAAAAGCAACTTATGGGAATGTTTTCAAATCAGTTTCTGGTGGCACATGACCTCTAGAGGTCACTGTACCGGCTGTTGCCACGGTCAAGGTGCTCCATGTCAGCTTGTTGGGGTGCACCTGCCCCCCTCCTGGAAAGGTGTAAGTGCTGGCTTTCATTATCCAAGAAAAAGCGACTCTTTGGGGAGGTCCCCACGCCACCGGATTTCTCTGATAGGCGGCATAGCCCCGTGAACCTGAAATGCTGAGACACAAGGCTTCTGTAGCCGCAGAGCTTGGGGGTCTGATTTGCATAAGCAAATAAACCAGATCCAGTGTCAAGGAACCGAGAGAGGACACAGAGGGGATCGTGCTTCTTCACTTCCCTGATTTTGCTGCCTCTCCTTATCTTCCAGGCTGGACAGAGTGCAGCGAGAGCCATTCCACCGAGGAAGAGAGGAATATTTAACAACCCTGAGCTGGGGATTCTGCTGGCTCCCCTCCACACACCCCTGTGAGCCATGTGGGGGAAAACAGAGCCCTCCTTTTCTGTGAAGATAAAAATAGAGGTGGCAAATGTCTCCAGAAGTAGAAATCTGGGTGAACAGTGGGTACTGAAGATGGTTTTTGGTGTGAATGAGAAAGCTGATTATCATGGGAGAATTGAGCTCAGGGAGCAGAACTTTATTTACATACCAGATGCTGGCCAGTCCCGCTGTGTGGTCATGTCAGGCATAAGACGCATCTAATTTGTGGATTTCATTTTGTTTCCAACATGCCTCATGACTGTGTAGAATGGTGATGGGCACAGAACAGATCTCGGAGGTGCCACTAGAGAGTGCCTACGAAACGGTCTTACTCTGACCTGGGGAGGTCCACCACCTGCGGACTGTGTGGCCCAGGGAAACAGGGCAGGGGAGCTCCTGCCCCCTGGCCTTTCCCCACAGCAGAGCCAGGTGGGCCCTGGAGCAGCCTTGAAGCTGGACTGGCTGCAAAGGCAAAGCACTGCAGCTCTTCCCTGAGCCCAGTCCTCTAATATGGCCCTGCTGTGCAGAATCGCCTACTGTGTAGGGCTGTCGGCATGGCTGAACGGCACGGCTTACGAGGTTGCTCCATGCACTGGAGCTTCCTGTGAGAGGAAAGGTGCTCTGTCTGGGAATGCAAGGAGAAGAGCACCCTCAGGATGGAAGGTTCTGGGAGCTCTGAAACCCTATGTAGGTCTCGGAGCCCTGCTGAGGCCACAGCATCTTCTGCACGTTACTCACTAACAAAATCAGCGCTCACCCCTCCGTGCGCTGCAGTCCCAGCCACCCAGCACCTCTGTCCCCAAAGCCACCGGTCTTTGACATCGTCTAGCCTCAGACTCCTGGGTGCTGGCAGCTTCTCATGCGGCAGTGACCACAGACCCATGGCACCATCTCACAGTGCATTTTCGGCTCCTGTTTTGCTGAATGCGCTAATGTTTGGGTAAATATGTGGCCGACCCCAGCCACACACACACCACATCTTAGTCTAGTGCTCCAAGACGATCGATTGCACAGGAGTCTGTCGTGGAAATGAAACATCTGGGGAAGGACCAACCGTGCCTGCATTATGAACGAACATTGCTCTGTTGGAACAGGGAGGATACGATTTCTTCCCCAAATATCAAGGCTATTTATGGCTCTTTTCAATCTCTCTGATTCGCAGTCTTCCTGTTCTCATTGCCTCCTTATAGCTTTGGGTTAAATATGATTCAAAAGGAAATAATGTGGCCCCCCTCCCCTAAATGTCAAACCTAGTATGGATATTTACTGAGGATAATTAGATTTCTTTTAAAAAGGGGGCCCTAAAACCTACACAGTTCATTCCTCTACCTCCTATTTCCTTTTCAGTGTACCTTTGAGAAAGGGTCCATTTTGCTTCCCCGAAAACATGTATATTTAAAATATTTAACTAGGATATTGTCTGCAGCCGTCTAGCTGGTTTCCATGGCAGCTAAGGATGGACGGAATAAAATGGTATTTAACAAACACAAACTAAAACAACGGAACGATATCTACATTCTTTCACAAATAGAACATGCGAGCCATTCTAAGTCAGCGTTTGCATGAGTTTCGTTCCGAAAAGGCACTTACTGGATTTGTTTTCTTACATCAATGACACCAGTGGGGGCCGAACGCACTCTCCCTGCCTCGTGAGTAGCACTAAATTTCTTACTTCTGTTCTTTCATGAGAAGGGGAGATCATTTTGAAAATTCCCATAGAAATAATACAAAGAAAGGTTTCCTGAACACAGCTGGGCGGCTGTTTCTTCACTGTGCCCATTTGGAAGGAAAGTCTCAGCAGGAAGGCTCCTGGCTTGCTGCTAAGGTGTCAGCGCACCACAGTGCACCACAGTCTCGGCTCAGTGCCCCCAGGATGGAGGAGGGGCAGGGAGCCAGCACCTTCATTTTTACCCAGGGAGGTTCCATGACTTGCCCAGTGTCATGCCGCTGTCCTCTGGAGGCTGGTTGGAACTCAGGCCATGGCCCCCGGAGCCTAGGCTCTCAGCCCTAATCATTCCTCCTCTCATAGGACACAGAGGATGGAGGGTCACCCAGCACGCTGCAGTCCTGGGACCTCTCTCCACCTGCGCCTGTGGGCAAAGCCGGTGCCTGGGCTGTGACCTCTGAGGGTCTGGGCTGTCCTGGGGGTGACAGTTTAGACTTGGTTCTTTAGGCAACTTGGAACAATTACCACCACCCTGTGGAGGGGTTTCGTGTTGTTCCTAATCAGTGTCACAAACCACGTTTCTCTGGAGGAAGATCTCAAAGCTGCCCACCCCCTTCCCCGACCCTTCAGCCTTGCCTCCCACCAAAAGTGAAGATACAGAAGGAGGAGGAATTTGTGGCTGACAAGAGAGCATGTGTGTTCTGATGTCAGCCTCTTTGAGGGTGTTGATAAGCACTTCCATCTAGCAGAAGAACGGAGGTTCCAGAATGTTCTGGTACAAAGAGATCTGGACGAGCCACCAAGCTTGTGACCTTGGTCCTGGGCGGGCTGCACCCCTGGCTTTAGACCAGGTTTCTTGACCTCAGCATTCCTAACACTTTGGGCTGAATCCTTCTCTGTTTTGGGGCGTCCTGGGTACCGCAGGATGCTGAGCAGCACACCAGGCCTCCACCCCCTCCATGCTACGAGCAAGCCCCACCGAGGTGACAACCACAGGTGCCTCGGGTCCCGCCAGATGCCCTGGCTGAGAACAACTTGCTCTAGAGATTCAGGAAAATTACGTTTAGTTAGAAACACCTTAAACAAAATTACCCTCCAGTTTACAGAAAAATATATTCATAGTAAAAAGAATTAAATTAAATTAGCAAGTTAAGGGAAAATGTATTACTTTTTTCCGGAGTCGTTAGTGGTGGAACTGAATGAAATCGTTCATATTTTGTCAATTAGTGAGAAAGATGGTTGGTGCCATCAGCGTGTGTGACTCGGGAAGGCTTTGGTGAGGACCACGGTAAAGGCTCCAACCGCAGCCCTGGCGCCCAGACCCTCAGTGACGTGTCCTCTGAAGAGCCCCCTGGGGACCTCCGGCTTCATGGATCTGTCATCCACCGCGTGGTGCCATGCGCCCGAGGGATGGGCTCCGGCCACATCACAGGATCAGGCACCTGCATTTCAGTCTCACAGACACCCCTGTTCTTGCTGGGAATCTTTCTGCCGCACACAAAAGACTGTGTCCGTGACCCCTTGCTCACTGTTTTCACAAAATCCTTCTCTAGAACCACAGAGGATTTTATTTTTAACCAAATATTAAATGAGAGCCCTGGCCTTGGAGCGAAACACAAACGTGGTGGTCTGAGAAGTCTGCTTTCAGTTTTACTTTCATCACCTGCAGAGGGCAGCGCTGGCCCCTCACACCTCTGCTTGGGGGGCTCTGAACAGGCTCCCCAAAGTGTGCACATGTGTGTATGTGATGTGCACCCATGTACACACCCACGCACACGTGCACACTCACATACAATGTGTACACCCATGCGCGCACACATGCACACTCACACACCAGCTCTAGTCGACAGCTAACAGCCCAGGTAGAACTTATTTGTGCTAGAAGCTGAGACACTGGAGGGCCTGTGTGCCCGTCTCCGCACCCGCCTGTGTGCCCTCCCAGCTCCCAGCCTGCACAGGCCTGCGGGGGAGGCAGGCAGGTGGGCTCATCCCCCATCAGGAGGCCAAGGCTTGGACTGACTGACCCAGACAGACCTGGAACTGGGGTGGTGGCCACGGCTCGGGGGACTGTCACTGTACATGGGACACGGTGCCACGTGCAGTCCTGAGGTCATGCCCCCAGGACAACTTCACAGACCTCATGGTCCTTACTTTGCAGATGGATCAGAGACGTCCTTGGCTGGGAGGTGGGCAGAGGCAGATTCACCCCGGGGCTCTCTCTCAGTGCCCCTCTGCCCCTAAATCCTGTGGCAATTCTGGGAAAGCCCTTGAGCCTCTGATTGCATCAGGACAGATGGCAAATGAGTGAACCACATAGAACATACAGCCTCATCCATGGCACCACATACGGGCAGGGCCCAGGGCCCGAGGCAGGGCACGCATCCCACAGAGGTGCACTGAGTAATTACACCGTGACCGGGGCTGGCCTGGCTCGGCTCTTTGCATCTGCTGTTCCCTCTGTCTGGAACACTCCTCCCATGGGAATTTTTTCACGGCTGGCTTCTTCCCACACATCACGTCTCAACTTGGATGTCAACATCCTGCACCCCTGGATGAAACAGCACCTTTACCCTCTGTCCGCTGTCCCGGGGCTGGGTACCCCTCACCTGATTCTGAATGTTTCTGCACAGCATTTGCTAGACTGAACCTGCCACATAGACACCTGGCCTCCCTGCCCCGAGAGAAGGTAAGCTCAGTGAGGGTGGGGGCCACGTTGCAGCGTCCTCCGTCGTGTCCCCAGGTCTCAGACGGAGCTGCCACACAGCAGTGCCGGGATAAGTGAATGCCCAGCATCACTCCTGGAGTGAACAAAGACAGTGACTTCCAGATCTTTCCAGCCCATGGGACTCCAAGGTCCTCAAAGACATGACTGCCACTCAGGTCCAGCCCTGTGGCCACGCCTCTGGGGGAGAAGGTGACACAGAGTCTGTACCATTCATTCTTCCCTCCACGGCTCACGTGACCAGAGCCTCCCTGCCGGCATGGCCCACTTTTATCCCTGACGCCCTCCACACGGCAGCCAGACTCTTCATCAAGCCACCCCCCAGGTCACCATGGGCTCATCCCCTTCCGATCTTTTTGGGACAGTGCCCCTGGCAGCGTCTGCACTGAGGTCTGCCCTTCTCCCACCAGGACCGGCCTGGGGAAAATGACCAATAACTCAGCATATTTTGCTCCCTAGGGGGGTTTCCCTGCTGGCCCTGGGGACTCCGGGGTCGTACCGGTAGCTGACTGCCCCTGGGGCGCTGGGCACCCCTCCATATACAAGTGAAGGACTGGCCCAGATGTCGTCAAGGCCGTTTGCAGCCTGAAAACCCTGGCTAAGTGTGAACTTCTCAGCTCTGAAAGAAGCAAGACCTATTCCAATAGTCACTCCCGTCCTTCACGCCCATGAAGAGTTACAAGCTGCAGTTCCTTTGGGGTGCATTTCACGGCCATGAAACCTAATCCTGACAGCCCATCACCCCCGAAACTCGAGTCCCCTGGAGGGGAGGGGTATGTTCTGATGTGGAGAAACACGCGTGGTGACACCAACACACACTCCGCCCAATGCAGAGGCCATGGAATCTGTGCCTGAGCAGCCAGACCTCTGCTGGCGACAGTGTCTGAACTTGCAGAAGCGTGGAGGTTATTCACACTCATTAAAATAGCTCGTCATCTTCAAAACAAAGCCAGGAGGTGGACAGGTTGTCTTCTAGTTTGCCAACGGCACTGTTGCTGTTTGTTTATTCCAGAATTGCTGTTTTTCAGTCCCGTTGAGGGCCGCCTTTTGGAGAAGGATTAAACAAAGCACTATTTTCTGGAGATGTGAGCTTCAAACTTGGACCCACACCTCAGGACCTTCTAGTTGCTTTCCCAAGGCCTGCCTTCTGCAGAAACAGCTCACGTGGACAGCCCTGGGGGGACTGTCCCCTCACTGCCCTGATGCCCCGTGGCCCCCTTCAGTTAACGTTCTCCAATGCTCAGGTGTCCAGGTTCAGACACCAGCCAGCCCTGGGGAACTCATGGAGGAACGCAGTCTGCGGATGCTTCCCCGCAATGCCAGCCTCACTTACAAGGCCTCTGCTCTCAGGGTGAAGGGCAAGAAGTGATTCATATCCAGGCTTCTCCAGGAGATCGGGGGAGGGACCAGGGGATGGGGGAGGGACCAGGGGATGAGGGAGGGACCAGGGGATGGGGTAATGGGCCAGGGGGATGGGGGGATGGGCCTGGGAGATGAAGAGTATGGACCATGTGAGTAGTGGGAGACAGGGCTGTGCAGGAGAGAGTTCACCCTGGTCTAGGCCTCTCCTGGGCTCCCTGAGCCAGTGGGCGTGCCCACGGCCCCTGCTTCAGCCTTTGCACGAGCTCTACAGTGACACACCTGACATTTGCTAACAGCTGCCTGTGGGCCCCACCTCCACAGCTCAGCAACCCCTCTCCTTCTGTGACAGCCCCACAGCCCCCAGCATACAAATGCAGATCGGAGGCAAGGAGAAGCCGAGCCCCTGGCCGGGATTAGAGGAGCTCGGGTGCAGGCCCAGGATGCAGACTCCAGACATCCTGCTCTGAGCTTTTGCACCACAGCCCAGGGGGTGCGTTCGTGCTAACGAAGCCCGTGCCTCCTCCACGTGCTCCCAGGCTGTCTGTGATTCATCAGAATGTGCAGAGAAGGTGTGAGAGCTCGGCCCACTGCGGACACAGTGGCGCAGCCTGCCCTGTTGTGGGAACGTGAGCATGGGGGGCACGGGCTGGGCATGGTGAAAGCCCCAAGTGAGCCTGGGGTGATGCAGCCGGGCGGCCGTATCCAACCCTGTGAAGTGCTGGGTCCTGAGCTACTGACCATACACAGAACCCTTTTTCAGACTGAGTTTGGTATCGGTGTGAGTGTGCGACACCCATGCATGTGCACACACAGCCGCATGTGTGTACTGTGTGGAGTGCGTGTACATGGATATGTGTGCTGTGTGTGGTGTATATATGTGCATAGTGTGTGTGGTGTGTAGTGTGTGCAGTGTATGTGGTATGTGCATGTGATTGACGTGTGTGGTGTGAAATGCACTGTGTGTGGTGTATATGATGTGCATGGCACATGAGACATGCTCTGTGTGCATGGCACGTGGGGCATGTGTGTGGGTGTGTGCAGCATGCACTGTGTATATGGTGTGTGTGGTGTGTATGGGGCAAGTGTGTGGTGATGTGCACTGTGTATATGGTGTGTGTGGTATGTATGGGGCATGTGTGTGGTGACGTGCACTGTGTATATGGTGTGTGTGTGGTGTGTATGGGGCGTGTGTGTGTGTGTGACGTGCACTGTGTGTTGGTGTATGTGTGGTGTGTCACTTGCACTGTGTGTATGGTTGTGTGGCATGCACTATGTGTGTGGTGTTACAAGGCAGTGTG
>NW_012104365.1:3515098-3530346 GCF_000951045.1 Mandrillus leucophaeus | reverse complement strand
GGTGTGCACTGTGTGTGGGGCGTGTGTGTGTGGTACGTGTGGTATTGATATGGTTTGGCTGTGTCCCCACCCAAATCTCATCTTGCATTGTATCTCCCAGAATTCTCACGTGTTGTGGGAGGGACCCAGGGGGAGGTAACTGAATCATGGGGCTGGTCTTTCCCATGCTGTTCTCGTGATAGTGAATAAGTCTCACGAGATCTGATGGGTTTATCAGGGATTTTCATTTTGCTTCTTCCTCATTTTCTCTTGCTGCTGTAATGTAGAAAATGCCTTTCACCTCCTGCCATAATTCTGAGGCCTCCCAGCCACGTGGAACTGTAAGTCCAAGTAAACCTCTTTTCCTTCCCAGTCTCAAGTATGTCTTTGTCAGTAGTGTGAAAACGGACTAATACAGGCACACAGTCTGTGTGTGGTGTGCAGGGTGTATGTGTGGTGTGTGTGGAGTGCACTGTGTGGTGTGTGTGGGGTGTGTGTGTGTGGTGTGTGTGGGGTATGTGTGTGTGGTGTGTGTGGGGTATGTGTGTGTGGTGTGTGCAGGGTGTATGTGTGGTGTGTGTGGAGAGCACTGTGTGGTGTGTGTGGGGTGTGTGTGTGTGGTGTGTGTGGGGTATGTGACTGTGTGGTGTGTGTGGGGTATGTGTGTGTGGTGTGTGCAGGGTGTATGTGTGGTGTGTGTGGAGTGCACTGTGTGGTGTGTGTGGGGTATGTGCGTGTGGTGTGTGGCGTGCATCCATCGTGTGTGTGGTGTGTGGCGTGCACTGTGTGTGTGGTGTGCACTGTGTGTGTGTGGTGTATGTAGTGTGTTCAGGGTGCATGTGTGTGGTATGTGTGGCATGCACTGTGTGGTTTGTATAGTGTGTGTAGGGCGTGTGTGTGTGGTGTGTGTGGCATGCACTGTGTGGTGTGTGTAGTGTGTGCGGGGTGTGTGTGTGGTTTGTGTGCCGTGCACCGTGTGTGTGGTGTGTGTAGTGTGTGCAGGGCGCGTGTGTGTGGTGTGTGTAGTGTGTGCAGGGTGCATGTGTGTGTGGGTATGTGGTGTGTGTGGCATGCACTGTGTGGTGTGTATAGTGTGTGCGGGGTGTGTGTGTGGTTTGTGTGCCGTGCACCGTGTGTGTGGTGTGCCTGTACCTGCTGTGTGCTGCTGCTGCCCTTCGAGTGCACCCGTTCCTCATCCCTCCTCTCCCCAGGGACACCTCAAGCCCTGTGGAGCCCTCAGTGGGCAGGGGGACAGGGGGGACAATGGAAGGGCCTGGGCAGCAGCAGAGGGACCTGGGGGCTGCCGTGGGCGGGGACTTGTCCTCACCAGCCCTGGAGAGAATGACTGCATCAAGAGGATTCAGGGGTGTCTGGAGCCCTGAGCAGGAGCCCTGGGCAGGACCCTTGGCTGGGGACACTCCTCCTTGCCTTCGGGGGTGCCTTGGGGTCTGACTGCACCTGCCTCCTGAGTCTCTACCTTGGCTGGAAGGCTCTGGTCCACAAGCCAGCGGGCTGAGACAGAGATTTATTCCCTTACCGCTCTGGAGGCTAGAAGTCCAAGATCAAGATGTCGCAGCGCTGGTCCCTGGGAGGCTGTGCCAGAGAATGTGCTCTGGGCGTCTCTCCCGGCTCCTGGCGGCGCCACAATCTTCCCTGATCTTGGCTTTCGAAGGCATCCCCCAGCTCTCTGCCTCACCTTCACAGGACTTCTCCCTGTGCCTGTCTGTCCAGGCTTCCCCTTCTATAAGGACACAGTCCTATTGGATCAGGGCCCACCCTAATCACCTCTTCTTCACTAATTACATCGGCAAACCCCCTATTTCCAAGTTAAGTCATGTTCTGAGGTTAGGATTTCAATACCTGAATTTTAGGGGACATAGTTCAGCCCAAGGGACCTGGGGGGACAGAAACACCCAGAAAAGGCCACAGGTCAGCGCCTCGGACCGCCTGACTCGGGGACATTGCTTGGCCGAGTTTATCCTCATAAATGCTGACGTGTGCTAGAAGACACAATATTGGTTTCATAAACAACACTATTTTTTTTTTTTTTGCAAACGATACCCACAGGTCCTATTGCCACTTTCCAGCGCTGCAGCAGCTATAGTCAGATGACAACTGGGTGAGAACTTGGTCTCGAGTGTTTCCTGTGAGGCCGGAATATTGCTCTGATTCCTCAGGGGCAACTCAGCACTCCAGTGGGAAATATGGGACCTCATTTGCATTTCCTAATTGAATTGCTATCAGCTTTCCTGCAAGACTGCACCAAAGAACAGTTCTTCCAGATTCCAGCACTGCCTGCATTGCCCACAGAAAGGCTGCTTTTAAATAGTTGCTAAGACAGGGGGACAAAAGAAGGAGAAAAGTTGCCAAATTGTTATGGTTCATCTAACTGTAAAGCTGTCAGTTTTACCCAACTCCACAGAGTCGCTAAAATAATGGACGGAGGATGCTGCACTTGAAGAAACCTCTACATAAGAGAAATGAAATTTACAGAACCAGGAAATTAGGGGTCCCCGTGTGCCTGCCCTGGCAGAATTTGCTTCCAGGCTCCTCTCAATAAACACTGCCCTGGGGCCCCTAGCACTCTGTAAACTGATGCTTTGAAGGAGTCCATTTGTTTCTCCAGAAACCTCCCCCAGCAGAACTCTTGCTCACCACGTGCCCCTATCAGAACTCCCACCTTCTCCAAACACAGTCAGATAGCCCTCTGCATGCATTTGTTTAAAAAATATTAAATTGTGAGTGATAGTATGAGCATCACAGAGTACAGAGGAGCATCAGCTACATAAATGATGGCAGAATGAGCACCTGTCTTGCCACAAGGCTCCCTCCAACCCTCTGGTGTCCCCCAGCATGGCTTCCTGCTGCCCCCGAAGGGAACCCTCAACCGACTGTAACTGTGCACCTCAGTGTCACCCGAATTTGGATTTCCTGGGAGTGTGGTCACTAGGCTGGCACGCGTTCCTGCTGCCTGGGACCTGCCTGCTCTCCTTCCTTGGTCTGTTTGTGAGATTTGCTGGCTTTGTTGCTTCTAGCTGCAGTTTGTTCACCTTTATTACTGTATAATATTCCACTCTGGCGGCCCACTGCAATTTATTGACCCATTCCAATGGCGAAGGCATGTGTGTCGTTTCCAGCTTTTGGTGATTATGTGTAAGGCTTCTCTCAACGTCCTGTACAGAGTTCCTGGTATTACCTGCCTGTACTGCTATGGGGCATACACCAAAAACGAGGCATATATATATATTGGACTTTCATAGTAATTCTGAATTGCTGTCTGAAGTGTTTGTACCATTGTACACTCCCATCAAGAGTATATGAAAAGGCCAGGCAGGGTGGCTCACACGTGTAATCCCAGCACTTTGGGAGGCCAAGGTGGGAGGACTGCTTGAGCCAGGAGTATGAGACCAACCTGGGCAACATGGTGAGACCTTGTCTCTACAAAAAGTTTAAAAATAACCAACCCACCAACCAACCAACCAGGGGTGATGATGCATGTAGTCCCAGCTACTGAGAAGCTGAGGTAGGATGATTGCTCGTGCCCAGGAGTTTGAGACTGCAGTAAGCTAAGAGGGTGCCACTGCGCTCCAGCTTGGGCAACAGAGTGAGATCCTGTCTCAAAATAAAAACAAACAAGTGAAAAACAGTATTTGAAAATTCCACTCGCTCCAGATTCTCACCAATACTTGGTAGTACAAGTCTTTCCAGTTTTCACCATTCTGACTGCCCTGCTGAGGTTGAGCCGGTCTTATTTATTTATTTTTTTGAGACAGAGTCTTGCTTTGTCACTTAGACTGGAGTACAGTGCCATGATCTTGGCTCACTGCAACCTCTGCTTCCCTCGTCCAAGTGATTCTCCTGCCTTAGCCTCCCCAGTAGCTGGGACTACAGGCGCCTGCCACCACACTTGGCTAATTTTTGTATTTTTAGGAGAGATGGGGTTTCACCATGTTGGCCAGGCTGGTGTTGAACTCCTGACCTCAAGTGATCCTCCTGCCTTGGCTTCCCAAAGTGTTGAGATTACAGGGGTGAGCCACCCTACCCGGCCTCTGTCTTACATTTATCCACCATGACGCACTGCTGTCTGGTGATCAGCCTGTTTAAGCCTCTCATCCATCTTCTGTCTGTCTGTAGGTAGTGATCTGAGGTTCTCTACATGTTCTGGGTGTAAGTCCTTGGTTCGTAACTGCGTGCTGCAAATGTCCTTTCCCAGGCTCTGCCTTATTGTCTCATTTTTAAGATATAGATTTTGATGATCAGAAGTTCCTTTTTTTTTTTTTTTTTTTTTTTCTTTTGCTCTGTTGCCCAGGCTGGAGTGCAGTGGCATGATCTCGGCTAACTGCAGCCTCCACCTCCCGGGCTCAAGCTATTCTCCTGTTTCAGCCTCCCGAGTAGCTGGGATTACAGGCGTGCACCACCATGCCTGGCTAATTTTTGTATTTTTAGTGGAGACAGGGTTTCACCATGTTGGCCAAGCTGGTCTCGAACTCCTGACCTCGGGTGATCTGCACACCTTGGCCTCCCAAAAGTGCTGGGATTACAAGCATAAGCCACTGCGCCTAGCAGAAGTCCTTATTTTTAATAAAGTCCAGAGATCATTCTTTCCCATGCTTCATGCTTCACGTGCCATGTGCGAGGAAGCTTTCCACACCCCGGGGTCACATCACTCCCAGCTGCATTGCCTTGCCTTTCATGTTTAGATTTTCCGTCCACCTCAGATGGATTTTGGTTGAGGTGTGAGGTAGGGGTCATTTCACTTTTTTCTTAAAGATGCCCCATTGGCCCAGCACCATATATTGAAAAGACAGTCTTTCCTCTATTGTTTCAGTGGAAATGGGCAAACTTTCCCCCAGATGGCCAGATCGTAAATATTTTAGGTATCTCAGGCTAAGGGGCAAAATTGAGGACACTGTATAGGTACTTACATAACCCTTTAAAATGGAATCATTTAAAAATATAAAAACCATTCTTAGCTTGCTGGCCATAAAAGTCCTATGGGATACAGCAGCTGGTACCTGCTCTACAGCACTGCTCTTATAATAAAAAATCAAGGGTTCGCACCCTGGGCATTTGACAAGGCTCATCAGATTGTAAAGATGAACTCGGTGGATTTTGTAGTATGAAAGTTATACGTCCACGAAGCTGATTTTTAAAAACATTACGTATCTTTTTCTGGGCTCACTATTTTTATTCCAAGTGTCTATCCAATCATCTCTGCTCCAAAATGACACCATGTTAATGGCTGTAGTTCAGTGGTTTTCAAAAGGGGGCAGTTTTGTCCCCCAAGGGAACATCTGGCAGTGGCTGGAAAGAGCTTGGGTTGCATATGGAGGTTACGGGGCTTCACCTGGCATCTAGCAGGTAGAGGCCAGGAGTGTGGCTTACTATCCTGTGGCACACAGGACAGCTCCAGCAACGTGTCTGGAAGGACGTGTCCTCCCATCTTTCTCTTGTTCTAGGCTATCTTCGCCTTTTCCATTTCCATTAAAAAATTTTAAGTCGGCTCTTTACTCTTCCCAAAACGAGCAAACAAAAAATCTGCTGGAATTTTTATTGAGGTTGTGTTGACTCTATGGCAACTTTGGGTAGAATCAATATTCTAACATAAGCCTTCCAAGTTATGAGCTTGGCATATCCTTCCATTTTTATAGGTCTTCAATTTTTTTCAACAAAATGTAAGAAGTCTTGTACATTTTTGTTAGATTTATTCCCAGTTATATGATCATTTTTAATGCCATTGTAATTGGGATCTAGTTCAGATTTTATTTTCTAATGATTTATTCCTGGTACATAGAAGTACAACTGTTATGTCCAGCACCCTTGCTAACCTTACTCATGAATACAAACAACTTAGGACAGGTTCTTTCAGGACAGACTACATTTTCTAACATTCATAATCATATAAACTACAAATAATGTCAGTTTTATTTATTCTAATTTCTTTTTCTTGCCTTACTGCATTGGCTTGTACCTCCAGTGTGTGTATCCTCACTATCAGGATTTGGGAAGACAAAACTTTGGGGAAGCAATTCCTCTTGTTGTGATCTTTGAACAGGTTTGTGTAAGATTTGTTTTAATTTCTCCTGACAGCTTGGGTAGAACTTACTAGTGGAGCCAACAGGTGTGGACATTTCTTTGTGATAAGGATTTTAGTTTTAATTTTGTTTGTAACAGTAAAACAGTTCAGGTTTTTTTTTTTCTTATGTTAGTTTGGTAAGGTGTATATTTCTATACTATTGTCCTTTTCATGTATATTTTTAAGTGTGTTGGTATAAATTGTATATAATATCCTCAAATGATCTTTCTGATGTCCACAAGATTAGTCACGATGTCGTCTTTTCATCCCTGATAAGGATTGTTGCAGTTTATACCTTTTCTTTTTACTCAGTCTGATCAGCCTCGTAGTTTAAAGGATGAACTTAGTTATTTCTATTGTTTTCTGTTTCATTGTTTTCTCCTCCTGTGTTAACAATTTCTTTCTTTAGACTTTGGGTCTCATTTTCTGTTATTTTTATAGTTTCTTGAGATGAATGCCTGGATTGTTGATTTTCTGCCTTTTTTTTTTCCTTTTTTTTTAAGGTAGGGTCTTGCTCTGTTGCCCAGGCTGGAGTGCAGTGGTGCAATCTTGGCTCACTGCAACCTCTGCCCCCTGGGTTCAAGCAATTCTCCTGCCTCAGCCTCCTGAGCAGCTGGGATTACAGGGGTGCACCACCACGCCTGGCTAACTTTTTCATGTTTAGTAGAGATGAGGTTTCGCCATGTTGGCTGGGCTGGGCTCCAACTCCTGACCTCAGGTGATCCACCTGCCTTGGCCTCCCAAAGTTCTGGGATTACAGGCGTGAGCCACCATGCTCAGCCAATTTTCTGCCTTCTTTATCTTGTAATATATGTATTTAAGGCTAAATATTTCCATCTGGGCATGACTTTAGCTACATCCCAGTAGTTTTATTACTCAGTTCAAAATATTCATTAATTTCCATGTGATTTTTTTTTTTTTCTGCCCAAGGGTTAATGAGAAGGCTTTTACTTAACTTCCAAATCTATGGGGATTTTCCAGTTATGTTCTTTGTTATTGATTTCTAGTCTACTTGCTCTGAGTTAAGAAAACAAACTATGTTTTGATTTTAAACCTTTGAAGTATGTTGCGAATTGCTTGAAGGCTATGAAGTATGTTGGGACTTGCTTGGTGAATATTTGTAAATGTTCTGTCTATACTTAAAAATCATGTGTATTTAGCAGTGGTTGGTTTCTGTGCTTTTATACATCTCGGTAAAGCCAGCCCTGTTAATTGTGTGATTCTAATCTCTTTCCTTACTGGTATCTTCTGCTTGTTCTATTATTCGCTAAGAAATTTTGTTAAAATTGATCACTGATTGCATAGTTATTTCTCCTTTTATTTCTATCAATTTTGGCACAAATATTTTGAAGTCATATGAAGTGCACACAAATGTAGGATTCCTGTATCTTCTTGGTGAATTGTTTGTCATTATGAGGTGTTCCTCCTTGAACAGAATGCTTTGTCCTCAGATTCTATCATCTGATATTAACAGCGTCCACTAGCTTCCTTTTGATTAATACTTGCATGTATTTATTTCTCTAAGATTTTACTGCTAACCTTTAGCTTTATACCTTTCAGATGTATGTTTTATAAGCTGCCTATCTTTAGGCATTTAAAGATAAGATGGATTTATCTTTATCCATCAATTTATTTTTTAAAATTATAACAAATATATTTTCATTTGCTATAATTACAAATATATTTGCAAATCTGCCATCTTACTCAAAGAGAAAGGTATAGCCCATCTCTTGTTTTCATTTCTCTTTTTTTGTATTTTTTGGCTTGATAATGGAAAAAACAGAATAATAAAAATTTATTATGTCACTATTTATAGACTTTTATGACTCTTTTATTGATTTTCTAAAGACTTTGTAACAAGTGTCTTTGTTTTATTTAGGAGTAATATTAATTTGTGATTTCCATCATTTTTGAGAAAAATGCAAACAACTTCCATCTCTTTGATTCCATTTATCCCTTCTCAAAGTTTATGCAGTTTTGCTGTGAATTCGAGTTCTCTATTTACACCCATGAAACGTTATACTGCTGTGATTCATTTGTATTTTTCTGTGTACTTGGCCTTTTCCCAGCTCTTCATTCTTTCCTCCATTTCTGAGTGTTTGCCTCAAATTGTTTTATTTTGTTTGAAGAACATCATTTGGGACAGATTCTTTCAGTTTCTCTTCATTCAACTTTAATTATTGAAAGACAGTTTTACCGGATGATAGAATTCTGTTTTCTTTTAGCACTTTTAAGATATTCCTTGAGAGGCCAAGGCCAGTGAATCATGAGATCAAGAGATCGAGACCAGCCTGGCCAACATGGTGAAACCTCATCTCTACTAAAAATACAAAAATTAGCCTGTCATGGCAGCACACGCCTGTGATCCCAGCTACTTGGGAGGCTGAGGCAGGAGAATCACTTAAACCTGGAAGGTGGAGGTTGCAGTGAGCTGAGATCGCGCCACTGCACTGCAGCCTGGGTGACAGAGTGAGACTCTGTCTCAAAAAAAAAAAAAAAAAAAAAAATCATTCCATTGTCTTCTAACCCCCCAACACCCCCCAGCTCCTGCTGAGAAGTCAGTCTCCTAGTCGTTGCTCCCTCAAAGGAACTCTGCCTTTTCTGTCTGCTTTTGAGATTTCCTCTTTGTCTTCGGGTTGTAACTATTTTACTATAAAGCATCCAGGTACTGTTTTTTTAAATATTTCTCCTGCATAGAGTTCACAGGGCTTCTTGAATCCATGCCTAGATGAATGCTATCAGTTTTGGAATATTTTCTGCCACTATATTTTCGAATATTACTTCGGCTCCGTTTTCTCTCTCCCCCTCATATTGCAAATATACACGTTAGACCTTCTTACTACTTCTCCAATATCTCTTATGCTTGCTTCTGTATTTTCCTTCTGTGTATCTCTTCACGCTTTACAGCATGAATTTTTTGATACTTTTTGCTTCACTAGTTCTTTCTTCAGCTATGTCAAATCTGCAGATATATCTATCCATTGAGCTCTTCATTTTGTTTGGTTTAGTTTTCAGTTCCAAATTGCCCAATGATTAATAATTCTGTTTTATACCTTTTAATTATCTCTGAAAGTCTTCTATTTAATTTGCTTAAAGATAGTAAGTGTAGTTACTGTAAAATCTGTCTGATCGTCCCATGCTCTGGAGCCTCTGTGGGTCCTTTCTTTGTTGTCTGTTTTTGAGACAGAGTCTCGCTCTGTCACCTAGGCTGGAGTGCAGTGGCTCACTCGGCTCACTGCAAGTTCCTGCCTCCCGGGTTCACGCCATTCTCCTGCCTCAGCCTCCCGAGTAGCTGGGACTACAGGTGCCCACCACCACACCCAGCTAATTTTATTTTATTTTTTGTATTTTTAGTAGAGATGGGGTTTCACTGTGTTAGCCAGGATGGTCTCAATCTCCTGACCTCATGATCTGCCCACCTCGGCCTCCTAAAGTGCTGGGATTACAGACGTGAGCCACCGCACCTGGCCCCTGTGGGTCCTTTCTTTTCTGCTACTTCCTTCGATTGTTCTTTCTACATCTTATCCCTCCTCATGTGCCCAGTCATGAGGCTGAGTGCTGGACGTTGAGTATGAAAGGAGATGGGCACAGCTCAAGGCCTGGGTGACAGTTCACACTGGGGAAGATGCACAGTTGCTTCTGGCAGGCGGCCAGGACACCAGCAATCCGGTGTCACCTTGATCATCGATAGAGGCTGGCATCACGCTCTGCAAGGGCGCATCAACCAGGTGACCCAGCATCCCACAGTGGCTCCCACTCCCTGCCTGCCTCCTCCTGCCCCCACGCCACCCGGCGAGGCCCAGCAGCTGTGATAAGCACAGGACCGTGAAGTCTGGAACCAGGCAATGACAGCCATATGCTGCTATTTTCCACCCCCGACCTCCATAACCTCATGAAATATCAACACCCTTTGGCTGGGACGTGGGTAGCATTACTCTCCCATTCTCCGGAGCAGCTCACCTCAAAGTTGTGTGAATTCTCCCAACACACCTAGCCAGTAAGTCGCAGAAGCCTTGCCGTGGACCCACACCCCGGGCGGCTGCTCTTGCACCATGTTGGGCTCTGCCACACCTGCAAAGTCCTTTTCCATTCCTTCCCCACACATCACTCTCCCATGCAGCACAGAGCTGTGGTCACATGCTCAGCACCCTCATCTGTGATGTGACAGCACCCACTCCCAGGCGTGTGGAGAGGGTTAGACGAGCTAACACCACTTGGGGCAAGGTCTGAGTGGGTCCTAGAAAGTCAGGAGAGGAACCATTGGCAACACAAGTGCTGGAGGACCGGGTCTCCTGGGCTGTGGAGACTGCTCACTGCGCTCTACAACAGTCATGTCTCAGGGACTCAGGGCTGCACCCCACAGTGACCCCATGGCCCTCATGGGACAGGGTCTCCAGGCTGCCCAAGGGCCTGCCTTGTTCACCAGGGCATGGCTTGTAATAACGACTCAGGAAGAACAAAAACAACATACGCCGGACTCACAGGTGGGCCTCACGGTTCACTATTTGGGGGCCACTGCCGTTACAGCCGCGCTCTGCTGCCTGATTTAACACCTGGCTCCCTGGGTGTGCTGAGCCTGGGATGTGAATTCAGTGTCCCCTGCTCCGCCGGATGGGTGCTTCCTGCGCCAGCCTGGCGTGGGTCGAGGAGCAATTCCCACGGGGACTGTCTAGCAGCAACCACAGCTGGACCTGCCCCTTCCTCAGAGGATCAGGGGATTAAATCTGAAATCGCTTCATTAACATGCCCAAGAAAAGGTGCCATTATATTTTCAATCAGAGCCTTCACCAGAGGCTTTCGACAGGCTCTCAGGGGCTCTGCTCTCGGCTCACGAGGTGCCAAGTTTCTGCATCACAATCGGAGACTTGGGGACAGCTTGGAAGTCACAGGCGTGATGGGGATGCAAGTCCCTGCCTGTCAGTGTCCCGGTACAGCTTCCGGAGGGAAGAGGTCCCCATGGCACAGGGTCCCCAGGATGTCCAAGGGCCTGCCTTGCTCACCGGGCGTGGCTTGTAATAATCACTCAGGAAAGAACAAAAATGACATACACCATCCTAGACTCTTCAGGACTCACAGGTGGGGCTCATGATTTGGGGGCCACTGCCATTAGAGGCGCACTCTGCTGCCTGGTTTAACACACTCAGGAGGATGCTCAAGACCTCCTTCCCCCTGGGGGTCAGCTCATCACGCGCTGAAGACTGTCTGCCCGAGTCACACTTTGTCTTTTCTAACCTAAACCACCTCCACATCCATCTAAGAAACAAGTCAGAGGAAGACACAGGTCCCTCCCTTCCCAAAGTGGGTTCCTTGGCACACCTGTCTTGCAAGCTTCCCATGGAGAAGGGTTCCTTGGTCAGACAGTTTAGGGAACTTGCAGACTGTGTCCCACTCAGAGGCTTACACAGCACACGAGGCCTGAGGTTCTGGGAAACCCACGGAAAGGAATCTGCTTGCCTCTGCTTAATGCTTTACTTCCTGAGGTCCCTTTTCCAAGGGAGTGCCCATGATTGCTAGCGGCCGCCGCCTTGCATGGTGATTTCTTTTGCTCACCATACCTCAAATGACCCCACAGAGGCCTCATGTTACCTGGGGCGGGGGATCTGGAGGGGTTGGCACACGTTCTCTCCACCACTGTGGCCCCCCAGGCAGGCAGCTGCAACAGCTGGACCTGAACGAAGGCTGGCCTTCCTTAGCGCCCTCCCACAGCCCTCCTAGTTGCAGCTTCTTCAGCAGCCTCCACACCTTAAGGCTGGCATAGTGGCTGTAACCAATGCCAGGACACTCAAGGTGGACGGTACCTGGCCACTTCCCCATAAGGCACAGGGAACCTAACAGCTAGGAACTGGGGGATGAACACAGGTTGTTCAGGAGCCTGGTGCTGGATTGCTGGAATATGCGGGGATGAAAGGGAGTTCTCAGGACGGGGATAGTGAAGGCGCCCTCCCTGTCACCCAGATGAGCCAGGCAGCGGGTTAGAAGAAGGCAGAGTCAGAGGGCAGCTGGGATGCTGAACAGCAGACGTTTTATGCCTGTGTGAAGCTGTCTCTCTCTCTCTCTCTCTCCCCCTCCCTCCCTCCGTCTCCCTCTCCTCTCTCTCTCTCCCTCTCCCTTCTTCTCTCTCCTCGCTCTCCCAGCCATCTCTCTCCCTCCTTCTTTCTCTCCCTTTCTTCCTCTCCCTTCCTCTCCTTTCCTTTCCTCTCCTTTCCTGTCTCTTTCTGCCTCTCTTCTTCTCTTTCTCCCCCTCCCTCTCTCTCCCTCTCCTACCTGTCCTTTCCTGTCTCCCTTCACCTGTCTTCCTCTCTCTTCGTCTCTCTCTCCATCCCTTCCCCACTCTCTGGTTGGTTCCTTTCCGACCACATGATCTCTGCCTCGCTTCTCATCCCTCCAGGCTTCAGAACGCCCTGGGCCTGGTGGGCTACAAACTTCGGGAGGCAGGAGAGATTTCAGAATACGCCAGTGCCCAGTTTGAAATGAAAATGTGGGGCCCCTTGTTCAAAAACATATGAAGAGCGTCAAGACCGTGGCATAGTGTCTGAACCTGGGTGTGGGCCTGTGCACCTGCCCAGGGGACCTTCCTGCAACGATGGCCGTGTCTCAGGTCAGTGCAGAGGGCAGGGGTGCTCGGCTGGCAATGACCTGAGCGGCACAGCCCGAGGAGGAGGTGACTGTCCGTCCTGAGGGAGCCCTGGCAGAGGCTCTGCCCGGGGCCTGCAGGAGGAACTAAGACATCTAAAGTCCGGTGCAGACCTGGGCGGTCACACCTTACCTTGTGTCCAGAGTGCAGGGACGAGGTCTGGGCCACCAGCAGCCGTACCACGGCGTCCCATCTCTCTGCTGTCTGGCTGTCCCACGCGGTCACCGTGAACGCCACCTGCTCGGAGGGGACCTGCAGCTCCCGGGTGGCGAAGACCGTCCCGTCGGCCCCGACTTTGAAGTCCACGCTGTTGGTCTCGTATTGCGTCCCCTTGGTCCCCACACAGCTGCTGAACTTGACTGCAAGAGGAGAGGGAGGCAGTCAGGATGGGCCTGGCCAGCAGAAGGGTGGTAACAATGGCAGCAACCATGCAGGACGCTCTCCAGGCCCCCCGTGGGCATCAGGGGCATGAGGTCTGCACTGATTTCTCCACCTCCTGAGAGGGTGGTGTGTTTTATCTCAACCCCTAGAGAATTAGCCAGAGGCCTTTAAAAAAGGAGGGAAAAAACAAAGCAACGCTGAGCTTCCGTTCTATCTACAACACAGCTGCACTCCCTTCCGCAAACGCATCTCTCCCTCGCCGCTATTACCTCCGAATTCAGCCGGAGTCTGTGAGCAGCACAGTGGGTACCCTCCACCTCAAAAATATGCCCTCGGTTCCCCCCACTCTTGCCTACGCAAATCTTCTTCCTGCCCGGGGAGACTGTGAAGCCCCTAACGGACCTGTTTCTCCACCCCAAGAAGGAGCAAGAGGGAGCTGGCATCTGGGGACCGTTCCCCCACGGCAGGTGGATTCTGGCAGCAGAACTGGGCTCTGCTGTGTTTCTGGTCCTTTTTATTACTAAGCCAGAACTGATGCCTGCAAACTGCCTTGGGGTGGGCTGGGCAGATGCGGCCAGGGCAGACCCTGGCCCCACCAAGTGCTTTCTTGGTGAATTGGAAACCGAGTTGAAGGCAGGCAGTCTCTTGATACTGCTGGGTGCTGCGCATTGCTTCACTTCCAAAACATTACTAGGCACCAGGATGCCAACCTCCCTTCACGGCTCCAGCACCGTGGCCATCTCTAATCCTGCCGCAGAATAAGACACCTCCAGAGGCGCAGATTCGTCCGGACACATTAGTGCATTTTTTAGACGTGTGCTTTTGCAACTGTCACCTACAGCCATGGCAAATTATGACGCGCCCACAACCCGTGTCACATTCTGCTGATAAAAGCCACGGATAAAGTTACCTAGTATTTATAAAAATGTGGGTATCTAAGCAATTATGGTAGGAGGATTGGTTTTTCAAGCAATTTTGCTGTCACAGCTTACATGATTTAATTACTATTTATTCGAGAAACCAAAAAAAAGCGACTCACTGTTACATTAGATAAAGCGTTTTCCCCTCGCGTTCACCTTTTACTGTTGCCTGCCTTGAAAGAATAAATAACGTGTCTGTTGCCTCGTCTCAGATAGTTCACTTTAGGTATCTTCCCAGCCAATGGCACCTCCCACTTGTGCGTTTCATGTGAAAATGTTTTTAAACGTGATGACACCAGGCATTTCCACCCTGTCTGGTTCCACAGAGCAATGAAACTTCCAGACTCCAGGGCCCCCCCGGTGGCTCCTCTGATGGACGGTGGCAACCCAGGCAAGGGTCCGCTATGGCTCCCTGGACCTACTCCCCCTCTAAGGGCGGAATCATTACATTTTGTTTTTCAAGTGACAGGAAAATTCCAAACTGCTTTTATAAGTACTGTTTGCCCAATGGTAAACAAGTTAAAATCAGCAACAACTTAGTGGATCCATCATTTCTGACATCCGATTGTCACTGACAAAGATAAAAATGACAGCTCTGTGATTGCTGAGAGATGAGCACAAATACACAAATAAGCCCCTTTGTTCTCTAAAAGCAAATTCCTAATAAAACTAATGCAATTTGACAGCAGCAGGAGGGTTTGTGTTGTCTTCAGGATTAAACAGTGTTGTAGTTAAAACAAAGTACAGGCACCCAGCTTTGGCACCACCTTAGGCAAGCGTTGAAGCTGCTTTTAGAATGAATGGGCCACCACCGTCTGAACCGCTGGGCAGGAAACAGCGGGGGCGTCGGCCACGTGAACCAAGGACTTCGCAGGTGAAAAGCGTTGCCTGCGGGAGAGACCCTGGATGAAACTACGACAGGGCCCTCAAAGGCAGCTCCGTGGGTGGCTTGGGGGAGTGATACCCAGGGGACTGCACCAGGGCCCCTGCACACCGGCTTCCTAGATTTTTGTTGTTGTTGTTGTTGTTTGAGCCGGAGTCTTGCTCTGTTGCCCAGGCTGGAGTGCAGTGGTGCCATATTGGCTCATTGCAACCTCCGCCTCCCAGGTTCAAGTGATTCTCCTGCCTCAGCCTCCCGAGTAGCTGGTACTACAGGCGCGCACCACCATGCGTGGCTGATTCTTGCATGTTTAGTAGAGGCAGCGTTTCACCATGTTGGCCACGCTGGTCTCGACCTCCTGACCTCAGGTGATCTGCC
>NW_012104365.1:3502025-3514403 GCF_000951045.1 Mandrillus leucophaeus | reverse complement strand
TATAGAAACGGCAAGTGAGTGTGCAGGGCAGCTCCAAGGGAGAGATGTCTGAGGTCTTGGGATGGGGACTCCTCCCTGTATCCTGTTTGTCTTTCCTTGAGAATTGCCTAAATATGTTTTCCCTCTTTACTTTGGCTACTGGGAAGCTCAGAGGCAGTACCGTAGCCAGCTTTTGTAACAATGCTGAGATATTTACTAACCTCAACACATTCCATTCTATTTTTCACCTTTGTTTCCTCTTCAACCTGCTTCCTTCCTCTTGCTTCCTTTTTAATTTTTGGAGTCTTTGCCTCTCTCTGCAAGGTTAAATGCATTCCAGGAGGACAACAGAAAAGTGCACATGTACGTGTGGGTGTTGGCATGCACCGAGTGTCCCCGTGTGCAGAGAGGATGCTTCTCACGGTGTTGCCTGGCATAGACTTATTTGGATTCTGCTTTGCCTCTCTACGAACATGGTTGGAGTCTGAACCTGAGGCGTCGGTTAGAGAGGCCCCTGGCTACTTACAGAACTTTCTGTGGGTGCTTGGAGTCCTGTGCTGCCCTCGCCTCTGCAGCAGTCGGTAGTGGCCTGCTCTCTGCCTGAACCTTGGCTCTGGCCAGCACTGGGCAGTCTTTCCAGTTTCACCTTCTGAGCTGGGCCCGGGCTCCAAGCCCGCTGTCACTCAGCCTCCTCTAGGCAGGAACCTGGTGCCTCAGCCCCATCCAGGCCCCTCACTCTGGACTCTCCAGACTGGACACAGAGGTTGTGACTGGCGGTTTCTGGCAGAGCTGGCTCTGGCCCAGTGCTCAGGCCTGGCTGGGATGTTGGCTCTCATGGAAACCTGTAACCTGCCCCACCCCTCCCCTCACATCACCCATTTTTGTTTCATTCCCTGGCTTCATAACTGGGATTCCTGTGTCCTCCCATATCCCCCCAGGACTGATGAATGTGCTGAGGCCAGGGCTGGTGTCCTGGGACCAGACAGCATCAGGCACCTGGTCAGGGTGAAGTGGGGGTGAAGCCTCCCCTGGCCGCTCCGGGACTCCCGTCAGGCTGAGGGCAGAAAGGGGGCTTCTGTCCTGTTTTGTGCTCAGCCCAGAATCCGCACGGGACCCCCCGCACTTCCCTCCCCATGGGAAACAGCCCCCAGAGGAGATCGCGTCAGCAGCCACCCAGCGGGAAGGCGAGTAACCCAGCAGCAGCACCCCGACTGGAAGTTTAGTTTTTAGTTTTCTTACGTATTTGTTTTTGATCTCCTGATTTCTCTCTTAGTCTTCAGGAGAGAATTAAAATCCAATGGATTCCCAGAAAACTTTTCCCTTGATGTACCAGCAAAAACCTACAATGCCCTGAAAAGCCGCCACTGCAACCTGAATGCAGATCACACGTACTGTCCCAGTCCCTGCAGCCTCCATGCAGCGGGTGCGCTGCCAGGCATGGGAAGGCAGCACCGGCGAGCGGAACTGGCCCATTTTGCAGATGAGGAAGCTGAGGCTCAGGGACATTTCATGCCTTCGTCAAGGTGGTGGGAGGAGGAGTGGGATTGCCATGAAGGTGGTGGGAGGAGGAGCAGGGTTTGCCACCCGACTTCAGGGATCTGTCGCCCTCGCCCAGCAGGGTTGGTTCTTCCCGAGGCTGGGAGGATGCCAAGCCTGGTGGGGGATGGGGGTGGCGGTGTGGTGTGGGGAGCTTCTGACTTGCACATTCTGAGGGAACATTTTGCAGCTGATGTGTGAACTGGACCCCAGGCGGTGCCTCTGAGGAATCCCCAAGGTTATGGCCCCTCAGGTCCCACTGGGGTGTTGGCTCCCACTTCTGCCTCAGGATGCAGGGTTTCTGCAGGGAAGCTGCGGACCAGCCTGCTGCCTTGGGCCCTAGGGACGCTGCAGCCCCAGAAAGAATTGTGGAGGACAAAAGAGTTGTTTCTTGGGGGAGAAAACACCTGTGTGGAAATGCAGGTGCCACGGGAGGGAAATCCTCCTGGGGAGGAGGGCACCTGTTCCATCCTCGGCCAACATGGGACCGCCTGGCGCCTAGAACCCACAGCCGCTACCTGCCACGCACATCTCTCCGTGGTTAGATAATTGCTTCCATTAGTTTTAAACAAACTTGACAAGAGACAGAAGGGTCTGGAGAGAAATTAAATCTAACTGTTTAAACATGCAGACAGAGCCTCCCTTGCCTCCGTCCCCCTGGCGGTGGCTGCTGCAGACCCCGAAGCCAGTGCTAGAGGTGGTACAGAGGATTGGGCCCTGAGGGCAGGCCTGGCACCGCCTGCCCCAAAGAGGTGGCCCCGGAGGGTGGGGAGGGGAACCGCTGCTGTCCTCACACCAGAGCCACAGGCATGGAACCTCAGGGTCCCAGTACCCTCTGCGTGCGCTGTGGGGCGGGTATGCATGTGCCCAGCAAGGAGGGTGTGCACCAGCAGCCCTGTGTACACCTACTCTGGTCTTGGGGTGCAAACCCCAACCACAGCCTCCTGTCTCTGTGACCTTGAGGAACGGTGGCCCCTCTCTGAGCACAGTCTTTGTTTCTGTGAAACGGGAGTGATGGCAGCAGCTCGGGGAGGGGGACAAAGGCAGCGCATTGATCCCTTTGCTCAGTGCCTGGCACAGGGCACTGTGGGCGTCTGCTGCTGTCCTTATGCTCTGGCCAGCATGCCCTGTGACATCCTTCAGTGGCATGGACACAGCACTAGGGAGCAAGGCACTCAGCCAAGGTCACACAAGGTCAAAGTCGTCCATCCCACAAACACTTACTGAACACCAGGGTCTGCCGGGAACTGCACAGGGTGAGGCCAGGGTGGTCAGTGGCCAGGTGATGACAGCACGGATGGCCAAGCCCTCCAGGCTGCAGTGGGGTCACACCAGGGCCCTAGTCAGGTTGGGGGTCCCAGAGGTGGGATGGGGAGCAGTGCAGGGTGTTTGCGGCCAGCTGACTCTTGGGATTCCGAGCCTGTGGGGATCCTGCTTTTGCTCTGCTGGGGGCTGGCTCCCCCTCTTCACCCCAAGGTGTGGGGTGAGCAGCTTCTGAGGTTCTGGGCAGCCCGGCCCCATACCACTGGCCTCCCACTCTGGACAACATGGATTTAATTTTAAAGCCCGTGTTTTCTTCTGAGAAGACACCAGAGAACAGAAGCTACGCCATCTTTCACCCTCCAGGGACCACTCTCTGCCACCCACTCTGAAACATGACCAAATGCCGGGCTGGGCTCAGCCCCTGGGGCTGGCATTCAGCAGGATCCACAAGGCCATCCAAGCAACACGAGGAGCAACGAATGCTGAGGCAAACCTCCACCAGACACCCAGGAAGGGCAGCACACCAGAGACTCCAACAGCCTGGGCCTTGTTCCAGGGCGGCGCTCCCTACCCCACCTCCCTTCTCCCGGCAGCTGTAGAGCAAAGCACAGGCTGAGGGTGGTCTGGGCTCCCCTTCCCATCCCTTTCCCCTTTCCGGGCTGGGATGTGGCTGGCCCCTGCCTGTCACCCACGTCTTCGTGCAGTGTGAATGTGGGCCTTAGTCTCCCTCTATTGCCCTGGTCTTGGTTGTGTTGTGGATGGAGTTTCTGTGGACCTCCCCGCTGGGTGACCTCACGTGGCTCCATCTCCCAGGACTCATGCCAATCCCACCCTGCTAAGAAGGGACCCCCTTCTTAGCAGGGTGAATGCGCTTCTGGACATGCACAGTTGAAGAAGGGCAGCTTGCTCCTCTCTCTCTCTGTCTTTCTCTGTCTCTCTCCTTCCTCCCTCCCTCCCCCCTCCCCCACCTTCATCCTTTCGCATGACTTATCACTGATGCCACCAGTCAGCAGACACCAGATGCAGGGACTGCCAGTGGGGCTGAGAGTGTGGGGCAGGGCAGACATTAACCAAGTCATCACATCAGACGTGCGGCACTCTACAAGGAAGACAGGCTCTGTGAGAGCCTGACCCACGCTGGGTGGATAGGTGGGGAGGGCTTCCTTGATACCAGGACCCTTCTGTGGACATCTGGGGAATGAGGTTCCAGGGAAGGCTCGGGTGGGGAACACATTCCTGGTAGTGCAGATGGGACTTGCAAAGGTCCTGGGGCAGAGGAAGGGAGGAATTCCAGGACCTGAGAACTGGTGTGACCGCAGCAGGGGCAGCTGGGGTGACAAGAATGAACATGGCGTGGTGGCAGGAAGACCCTTGGCCAGCGAGATGACCTACACCTTCAGGGTGGGGACTGGCCCGGGAGATGTTGCGTGGAGGCTGCTGACCTGGTGACTGCAAGGAGGCTCAGAGTTCTGCACAGGAACGGGGGGCACCCTGAGTTCCCAGGAGGTGCCGCAGTCTCTGGGACTGAGGGGGTGTCCTGAGTGGAAGCCACACCCAGACACCCCCTTTCAGCCCCAATGTTAAGACAGCCATGGCCTTTCCTAGCCTTGCAAACAACTCGGGGAGCTGAGTTAGGAGGCTGTTGCAGTGGCTTCAGAAGCCCATCCTCAACATTTGGCTGCAAAGAGGATCACAGCCCCTGGAGTAGATGGCTGTGGGCCCCGCTTCATGCACACGCTCTCAGACACGTCTGCTGGGGACAGAGAAATTCAAGAGCCAGGAAAAGAAGGAGAAAAGAAAGAAGAAAGAGGTGAGGAATGTCAGAGGGGAGTAGATTCCTTCATTCCTGTAGCAAAGACCCGTTAGCCATGGAGGCTGTGGGGAGGCCCCAACCCGGGACACCATCATCAGGGAGCACAGGGTCCAGCCATCATCAGGGAGCACAGGGTCCAGCTGTCGTCAGGAAGCACGGGGTCCAGCGGAGGGGGCAGATGGGGCCTGAGTCCCCCGAGTGGCCCTGAAGGTGCTGGCCCAGAGGCAGAACATCAGGGTCCCTGTGGCCCCCCAGGTTTCCTGTGCTTGGTCCCTGAGTCCCTGGGAGCCCCTTGGGGGTCCGCACTGGGCTGGGCTGTGGTCCCTGCAGGCACCTTCCTCTACCCGCCACAGGTTCTGCCCATCAGGGGGGTGCAAGAAACAGAGGAGGGTAGGAGAGTGAGCACTAATGGGGACCGGGTTTCCCTTGGGGTGACAGTGGCCCAGCATTATGAATGTGCTCGATGCCACTGAATTGTATGCCTGAAAATGGGGACATTTACGTTATGTAAATTTTACTTCAATTTTAAAAAAGCAGCTTCCAGGGTCCCTAATTCCAGCTGCTGGGGAAACAGGAGAAGTCCTCCTGAGCTCTGTGCTGATGGGACCCCACCTGCACCCTGAGTCTCACACATCTCCCTGGAGAGGGTCCCGAGTGCCGGCCACAATTCCCTCTCCCTACAGAGATCCCCAGATCAGTCCAGGGCAGGGTCCCTCCTCCATGATTCCTGTCTCTTTCTGGCCCCTCTGTCATTTTTCCCGTCCCTGGGGAAGACGATGGTTCTCACTGGAGTGAACTGAGACAGAACCACCGATGTCGAGGGGGAGGGGCCGCAGAGCAACAGCCCTCCCCAGAGGACCGGGTACACCCAACACCAGGCACCTGCCCGAGGCCCTCTGAGGGCAGGGAGATTCTCAGGATCAGGGGGCTATCGTCTGCGCTGGGCCTCAGCCCTGGGGACTCAGGAGGGAGATTTGTAGGCTCTTGAATATCTGCCCAAGTTGTTATGTGTGCCTGTGCGTGCTTTGTGTGCGCTGTGTCCACGTGCTGGACGGGGATGGAGAAAACTGACGGCACAGGGAGAAACTGCTGCGGCTTAGCTCAGCCTCAGGAGCTCCCCACAGCCCCAAGCCTGCAGCAAGCCACACCGGGAGGCGCCTCGGAAATGATCCACTCCAGTCCCTTATTTGAGTGATAGGGAAACTCAGCCCGCTGAAGGAAAACTACCTTTGGGATGAACTCTCATTATTCAAGCAGTTTCCCACATCCTTATTGAATCCCTGCCCCTGCACCACGCGGGGCCGAGTCATGACCGAGGCCACCCCTCCCCGTCTGGGGCTCTGGGCACTTCCAGAATCCGTGTAGCAGATGCCCCAATGCAAAGCATGTCGCAAGCCCACCGCCCCGGTGCTTTTCTTAGAATTCTGTGTATTCACAAAGCTTGCAGCTGGTGCAAACCTCACATAGAACAACTCCCCGTTCTGAGCCCGGGAAGTGTGCAGTGGGCCCTGCCCGGGCTTGGGCCAGTTCTGAACTCCGAGGATCACGTGGTTTGATATTCCCCATGTGTAGCAGTCATAATTAGACCCTCAGCCAAACAGCAGAGCCCGGCTTCTTTTGTTTTTCCAAGATGAAGGAAATAATTTTCTTAGCGTGCGACTTCCCATCTCCCCCCAGCCCCCAGTCTCACGTGTGCACGGCAGTGACGGGTGCAGTGATGCGGATCAGAAGCCTCTGCAGAGACTCACCCACGGAGGAGCCAGCAGCTCCCCTCGTTAGGAGGCTTCCGGGTTAACTCTTTACCCCCATCACGTCTAATTGCTTCCCTGTGAACGGAGCCGGGAGACAGCCTGCGCTGGGAATAAGCCCTGAGTGACACCACTCTGCTTCCTCTGCGGCAGGAGCCTGCTGACATTTACGGGGCAGCAGCCTGTGTCTCCCCAAGACAGGCATGCCGGAGAATGGTGCTGCAGTTACAAAACACACCTTTTTATTATTTTTCTTGTTAGGTGAATTGAGAAAGATCAAATGAGCCAGAGGTGAGCTTGTAGCTGGGACCATGCTGAGGAGAGGGTGAGTTTCAGACCCTCAGGTTCAACCAGCAGAGACTGCCAGCTTCCCTCCTTCCTTCTTTCCTTCCTTCCTTCCTTCCTTCCTTCCTTCCTTCCTCCCTCCCTCCCTCCCTCCTTCCATCGCATACCGATTGCCTCCCTACATATCGTCCTGGGTGCTGGGCAGTCAGTCCGCGTGGCATGCAGTGTGGTGGGGAGACCATGAGGCAGCCGGCCCATGAACAAAGTCACTGTGACAGGGACAGCCGGGGAGATGTGGGAGCAGAGGGCCTATCGGGGGGAAGCATCCATCCCGAGGCCTCCGTGACCAGGGGAGCAGCCACAGAAAGTCGGAGCAAGTGTGCTCTGATGCGGCAACAGCACGTGTGAAGGCCCGGAGGTAAGAGAGCCAGTGGGAGTGGCAGCTGTGAGCAGGATGAGGGCGACGGGAGAAGCAGGGATCCAGCCTGGTGGGCATGGACCACGACTGTGGACCCCTGGGCATGTAAATTTAACGGCTGCCACTGCCCGGAACCTGCTCTGCTTAGAACATAGACAATTCCCTTGAAACAACCGAAGACCCTCTTAAACGACATCAGCAGCAGTAGCAACCGAGCACCGAGCGTCCCAGGAGACTGCCCTTCTTCTTTCCCGCCTTCCCCTGCCCTTCCCGCCTCGCCCTGGGCCACGGCTTTCCTGTGCATGTGTCATCTCACACCTGCTGCCCGCACACAGCCCAAAGCACCCCGTTTTCAGAGGTGGGAGCTGGGTCTAGAGGGGGAGAATTAGGCCTGAGCACTCTCTCTCTCCCCAGCAGGTCACTCCACGCTGCTGAAGGGGCTCCCAGCACACATGGCACAGGGAGGAGGCCACGTTCAGCTTCTGCTTTGAGATGCCCCAAATGGAACAAGACGCCCTGAGACATCAAAGCCTTGCGCAGCACAGGGACGTGGGGCATGGGACTCATCTCCAGCCTCCAGCCTCTTCCTTTCTCCCACTTATCCATTCAAGAATCGCCTCTGAGCATTCTCACAGGCATGGGGGACACACGGTGGACCTTGAGGTCCTCCCCAGGAAGTTGTCTAGTCGGGGACCATGTGTGATGAGCTGGCAGCTGGAGGTGCCTGGCTCGGGAGGGGTAGTGTTATGGAGCCACTGGGGGGAGGCGCCCCCTCTCCAATAGGCCGACCTGAATGAAGAGAGGTGGGAAGCTGTGTTGGTGCCTGAGGGAAGAGCATTCCCCACAGAGGGAACAGACAGTGCAAGGCTCTGCATCCTGAGGCGTGCTTAGTGTATCCGAGGATGGGAGGAGACGAGGGGGCACGAAGGGAGCGAGGAGGAGGTGGGGAGGGACGGGGCAGTGCCTGTGGGCTCCAGGAGCCCCAGTACAATTTCTGGATTTGATTCCAAAGCACGCGGTCACCTCCACACTTGTAGGTGGGAGAGCCGGGACTTGAACTCCAAAAGTTCCTTCTTTTCCCCAGTGCAGTGCACGGAGACTGAGTGTTGGTTTGGAATATCTCAGCGTTCATGTCCGTCACTTCACCAGGACTCGCTGGGAAACCACTGTCTCCCATGAAAGTTAGACACTGCTGGGAGGCAAATGCATCTACACATTTTGTACACAGAGAAACGTGGGTTATTGCAAAGACCTGAGTAATGCACTCGAGCCACTTTGGAGTGAACCAGCCCAGCAGTGAGTCACCGTCACTGTGGCAGGAGCTCGCAGAGGGGAGAGGAGGCCGAGGAGGAGGGAGAGAGAGGTCAGAGTCTGATCCAAGGTTTCTGAAGGTGGTGGCGCTGGCTCAGGTTCTTTTTTTTTTTCTTTTTGAGACGGAGTCTCGCTCTGTCGCCCAGGCTGGAGTGCAGTGGTGCGATCTCGGCTCACTGCAAGCTCCGCCTCCTGGGTTCATGCCATTCTCCTGCCTCAGCCTCCTGCTTCGGTGTAGCTACAGGCGCCCGCCACCACGCCCGGCTAATTTTTTGTATTTTTAATAGAGACGGGGTTTCACTGTGGTCTTGATCTCCTGACCTCGTGATCCACCCACCTTGGCCTCCCAAAGTGCTGGGATTACAGGTGTGAGCCACTGCGCCTGGCCCTGGTTCAGGTTCTTGATGAGAGAGAATCTCCTAAGGGGAGTGGGTGGGGCAACCTGGGGTCTGATGTTGTTCATCCCGGGGACACACCCTCCAACAGAGGCATCCCCGCCAGGCTGTGCAGTCGTTGTGGGGTTGACAGTCGGGCAGAGGAGCAGCCGCATCCCTGTGGTGCCAGGACACCTGCAACAATCTGAGAACCTTCTACCCCACGAGCCACTCGCTCACGTCTCCAAAGCAGTGGGGGGGCATTTCCCGGGTGATGTGGTAGCGTCTGCACGGGGCCTGCCCACCCCAACCCACCTGCACAGTTCTGGGCTTGGCAGGAGGCGTCCTGCTGGAAATAGTGCTTTTCTGATTCTACAAACACGCAGCTGCCTTAGGAACCTGCTGAGCAACAGGACGTGGAGGAGCCGAGGCTGCCCCGAGGCCCCTGCTTCACCCGCCTGGGAGGGACCTGCCCAGGCTCCAGGTGCACCCAATGGGCTCTGCCCAGTGAGTGATGGGATGGCGTGTACTTTCAAAAGAGATCATCCTGACCAAGCAGACCCCTGTGGGGTAGCAGGGACCTCATGGAGGGCTGCAGGGCCATGCTCAGAACCATCTAGGAAGGTGGCAGCCAGGAAGGGTGCTGTGGGAACACAGCGGTCTCCCCAGCCAGGCCCTGCTCCCAGCACCAATCTCTGCCTCACAGAGCAAGTAGATCTGGCATTTCTGGAAGGCTTATCTGCTCCTGTCCCTCCTGCGGTCACAGGGACGTGGTCGAGTGTCTCCACTGATGACTGCTCAGGCTGCCCTGGCTGGCTTCACCCTTCACCCTGGCTCCAAGCACAGGCAGGGCCTGAAACTGCCGGCCACCTCCTGCCAGTCTGTGGGCTTGAGGCTGGTGGGCGCTGGGCCTGCCTTCCTCACCGGGGTCTCTGGCACCTTCCAACCTGGTGACTTTGGCACCCAGGAGGTGCTTGAGAAAAGTTAGTGGGGTAAATGCATAAGTTCCATTTCTCTTAGCTTCAAAAATGGATATCCAATGAGCTCTCAGGCCCCCAGACACGGAGGAGCGTTAAGGACATGAGGTCAGTGAAAGAAGTCCATCTGAAAAGGCTGCATACCGTAGGATTCCAACTCCACGACATTCCGAAAAGGGCAAAACCACAGAGACAGTGAAAGGACCGTGGGAGGAGGAAGGGATGAACAGGAGGGCATGGGGGACTTTCAGGCAGGGATGCAGCACTGTGACGTCTGCAGTGGTGGCTCCGTGTCACCATGCACTAGTCCAAACCCACGAATCCGCAACACCAAGAGGGAGCCCTCCTGGAGGCTGGGCTGTGTCCTAACAACGCATCGGTACTGACGTGTTATTTTTCCGTTGTCCGTCAGTCCTAACAAATGCACCACACGAATGCAAGACGTTAACAACAGGGGAAGCTGGCAGTGGGAGAGGGGGGTGACTTCCTGCTCCATTTCCCATAAACCTAAAACTGCTCTAAAAACCAAAGTCTAGTAAGAAATGGATATTCACTATCTATCAGCTGTACCTTCTCCAGAGAAAACAAAACAGTCTCCGGAATGTTAGAAATCCCATTATAAAGTAAAACAGTGAAACCTCTCTCTTGCCGCCTCATTTATGGCAGGAAATATAAACTTGCGTCTCCCTCTGGGTTTTCTTCCTGATGCATCCAACGCTGTAATCTCACATCCTCAAGGACACTGCATCTCTCGCGGACGAGAAAATACCAAGAGATTCTTCCTGTCCAAGAAAAGCCAGCCAACATGGCAACAAGTGTGTGCCTTACATGCTGCAGTGTGGCCCTGTCCCCCAAAACTTGCACTCATCATCTCCACGTCTTTGTTTAATATTTATGGGGCTATGTGCCAACCAGAGACTCTGCCAAGAGGAGATGCAGCTCCTCAAGGGACCCAAGCGAGCCTGTTTGCAGCTCCCTGCTGGTGACAGAGCCTTACAACATGAAAGGGCTCCGAGCTTATATAAAGAGAGGAATTTCTCTAGGTGCCGACACTAATTAACAGTACTCTGTTCAAGAAACAAAGGTGCAGGTGTATCGGGAGATACCGAACAGGGGGCAGCAGGGAAGGGCCGCATTCTAAGGCAGGTATTCACACAAAAGTTCTTTTCCGCAGTGGTCGTGGAAACTGAGCTGCGAGCGCCTCATTAGTCAGTCCTGCTGGTGTCCACCGGAACGGAGCACAATGGCTCTTGACGTGGGCGACGTCGCTAATGAAGTCCTCCCACTCACGCCGACACCGGAGTGAGCAGAGAACAATGGTGGCAAATCCAGCCACCGGCGCGCCGTGCACCGAGGACTCTTGCGCTTGTGAGACGCTGGGGCCTCTTGTCAAAACACTTTGCAGTCAGCACTTGCAGGGCAACAGGGCTAATGGGCAAAGCCTCGCTTGTCATTCCCACGCGGGCGAGGACGGCTGGAGACTGACGTTCTTCCCGGCAATGGCCAGGACATCGTGGCACCGCTGCCGCCCCGAGTCCCTGCAGGGAGGAAAGCCCTTTGTCCGTCTCTCCCAGGGCCAGCGGCATCCTGATGGCTATGGGTGTTCCTTGGGAACCTGGAGGGGTAACCCTGCTGGGACTTCTGCTCTCTCATTCAAGGCTGTGAGAGTCCATTTAATAGTGTGGAGAAGTGCGAGAAATTGTTAGAACTCTTAAAAATGTCACATTTTTACTGAATATCTGGAACTAGCACTTCATGAACTAACACGAACTAGTGTTTCCTGAATCTTCACTCATGCATTCATCCGTTTCTTCAGTATTGACTGTCTGCTCAGACGTCCTGCTGGGCACTTGGAGCACATTCTCTTACAGAACCCACACAAACCTATACGGAAGGTCATGTTCCTTCCATCTGCCCAAAGAGGAAATGGAGGTACAGGTCCTGCCCCCTATCCTGAGGTTCCACCGCCAGGGCACAGCGGGCCAGTGCTCATCTGGGGGCACCTGGCTCTGCCACCCCCCACCCTCAAGAGCCTCATGTTGCTTGGCACTCCCCTTTCCTGCTCATTCCAGACATGGCCCTTGAGCCTTTCCTTGAATGACAAACTCGAGTAGAGTTTTAGAAGATGGAAGGATGAGAATAAGGCACCGTCTAGATAACATTGCCCTGTCAACAGTGACGTGATCTTCCACCACCCTGCTCCCTTCCACCCTATGCTCTTGCTATGAAGAGCTTCCTGGATGCAAGACACACACAGGCATCTACTCATAAACAGGTGGTTATGCTTAGATGTTAAGCACCGCCTACAGAACACAGCAGCCCACTCACTCATAGCCTTGGAAAGCAGAGAGGCCAGGTTCTATGGCTGATGATGTTTAGGGAGAAAAAAGGTGTGCTGAGGTCTCTGGATCCTTCTAGGGCAGGTGGCCTGCTCAGGCCCCAGCTAAAGCTCACTCACTGATGTGGCCCAAGGGGCCCTGAGCTCTTTCTTCCATGACAAAGTGGTGCAGGTGCTTCCTACCCTGCTGGGAGTGAGTCACCTGCTTCTAACCTGGGCAAGGCCTCTCCTTAGCCCTAACAGCAATGCCATGGTGTGGCCATGGTTGGTTTGGCCCAGCTAAGTCTCGTGGATATTGGATCCCAGGGTTGGAGGTGGGCCTGGTGGCGGTGGCGG
>NW_012104365.1:3474629-3500992 GCF_000951045.1 Mandrillus leucophaeus | reverse complement strand
CTCTGATGGTGATGATGGCACCAATGGTGATGATGGCTCTGATGGTGATGATGGCAGTGGTGGTGATAATGATGGCACCGATGGCGATGATGACTCTGATGGTAATGATGGCACCAATGGTGATGATGACTCTGATGGTGATGACGGCAGTGATGGTGATGATAGGACTGATGGTGACGATGACTCTGATGGTGATGATGGCATGATGATGATGATGATGGCAGTTCTTGCTTACTTGGCCCATACCACGTGCCTGAAAATATACCAAACTCAAGACACAGGGCACCTCACTAGGTCCCCACAATGGTCTTAGGCTGGGACTATTCTCACCCCACTTTACATATGGACACACTGAGAAATAAATACCCAGCACACCCTGACTTCCAAAATGTAGTCTTCGCCTTCAAGATGCATCAGTTGAGGAGGGGGTTCCCAAGCAGAAACCACCACAGGCACCTCAGAGAATACCCCAGGCCTGGCTCATGGGATAACTCACTCCATCACGAGGTGCCTGGCCCGTGCTGGTGCCAACAGTCACTGGTGGCTCCCAGCTGTTTTTAGGCTCCTCTTTCTTTTGTGGCATCAGCCCTGGGCCACTGGGGGTACCCAGACATACTTGTTGTTGCAGGAGTGAGAGGCACTGATGATGATGGCACCAATGGTGATGATGGCACCGATGATGATGGCATCAATGGTGATGATGGCCCTGAGACTACCCCCATGCCATGCTCTCCCCACTGCAGGGCCCTGGTCGTGGTGGCTGGGGGCTGGCTCCTGTCATCTCTGAAAGCTCCCATCACACATCTGAACGTTGTCCATGTGACGTGATGAGAAAGATGTTGGAGCTGACAGCTGGGACTCAGGGGAGCTGGGCCCTGGGGTGGATCCTTTCAAACACAAGACACAGGACCGGCCAGGCTATTTCTAGAGCCGCAAGCCTTCCTCATTAGTGCCTTGCACATCAGGACTGAGCTAATGAAATCATTTGCAATTAAGGCTTAGGTGGAGAGAGAGCTCTCTTTGCTGTCCTGAGAGGCCACCTCCCCTCCCAGCCCTCTCCTTCCTCGCTTTCCCCTCCCTCACCTCTGGCCTCCTCCCTCCATCTTTCTCTCTGCAGGTGGGAAAGCCCACTTGAGAGGTGGTGGTAGGGGCGACTCCCGATGGGCGTCCAGAGTTGGTTTCTGCTTGCACTCCATTTCCCACAAGTGCAATGTGGGGTGTTTCTTGTTTTCTGTATTTAAAAAGCATTCCTGTGGCAGCTTCATCCATTCAGACTGGAGGGAGTCACAATTTCCTTTTCCTCTCAAAGCTCTCGGAAACATCTGAGACAGAAGGACAGCTGAGGCCTCGGTGAGGTTCAGAAAGGCAGCTCCTGTTGATACCGGGAACAGTGCTCCCTGCTCCGGGGCAGCACAAGGCCAGAGGGGAAGAAACTCCAGGCAGAAAGACCAGACCTGGGTCCTGGCTCTGGCCCTTCCCAGCTGCGGGTGCCTATGCATGTGTGTGTGTACTGTGCAGTGTGCACTGTCTACGACCAGCTCGGGGAGGTGTGTGCAGGCAGGGCCCTTCCTACACTGTGGTGTGTGCAGGTGGATGGTGCCACAGGTGCCCCTGAAGCAGGAGGGATGGACGGAGGAAATGTGTAAATGAGTGTCATCGACATATCCACCCCACAGCGGTGCCTCTTCGCTCCTCCGCCTTTTTAAATTTACTTTTTATTTTTAGAGACAGCGTCTCACTCTGTCTCCCAGGCTAGAGGGTAACGGCACAATCATAGCTCAGTACCACCTTGGACTCCTGCACCCAAGTGACTCTCCTGCCTCAGCCTCCTGCATAGCCAGGACTACAGACATCGGCCACCATGCCCCGCTCATTTTTAAATTTTTTGTTGAGATGGGGTCACGCTATGTTGCCCAGGCTGGTCTTGAACTTCTGGGCTCAAGCAATCCTCCTGCCTCAGCTTCCCAAGGTGTTGGGGTTGCAGGCATGAGCCACTATGCCTGGTCCTCTCTCTTTCTTTAATTAAAAATGAATACACAAATAAACAGAAACTATTTAAAAACAAATACACACACACACAAAAAACCAAATCAGGAGGAAAATTTAGAGGCAAGGACTACAAGACAGAATCTTTTAATCTTGACTGCTGCCCCCAAGTGGACAGCCCTGGTGGCCACAGTACAGCCCGGGGTCGGGGGCGAGGGGGCAGCAGGAGGCACGCAGACCTCTCCACTTCCTGCTGCCTCTCCCGTTTGGAAGGGGCTTTGTCTGGGTAGAGCCAGTACTGCAGTCTCTGAGGCTGTGGTTGGGTAAATACCTCTGGGCTCCATGGGAGTGCAGCGGGGAGGGCTGAACCTTCTCACTGATCCCACTGTACTCAGCTCACACATTTCAGAGTTTTCTGAGTGATGGTCTTCTCTGGGAGTCTTGGCAGGACACGGGGTTCTGAACTGTGGCACCCACGACATGGGCGCTGGCTATGCTGGCTCCTGTCTGAGGCTGCCCTGCTGCCAGCGTGGGGAGTGCCTGGATGCTGCCTCAAAGCCGGGGCAGGGCAGTGAGGAGCCCGCTGGGTCCACCTGACTATGCCCTGCCTGCCCCATGCAGGGGGACCTGCCCTGTCTGCCACATGGGGCCTCCATCCTGTGCCTCCTGCATGGGGACCCACCCCGCCTGCCACATGGAGTCGCCAGCCGCTTGCATGTCTGGCTTATGTTCACCTCCAGCTTTCTAGGGCTGAATCCAAAGACGACCCTGAACTTTCCCAGCCCGGATCCCTCTGTAAACATGCTCTGGTTGGCTGCCAACCATTTTTCCTAGAGCAAATAAGTAACTCAGGAAATGCAAATAGATTTTCTCTCCTCTCTGCACCGCACCGCCCTGCCCAGGAAACCTCTCCCTGTCAGCCCTCTTTGTCCCAGGTGCGTTCACTTCTCACGCATTTTTGAGCTGTTCAGGGACCCCCTTGAGAAGAGCAGGTGCTTGGGGTATCTGTAAAGTGAGGATGGAAGCTCCTAGGGTCTCTGGTGCTTGATCCCCAATCCCTCAGCAGGGCCCAGGCTGACCCTGCCTTAAGCAAAGGGAAGCCATGCCCGGAGGAGGCTGCAGGCACTGGGAAGGAAACCGACGGAACCAGAACACACTCATTTAAACGGCGGCTGCGCTGTATGCCCCACGGTGCACGGTGCTCAGAGGACCCCGGAAGGGGCCTGCCTGGTGCTGAGGAGCCAGGACGGGAGTCCAGGGGAGGTGCAGGGGTCCCTCACCCGGTGAGGGTGCCCTCGGGCAGGGGAGCAGCCACCACCGAGACCAAGGGTCCACTTCCCTCCAGGCTAAGCAGGGCTCCATGAGGCCCTGTGAGGATACTGCTGAGGACTTCTTTGGGAAAAATGAGGACTCTGATCCTCTGGGGGTTGGGGACACATGACCAGACTCATGGTGATTGGTGATGAAGAGTGAGGTCTGCCCTTGTTCAGAGGGAAAATCTCTATTCCGCTTTCTAATGTCTTCTATAACGTCCTCTTCCTCAGCCAGGGGTCAGCCCAAAGCAAGCAGGACCCAGGATGTCTGTGGCCATTCCTGATCCAAATCCTGTTTCTGAAGAGCACGAGGAGAGAATCAGCGTGTTCTCTCAGGTCACAACAGCATCGTCCCAGGAACGTCCCAAGGAACCTGGTGCAGGCAGGTGCTGGGGGAGGGCAGGAACATATGGGCTTATGGGTGTGACAGTTAATATGTATATTATCACTTCTCTCTGCTTGGAAATTTTCAGTGCATATCAGAGGGTCTGAGAAGTGCTAGAGGGGAGGTGATCATTGAACCCCCACAAAATTTCTATTATCTTTGGAAGAAAGGCATTGTTGGAAATTCAGGGTGTTATCTGTCAGTGCAGGCTGGGTTAGGAGCGCCAAACTGCTCCCAGATCTCATCACTTAAGACAGCAGAGCGTGAGGCTGGCCCATGCTCATGGCATGTCCACTGTGTACCCGTGGGGGGCGGGGGGTGCCCTGCCCTGCGCAGTCCTTGGGACAGAGTGGAAGAGGCTTGTTTTTCTGCTTCCATGATGGCCAGTGCAGAGACCGGCCACACGGGATTAGACACAGCCTGGTAAGGCTCCTCTGGGGGGATGCACCTGGCTCCTGCTTCCATTTCGCCGGCCAAGGCAAGTCACATGGTCGCCTCTAACTTCAGAGGCCTGAGGAGGTGAAATCCTGCCCACCTCTGGAAGGATGAGCGGGCTCTGTGCCGATGATATGTTAACATGGATGCAGCAGCCAGTGCTGATGACGGCGGCTGGCATGACCGGCACGCTGGGCTAGAGGTCATCTCTGTGGTTCATTAGCAGCCCTTCCACAGCACTTAGAGATAGTCCTGACTTTCCAACCATGGCTTCTTTTCTGCAATAAACACAATGTCACTTACAAAGAAAAAAAACCCCAAAGCAGGTCCTGCGTCTAAAGTAGTAATTTTAATGGATGCTTCCAAAATAATCTGGCATTTCTTCTCGGCCTGGGGTGTGCTTGTCTGCATGTTTCTCTGCAAAGGCTTCCTAAATCTCTTTGCAATCTCAGTTTGTTCTTTCTCTCACATTGGACTGTGAGGTGCCTGAAGGTGGAGGTTGGGAGGTTTCTGTCTTCTGTCCTTGAGCAGGAAAGAGCCCGGGGTCCCTGCTCTCCAGCACACCCCATTTCTCTGAAAGGGCCAATGGAGAGTGTGGGCCATGGAGCCTCCCACGGCCAGGGAAGGGATGCCACGCAGCAGGCCAGGTCCTGCAGGAATTTGTCAAGATTCCTGCCCATCCAGTATCCACTCTGATGATTTAATTTGTGGCTGGAAAAAAAGCTGGTAATGAAGTCAGTTTGGAGGTGATTGATGCTCCACGAGGTCCTTGACCGATCCCCAAGCCTCATCGATGCCTGCTTCCAGAGAAGCGCATTGCCAGCCCTCAACAACACTGCCCCAAGGGGAGCTGTGCATGGTGCATTATGCAAATGAAGTGTTTCTCCCGAGGTAATTATCCCTGTACAATTCTGACATGAAGTCTTGATAAAGAATTGTTTTTTAAGATAGCAGTGGAAAAGCCCAGCTGAATGCATAAAAATTATATGACATTTTACTCTTGGGTGTAAATTATAATTTGCAGAAAGGTCAATGAACCAGAAATGATTTTTTTTTTTCTGATGATTTAGATGCCGAGAAGCGGGAGGGCTGGAGGCAGAGGGAGAGCCCCTGGTGTCCATCCTCCGGGCTGGGGTGGGCTCCTCCTCTGGAGGGGGCTGTCCAGCAGCCTGGCCAGCTGTGCCTGGCCTTAATTCCTTCCATTTCCAGTGAGTCACAGCTTCTGCTGAAGGCACATTAGAAGATGGTGCAAGAAAGCTCTGGGCTTTCCTTGGAGAGAAAAGGGTGCTCTCAGAGAAGGGCAGCCTCTGGACTGGACCCTTCTGGCTGCTGAGAAAAGACAGACTCTGCTGGAGGCATTCAACTCATCCCCCTTCAGCTCACTGAGTCCCACTGTGCACTCAGCTTCTACTCTGTGCTAGAGGTACTGGAGGGTGCGAGTGCGCCAAGCTACCTCGGGAGGAGCTCAGGGCAGGACGCCAGGGGGACACGTGGCGTGGCCTTGGAGAGCTGAACCCTCGGAACGTTGGATCTGACCAAGCACAACGCCCAGAAACCACCAGGCACTCGCCTGTAGCTGCCAAGTCAGGTTTAATGACTCACTGGACCAAGGGAAGCTGCCAAGCTAGGGTTACTGTCTTGTGTCAAAGGGAAATAACCACCTGTACCTGGCAGGGTGTTTGAGACAATTCAATGAGATGGTACAATGAGAGAACACGCCCTCCACAATCCCCAGCTTCTAGAGGTGACTGGAAGGTGTAGCTGAATAGGGAGGAGCCTGTGTGTGTCCACGGATCAGAAAATCACACTGGAGAGAAAAGCATGCAAGCAAATACACAAAACACAGACACAAGACGATGACTTAGGAATGGCAGCCTGCACCCCTGCACTCTGCATCCCTGTACCCTGTACCGCTGGACTCCTACACTCTGCACCACTGCACTCTGTACCTCTACACTCTGTACCCCTGCAATCTGTACCCCTGCACCCCTATACTATGCACCCCTATACCCCTGCACTCTGCATCCCTATACTCTGCACCCCTGTATTCTGTACCCCTATACTCTGTATCCCTACACTCCTACACTCTGCACCCCTGCACTCTGCACCCCTACACTCTGCACCCCCGCAATCTGTACCCCTGCACCCCTACACTATGCACCTCTATACCTCTGCACTCCTATACTCTGCACCCCTGTACTCTGTACCCCTATACTCTGTATCCCTACACCCCTACACTCTGCACCCCTGCACTCTGCACCGCTACACTCTGCACCCCTGTAATCTGTACCCCTACACGGCTGCACTCTGCACCTCTACACTCTGCACCCCTGCACTCTGCACCCCTATATTCTGCACCCCATACCCTTACATCCTGTACCCCACACTCTGCACCCTTGCACTCTGCACCCCTGCAACCTACACCCCTGTACCCCTGCACTCTGCATCCCTGCATCCCTCCACTCTGCACCCCTGCACTCTGCACACCTCCACCCCCATACTCTGCACCCCTGCACTCTGCAACCTTGCACCCCTCACCCTTCCACTCTGCACCCCTGCACCACTATACCCTGCACCCCTGCACTCTATACCCCTATACTCTGTACTCCTGCACCCCTACACTCTGCACCTTGTACCCCTACAGCCTGCACCCCTGCACTCTCCACCCCTTCACCCCTCCACTCTGCACCCCTACCTCTTGGATCCCTGCACACCTACACCCTTACACTTTGCACCCCTGCACCCCTACACCCTGCACCCCTGTACCCCTGCACGTGTCCCCGGCACACATCACACTCGAGTTGCTGCCCTGCTTCCTGGTGAGTCAAGACCAAGCCATGGAATCCTAAGCAGGATGGGGGGCCAGGAGGTGTGGCCCATGGAGCGTGGAACCAAACCCGGCTACTGCATCCTGGAGAGATGGGGAGACTCCAGCTCCTCTCACCACCAATGGCCGCCCAAAACATGAGTCAACTTACGTGAACATGCCCTCCACCCAAAGGTAGGAGGGCCCTGCAGACACACGGGCGATGCTGCCAAACAGCAGGCGGCACCCCCCAACCCCACCGCCGACTGCCCTCCACAACTGCCTCCTTCTCCATCAACATGGGAGGAACTCGCGAGGAGGAAGACGCCGGCTCACCCATGAACAGGACACAAAGTGGTAACTGCGCTGTTTAAACTCTGGGAGGGAGCACACTGCAATGTCTTATCACCTTTTCTGCTGTTCACAAAAGCAAGGTGCTTCCCCACCAGCCGCTCCTTCATCTCAACAGTCAGGACTGCAAGGTTTATCTTAATTTAAAAAACAATTACGAGCGAAACAGTAACTGCCAGGAATTATCCACTCTTCAGAAGGGAAGAACAAAAGGAAGTGACGAGAGACAGGGCCCTTCTTGTCGTACAGTATTAACGCAGCTGCTCGGAAACACCTCGCGAGGGACACCAGCTTCCCCCACACTCTTCCTTTGGTTTCTCTTCTGGGGGGACGTTGGATCGCACGGCTTTGCAGGTGAGCACAGACCAAACATAGCTCCGTGCGTTTTGCATCCATAACTCTAAAGGCTTTTGTGATTTAAAGCGGCCATTATACAGAGGAACGAGATAAAGACTCCCGAGAAATTATCTCTCTTTGGGTTGGGAGGGGAAGAAAAGCCAGCGAAGGTTAATGTAGTTAGTGAAATATTTCCACAGTTATTTCACGCAAGCGTTTTGCAATATTGCTAATGTTTTCGCACATTACATGCTCTTTCAGGGGAAAAACAGCTTGTGTTTTTGAAAGCAAGGAATAAAAACCTCACAGGCCTCCGTGGCTGACTCGCACCTTGGAAGCTTCTGCAATGAGGTCACACGGCACAGAAATGTTCTTTTACATCCAGGCGCTAAACAGTGGCTTGTCTCCTTCTCTGTATTAGGAATGAACAAAAACTGCCAAGACTTGAAAAACAAAAATCTCTGATTAGAACCCATGGATGCTGACAATTATGTGTTGCTTTCAGATGCAAAGCCGTTTGGCTGCAGGTGATATGAAGAGGCTGGGATACGATTTTGATCATCTGCTTTTGCCAGCACTTCCTATTAGCACGAGTGTGGCCAGGGAGGGTCCTTCTCTCATCAGCTTCCATCACACTTAGAGCCACTCGTGATGCTGAGTGTGCTTGTCCATCTGGTGCAGGGCAGGGGGCAGGGTGAGAAGAGAAGACCCCCGCTTAACCCACTAACCGACCCACTGGGCTGGACGAGCTCCAACAAGCAGCAGACAGAGAGTTCCGTCCCCAGCCCGACAGCATGAACAGTGAAGTCCAAGACACAGCCAGCTGTCGCTGGGAGCTCAGGATGGTTGTGGGTGCAGCCTCCTCTGCAGTTGGTGAGTGTGTGTGTGCAGGGGTGCAGGGTGGCCTGTGAACCTGGTGGCTCCTGCACTCAAGTGCCGTCTGCTTCAGTTGAGCAAGCTGATTCGCACAGTGTTGTGCAGGCTCCTCTGGCTTAGGTTCCAGTTGACGTCCCATTGAAAGGCTTCTGTTTGCCTTAGGACACTCTGTCGGGTAACCCTGCAGCACTCTGCCCTGTGAACCTGTGTAGGTGGCACTTCCCCAGGAAGGGAAGCACGGCCTGGGATATGGGATGGCACTGCCCTGGCACTGCCTCTAACCAGGGTCAGGCTCAGCAGGCACCTGCCTCCTTCTCTGTTGGGTGTGTCCAGAGCCAGAGAGGAGTGCTCCTTTTTCATCACACCTGAATTATCTCCTTTAACACCCAGAGGGGCCAGGCTCCCACCCCTGGCGTGATCCAGGAAGAACAGTGACTCGAGTGTGGCTTGGCAGCGCCTTACAGGAGGGGCAGGGATGCCGAGAAGGGCAGGTTTGGGCTTCCCCAGGAGGCAGAGTGGGGTCTGGAAGACAGGGCTCCTTGGACAGCATCCACCCCTCACCCTGCCCTGGGGAGGGCAGCAGGACCCAGCGGCTCAGTCTTCCGGGTGGGTCCTAACCAGCCCCACCTCCCACAGTGTGGCTGCTCCCCTGCCTTCTCTGGGACCAGGTCAGTGTGGCTACAGTAAAGGGCCACATCCTTTCACAGGGGACGCTACCCACAGAGGCCAGCATTGGTAGGGTGTTAAGGATGTGATGTGTGAGATTGTAGGGGACATCAGGGCCTTCTATGGCACAGGCAGGACTTGATCTCAGGCGGTGGGCCCCTCGGCCTCCTTCACAGGGCCAGAGCCCACTCTCCTGTCTCTACATCAGTCCCTTCCACTAAACTAGCCCAACACCTGGTTCACTGCTACCTGAGAACAGCGTCACTGGGGGCGGGGTGGAGGGGAGCGGGGTGGTGATGTACACTCATTAAAACCAAGTATCAGACATGGTGGCTCATGCCTATACCAGCACGTTGGGAGGTTGAGGTAGGCAGATCACCTTAAGGTCAGGAGTTTGAGTCAAGCCTGACCAACATGGTGAAAACCTGCCTCTACTGAAAGTACAAAAATTATCCAGGTGTAGTGGTGTGCACCTGTAATCCCAGCTACTCAGGAGGCTGAGGCAGGAGAATCACTTGAACCCAGGATGCAGAGGTTGCAGTGAACCAAGATCGTGCAACTGCACTCAGGCCTGGGTGACGGAGTGAGACTCTGTCTCAAAAACAAAAATGAAAACAAAAACAAAAACAAACAAAAAACCCCACACCAAGCATCTGTAGGGGGAACCTGTGCTTCCAGGGGCCCAAGTGATGGGCGCCACTGCAGAGAGTCCCTGTGCTCAGAGAGCAGCAGTGTCTGTGGCTGGGCCTGCCCAGCACCAGGCCACTCTCTGTCCTGTCCACCCTGCATTGTCACTAGGTCCCGGTGGCGCGGTGCTCATGCCCCTGCGGCATCCTGGGTTGCTCCCCCTCCCCTGCCTCTGTCCTATGGCAGCAGCAGCAGTGTGGACAAGTCAAGGGGACTTGGTGCATGTCGAGTGCTTTATTCTCCTCTGCCAAGCAGGAGGAGCTGCTCCTGCCACTCTGCCCTGATGCCCTGCCTTGCATGGCCCAGCATGCTGAGGAGCAGGGATGGGAAGGAGCTGCTGGCACTGGCAGCCAGTGGACCATGACAGGGGTGCAGAGGGTTTCCTCCACCTGGTGAATGCCTGCCCAAGAACCCACATTCCACAGCGTTAAGGTCAGTTATACATCAAGGACCTTGGATTTTATTTCATTTATTTATTTGTTTTTGGGATGGAAGCTCACTCTGTTGCCCAGGCTCAAGTGCAGTGGTGGGATCTCAGCTTGCTGCAACCTCTGCCTCCCGAGTTTGAGCAATTCTCCTGCTTCAGATCCCTCAGTAGCTGGGATTACAGGCACCCACCAAACACCCAGCTAATTTTTGTATTTTTAGTAGAGATGGGGTTTCCCCATGTTGGCCAGGCTGGTCTCAAACTCCTGACTTCAGGTGATCCTCCTGCCTCGGTCTCCCAAAATGCTGGGATTACAGGTGTGAGTCACCACGCCTGGCCCAACCTCAGTTTTCAGATGAAGTGAAGGGCTTTGGTGAGTCTTTCTTTGTGGGACACAAGCCTGAACTATTCTGTAGACAAGCCTATGGGGATTACCTTAGTGGGTGCCTGTGGACAAGTGCAAAGCATCACTGAGACCTCCAGTGAGGATGGGACACTTCCTCCTGCTGGGCCCTGCCCCCAAAGCCCCAGCTCAGGACAAGAGGCAGCCCATAGGTGAGGAATGTCTACCCCTTTACAGCTCCAGCCAAGAGGAGGCTGACAGGTGAGGAGCGTCCACCCCTTTACAGCTCCAGCCAAGGGGCGGCTCACAGGCAAGGAGCGTCCACCCCTCTACAGCTCCAGCCCAGCACAGTGACAGCAAGAGAAGCTACCTCCAGAGCCCCAGCTGGCACTGGGGCTGCTGCAGCCTGGAGCCACAGTCAAGTGTAGCCAGGCACATCTGGCATCAGGTGGGGTCTCCGAGGGGGCCCCCCAATCACAGGGGCTCTCCAATCCTGCTGAGAGCACCTGTTAGAAACACTGGCTTCTGCTATGGCCCTCAGGCCTGGCCTGAGTGCATGGGAGCTGGGCTGGCAAGCTGCATGTTAGATGAGCATTGCTGTGACTTTCAAGAGGCTGCTGATCTCCTTGCTCTGAGTCCTGAGTCACATCCCAGGGCTTTCAGTCTCAGGGGTCCCCAGACTCTGGCAAAGCTGGGTGGTCTCAGACCAGAGTGAGTCACCTATGTCTGCCCCCTGAGGCAAATTTAAAAGTGCTGTGGTTTGAATGTGTTTGAGTTGGAAACTCAATCCTTCTACCCACATGAATGGATGAATCAGGGCTCTGCCCTCATGAGTGGATTCATGTTGTTATCTTGGGAGTGGGCTTGTTATGGAAGGAGTGGCTTTGTTATAAGAGCCAGTTCTCTTGTCACCATGTGATGCCTTCAGCCATGACATGAGGAAGCAGGAGGGTCCACACCAGGTGCCAATGCCATGGCCTTAGACTTCCCAGCCTCCAGAACTGTCATTCAAATAAACTTTTCTTTATAAATTACCTTGTCTGAGAAAATATCTGCAAACTATGCATCCGACAAAGGACTAATATCTAGTATCTACAAGGAACTGAAATCAGCCAGGAAAAAAGGAAAAATCCCATCAAAAGTGGGCCAATGACACGCATTGACACTTCTCAAAAGAAGATCTACAAATGACCAAGAGATATAGGAAAGAAGGCTCAATATCACTAATTATCAGGAAAATGAAAATGAAAACCGCAGAGATACCACCTTTCCCCAGTCAGAATGGCCATTCTTAAGACATCAAAAAACAATAGATGCTGGCGTGGATGTGGTGAAAGGAAATGCTTACACGTCGCTGATGGGAATGTAAATTAATACAACCTCTATGGAAAACAGCATGGAGATTTCTCAAAGAACTAAAAAGAAGATTTACCATTTGATCCACCAATCCCTCTACTGGGTATCCACCTAATGGAAAAGACGTCACTGTATCAAAAAGACACCTGCACATATATGTTTATCACAGCACAATCCACAAAGTTGCAAAGACACGTTACCAACCTAAGTGCTCATCAACCACTGAGTAAATAAGGAAAATGTAGCATGTATATGTATCATGAAATACTACTCAGCCATAAAAAGAATGAAATAATATCTTGTGCGGCAACTTGGATGGAACTAGAGGCCATTATTATAAGTGAAGTAACTCAGGAACGGAAAACCAAATATTGCATGTCCTCACTTGTAAGTGGGAGCTGAGCGAGGGGGCACAAAGTCATGTAGAGTGGTATAATGGACACTGAAGACCCAGAAGAGGGGAGTGTGGGAGGATAGCGAGGGATTAAAAACTACCTATTGGGTACAACATCCACTACACAACAATCTCAGACGTTGCTGCTGTACAATTCATCCATGTCATCAAAAAACACTTGTATCCCTAAGGCTACCGGAATAAAAATATATATGAAAAGGTAAATAAAATAAAAAATAAAATAAAATATCGCGAATACCCAGTCCCAGGTGTTCTGTTAAAGAACAGACAATGGGTCCAGACGTGGTGGCTCATGCCTGTAATCCCAGGATTTTGGGAAGCTGAGGCGGGTGGATCACAAGGTCAGGAGATTGAGACCATCCTGGCTAACATGGTGAAACCCTGTCTCTACTAAAAATATAAAAAAGTAGCCGGGCGTGATTGTGGGCGCCTGTAGTCCCAGCTACTTGGGAGGCTGAGGCAGGAGAATGGCGTGAACCCAGGAGGCGGAGCTTGTAGTGAGCAGCGATCGCACCACTGCACTCCAGCCTGGGCGACAGAGCGAGACTCCGTCTTAAAAAAAAAAAAATAAATAAATAAATAAATAAATAGACAAAGGACTAAGACAGGTTTCCAGTGATGCTTCCCGTTCAGATAGAGGCTGATGTGCTGAGTCCCACTGGGGTGAATACACACCTGATTAGCCCACTGCATGGGGAGAGCTGAGCGTGGGGGTCCCATGTCCACACCCCCCTTGTTGATGAGAAGGTGTCACCGGGAAAGTCACAAATGGGCTTCTGGTGGTCTCAGTAGCCACGCAGGGGCTGCTTTCTAACTTTCCATTTTGAGGTATCATAAAAGGCAGGTGGGGTGCTGTGGCCCACGGGGAGCCCCCTCCTACACTGCTCACATGGGGAAACGGAGGCTCGTATGATACAGCAGGGCAGTGTGGAGCAGCCCTCGCCCCAGGTCCTCACTCAGCACTGGAGTGGGAGCACACACTGTCCTTTTCTGGAGGAGTCTCTGGCCCCTCCCACTTGCACATCCACCGTTAACTGTGCTGCTACATAAGCAGAGGAGATGGGTCTCCATCCTGGGGAGCCCAGCATCACAGAGACCCTTACAGACAAGCACAGTGAATTCCGAGATTTCCCCAAGAAGACATGCCCAAAATGCCTTTAAACAAAGCTAAGAAACAAAGTTCCACACTTAGGTACAAAGGACCCATTTCTGTACATATTCGAAAGGTCGGCTGCTTGCACAGGACCCCCACGGCTCAGCTCACTCCCTGCAGGAGGTCTGGGAGGGAGTGGAGACACCACCTGCATCTTGAAGCTCAGCATTGCAAAGTGCACCTCCAAAGGGTACAGCGTGTGCACCTCGAACCTGGCGGACATGCAGGGGTCAGGACACGGATGTGGTCCATTTTGTGAGGATGCGCAGATACATTTCAAAAGCATCTTTACATGTTTTTGCATATTTTGAACATCTGCCCAGAGAGAGGAGGGATAAGGCTCTTCTGAAATGTCAAGATGGGAAGATGGGGCCAGAGCTGGCCACATGAGCGAATGACAGTGGCCACTTGACCTGTTTTTGAGAGCTGTGGCTCTTCTGCTCTGAATTGCCAAGTCACGAGTCTCAGGGCCATCCCCAGTGTCCTGGCGAAGCTTCTGCTGCTTGTCTCTATTAGCACATTAATATTTCACAAAACGACTTCCTGCCTGTCAACAAGGAGTTCCCACCACCTTCAGGGAGCCAGAGCATTCGCTCTCTTCACTCTCCTGGGCTGCCCAGGGCACGGCATGGGCCCAGGGCATGGAGCCAGCTCTGAACCAGGGCCCAGCATGAGGCTGGGCATGGGGAGCCTTCTGTAAGGGGGGCTGCCCCTCTGAATTCCCAGCCAGCTCGTCGTGGCTCCTGCTGCCTTCTGGGCATTCAGACTCTGACTTTGGTCTGTCCCTTGGATCGGGTACCCCTACAGGGCCAGGGATGTGCCTCTAGGATTGGTTTTTTGCACCAGCAGATATTTGATTCAGGCTTTAAGCTGGAGAGAAGGGGAGGAGGAAAAAAGGAGGGGAGGAGAAGTTGGGGAGGGAAGAAGAGGAGCTGGGCAGGGCTGGCACCTTTCCGTGCACCTTCCGCCCTGCTTCCTAGGACTCCCATCCTGCCCTTCTCCCCTCCAGGGCGATGGCTAAGTGTCCTCTCTGGATCAACACTGTTGGCCCTGCCAGAGCTGGTGTGACCTTCCAAACACCCTGTCCCTGACCCCATCAGCTGGTTCTCCTTCCACCTTGGCCAGGCAGCCCACCACAGAGCCCCACTGCCTCCAGGCCTCATGGCTGACCCTTCCTTCCCATCTACCCGGAGGCCCCAAGGCCCATAGGACTCCACCGCAGGGATCAAGTCCAAAGTCTGGACACAGCTTACTTGGCTTGGTGGAGACAGCCCCTTGGACCACTCAGCCTCACCAGCCTCTCCTGGCTTCTTGGTCCCATCATCCACATAGAAGACCCTCCACCCCTGCACCACCATGCCTGGCTGACCCAGTCTCCTTCTGAGCCTCTCTCCAGCCTCTCTTTCACCTGGCCAAGGCTGCTCAACCCCCTGGGGACCCTTCCCTGCACAGAGTGGGGCAGTGTCTGACACAGGCTCCCAGCAGCTCACCTCAGTCCACAGCTATCTGTCATGCCGATGACACCCCAGGATACTTGACTGTCCCCAGATGTCTCCATGGCCGGAACCCTCCTCCCTGTAGCTGGAATACCACTTCCTCAGAGACACCTTCCTCCACCACCCGTCCTTACCCTCCACCCTTGTATATTTCAGCCTCACACACGGTGCTACCCAAGCCAGTAGGTGATGGTTCACTTCCCCCGGGGCACGCAGAATGACAGCCCTTCCCAGATGTCCAAGTCCTAATCCCAGACGTGTGACTACGCCACCTTACACGCAGAGGAGACTCGCAGGGGTGATAAAGTTAAGGATCTTGAGACAGGGGATTATCCCACATGATCCGGGTGGGCTCTGTGTCCTCACAGCATCCTTATGAGGGAGGAAGGAAGGTCAGAGGGAGATGGGAGAGGCTGCGCTGCCAGCTTTGAGGGTAGAAGGCAGAGTCGGAGCGCAGGCGGCCTCCAGGATTGGGAAAGTCAGGATTCTGCCCTGGAGTCTCCAGAAGGAGCCGGGCCTGCCGACTTCTTGGCTGGCCTGCAAGCCTTCTGTATCAGTCCATTCTCACCTCGCTATGCAGAAATATCTGGGACTGGGTAATCCGTAAAGAGGTTTAATTGACTCACAGTTCAACATGGCTGGGGAGGCCTCAGGAAACTTACAATCATGGCCAAAGGCCAAGGGGAAGCAAACACGTCCTTCTTCACAAGAAGGCAGGAAGGAGAAGTGCTGGGTGTGAGGGAAGAACCCCTTATAAAACCACCAGATGTCATGAGAACTCACGATCATGGGAATAGCAGTGGGAGAAACTGGCCCCATGATCCAATTACCTCCACCCGGTCTCTCCCTTGACACACGGAGATTATGGGGAATACAACTCAAGATGAGAGTTTGGGTGAGGACACAGCCAAACCGTATCAGCTTCTGACCTTGAGAATTGTAAGGTCATATGCCTACGATGTTCAGGCCACTGAGCTCATGGCGATTTGTTACAGCAGTGACAGGAACCTGGCGCACTCTCCCTGGCAGGTATGCTTCACGAGGGCAGGGACCCCCTTTCAGGACTGCATGGTGTCTCGGCACCTCGAGGAGGGCTGAGCATTAGGGCCTCAGAAAGTGTTTGTTGAGCGAATAAGCGAGCGTCTGGTCTCTTTAGTCTGGAACCGCATCAGTTCACCTTGTTTCTGCAGCACCGAGAATGTCAGGATGAATGTGGCTCTGCCTGCTCCGTGATCCACATGGACCCTTGCCTCTTCCTCACCAGGGCCCTCTAGCTCCTATGGAGGCCACCGCCGCTGCAGCCCGAGGACCTTAGAGGCAGGGGCTGTGGAGTTCCCTGGATGAAATCCCTGTTCATCAATGCACATTGCTTTAATTGTGATGCAGCTGGTGGACTGAAGCGGGAATGTGCATCTGAAGCTCCCTAGGAGGGGGCTCTGCCGCAGCAGCGAGGACTCAGGGCCTGCACGCGGATGGAGGCTGGGAGGCTCAGCAGCTTGGGAGCTCCTGTGCCGCCTTCATCCATAGACACTCAAGCACTCAGTGCCTTCACATGGGGGCCCAGAGAACCAATCGGCAGCCACTTAGCCAGGACGCCAGGCTCAGAGAGGTGAGTTGACTTCTCTGAGGACACACAGGCAGCTGCCAGCAGAGGGACTTCTGGTCACTAGTTTTTCTGGCAAGTTCTCTGACTTGGTTATCATTAGTCTGGGCTGGGGAAAAACACTGAGTTGAGGCTAGTAGGGGAGATAGTGCCCAGGGCTGCGCAGATCCACACAGCAGGGCTTTGAGGTTCTTCTTGGTTCATCCTGGATCCATCTGTTAAGGATTCTGCATTCCCCAGGCCCACTCTGGCCGCCCACAGACAGGAGGAACATCCCACTCAGCTATTGTTTGAAAGTTTTAAACTCGCTGTTGGTGGCAAACTTTTCCCTAAAACACACAGATGGTCTTGCCTGATCCCGCTAATGAAAAAACTCTCACACGGCTACAAAAACAGACGTGATCATCTGTTTTCCAACATTCCGAAAAACGTCTACAGAGGTGTAAGGTGCTGCACAAATGAGAATAATTAGCTTGTGCCATCTGTGGGAAAAAAAGATGAAAGAACCTGTACCCCGGCTCCATCCTGCTATTTTGGGCTTGGTGAGGACGAGGGGATGTGGCGAGTGTGTACAGTGGAGCATCACCAATATCGCTTCCATTTATGGGTGCCGTTTGCCCTCCTTTACTCGGGAAACCGTGCCACCTTCTCTGCCACGCACCTCTGCTCACTCTGTGATTAGCCAGCAATAATAAAACAAAAATTGTCATTTAAAAGTTGCCAGGTGCAGTGGCTCACGCCTGTAATCCCAGCACTTTGGGAGGCCAAGGCAGTCGGATGACTTGAGACCAGGAGTTTGAGACCAGCCTGGCCAACATGGTGAAACCCCGTCTCTCCTAAAAATAGAAAAAAATAGCCAGGCATGGTAGTGCCCGCCTATAATCCCAACTACTTGGGTGGCTGAGGCAGAAGAATTGCTTGAACCTGGGAGGCGGAGGTTGCAGTGAACCAAGATCACCCCACTGCACTCCAGCCTGGGCAACAGAACAAGACGCTCTCAGAAAAAAAAAAAATTATAAAATAAATAAATAAATAAGTCTGACGTTTGCTGACAGCTGTCTTGATTAAATCTGTGGACAGCAAAACCCCTGACACTGGCCCAGACTGGACCCAGTTTCCTGCATTTGCTCGCACTCCCCTGGAGAGAGGGGGCAGGTGCATTGCAGGCTCATCATTTGGGCGGCCGCTGTGCCACTGGGTCCCGGGACTTTGGGGTGACGTGAACTCAGCCAGTGTCCTCCACACTCCCATCATGAGCCAGGCCTGAGCTGGGCCCCAGCCCCACTGCCCATGTAGCCTGAGGTCCTTCGGGGAAGGCAGGGCTGAGCCAGGCTCCAGGTCTGCTGCCTGTCCATCTGGCTGAAGGAACAGCCTTTTGTTTTCTAATGTCCAGTCTCCATCACAAGCTGATACTTTTGTAAAATACGATAAAATTGAATTACCAGGAAAAGATCACATGTGGGGTGTTCTCCACATCTGCCAATGCTCACTATCGATCTCTGCGCTCATCTCTAACAAACAGCCTGCAGAGGAGATGCCCGTCCATGATGCACACTCAGAGAAGGGGTCCCCACAGAGGCAGCGCTGCCCCGTGTGAGGCTGGGGAGGATGGAGCCTCCCCGGAGAAGGCAGCATTTCTCTGAGCCCCAAGGATGGGAAAGGGTGGGGTGCAAACATCTGGGGAAGGGGTCCAGGCACAGGAGGGCAGAGAAGGTCTACAAGGGCCGCAAGGCTGGAGGGAGCAGGGCTGGGGAGGTGGGGGGCAAAGAGCCTGCAGCCACTGGCTGTGAGTCGGGGCTGTGTGGCCGGGTGTCAAGCTGGGAGCCCGGGGCCTGGATTGGGTTTCTCGACAGCCCCCGGCTGTGGCAGGAGATGGATGCTGCAGTCGCCCTGGCTGGGGAAGCCTGTGGCTGTGACCCAGGCTGAGGCAGCCAAGGTAGAGAGTGGAGGGTGGTGCCCCAACCCAGTTAGAAGGCAGAGGCGACTAAGCTGCCGGGGGTAGGCGGGGGGCAAGGAGTCTGGGTCAGTGGGGCGCTTGGTACATCTGGTTTGGGGTAAAAGTCAATCCCCTGGTGGCCACTCAGCCCCTGTGTGTGCAGGTCCAGGCACTCGTGGGCAGCAGCAGCCCCTCTTCCTAGGTTTTCCTCCCGGGCTGTTGCCTGAAGCCACTGCTGTGCTGGGTGATGGCCATGCCCAGGGAGACGGGCCACAGCCCGGGACCCCCAGCAGGGCTCAGGTCCTGGGTCCAGGGCACAGCCAGCTGGGCTGCCTCCTCTCCTCAGCACTGGTGGATGCAAACTCCACTGTCTCTGCCTCCAAAACCTGGTGGCCGCCTTCCTAAGCCGGATTTCACACCACGACCCTCCCTGGCATCTGCAGGCGTAACATGGAAACAAACACAGCAAACACATTCCTGAGCTGAGATCAGGACCTGGGAAGAGCCCCTGGCGGGTCCTCCACCTCCTGTCAGATTCGCAGGGACACCAGAGTCTCATGACTGTGAACTGCACGTGCACGGGATCTAGGCTGCGTGCTCCTTGTGAGAGCCTAACACCTGGTGATCCGAGGTGCGACAGTTTTATCTCGAAACCGTCCCCCCTTCTCATGGTCCGTGGAAAAACCGTCTTCATTGTCTTCCACAAACCTGGTCCCTGGTGCCAAAAAGTTTGGGGACCACGGTTGTGAGGGATTTGTTTTTATTGATCTTTGCATCCTTTCCCTTCTTTTATGGGGTAACATTTTCACCATGCACCAGGGCAGGATGCTGTGAGCTCTATGCAGGTGAGGATTACACGGCACCCACACGTGTCCACATCCTGCGTTCACCCAGCACCCCAGGGTGCCAGGGACGACACAGCCAGCGGGGCTGCCGGGTGGGCTGCTGGCCTTGGTTTAAGACATCCTTTCCCTGTATAACAGGTCCAGGTTTCCTTTACTGAGCCGCACAAAGCATATGCTGCATACAGCAATTGAAGAAGGCAGAGTTGGGCCTTTCCTTGTCCCATAAATGTAGACAGAGGGTCTCCGTGCGTAGGACCATGCCAGGCTCCTGGGCACCTGGTGGGAAGACAAAGCGGGTGCTGCCCTCAGGGAGCTCAAGGCCACCGGCTCAGCAGCAGGGCTGGCATCCCCGCCATGGGCTCACGGGGACCCCAGCACTGTGTCCAGACATGGATGACAGCTTGGGCCTGTGTAAGGGACTGACCTCGGCTTCCTGTTTTATCCCAGGGAAGATGGAGAGAGAATACAGCCACGGAAGCTTCCAGAACAGTGTCGCCTTTGAGATTGCTCGCAGGCAGACCCACCTGAAAGCTCAGCTGAAGGCACCCAGAATCCGGGGGCTTCTAAAGACCAGGGCCCCCACGACGTGCCACAGACGACTCTCTTCACCCTCTGCGGGGATTGCATCTCAGCTGGTCTGGGCATCACAGAGGGTCAGCGGCTAATGTGGAGGTCGGATGCTGATGGTCACATGACTCCTTCCGGTTGGAACCTCACCATGAACGTCCTGCCCGAGCCAGTTCCAGTGAGATTCCCAGCCCCTGCTCCTGCTGGCCTGTAGTGGGCTCAGGGGAATTCAGCCAAGGCAGTTTGTCCACATCAGGGATCAGGGAGTCGGTGCCACTGAGTGGAGCTGGGGAGAAACCGCTCCCCCTTTGGTCCTGGTGCATCTCTCTTCCAGCAGATCGCACAGGCCCTGTCCTCAGCTCAGCAAACTCCAGCTTCTGTTTGGGCTGGCCTTGCCATTCGTCTCTCCTCCCCGGGGTCTTCGTTGTAGCCAAACTCTCTCCGTTCTTGAACAGTTTCCTTTAGCTACATGCCTTTTCTCTCGTATGTTTGTTCAGACTGTGCCCCACACATTACTGTTGAGAGAAGGGGGTCTCCGGCAAACAAGGCCAGCTGCAGGTTTCTGTCAATTGTCAGTGCCTCGGGTGGTGGCTGGAGTCCTGGGTGGGGTGTCAGGTCCCTCACCCCCTCCGGCCCTCTGAAGCCCCCTTTAGTAAACACAGCCCCAAAGCAGCAAGCCTGCTGTGCCCACGTCGCTTAGGGGAAAACTGCACAGACCCTCTGAGACAGGGTCCTGGGCCTCACGGGAGAGCTGGGAGCAGCTCAACTGGGAAGGTTTTACAGAGAACAGCTGCCGGGCAGGCACCGGGCAGGCACCGGGCAGGCACCAGGCAGGCACCGGACAGGCTCCAGGCAGGCACCAGGCAGGCACCGGACAGGCTCCAGGCAGGCGTTGGGCCGGCGTGTTCCTCTGCCAGCCTCACCTGGTTTCATGGGCTAAGGTCACTGGGCACAACGAGGTGGGATGACTTGCTCTCTGCCTAGAAGGGAAGAACAGGGCTTTCAGATCCCAAGTCCAATCCAAGCCAGCACCCATGGGGGAGAAATCCACAGGCGCCTTTAAGAGAAGGAAGCGACATGGAATTTACAAGGGGCTCAGAGCTCTGCACATCACATCTGGGAAATCTTGACACAACTGGGGTATTTGATTTGGCCATTAGTGATGTAATTTTTCACTGTTGACACAAATGTGTGCAGAAGAGCCCGGCCAACCCCTTGCAAATGGAGCCTTTCGGCGATTCTGCAGGCGTCCACCACATTTAAAACTTCACTGGGCTCAGACTCACAGCTTCTGTCGTTAGAGGAAGCCAGCTGCCGGCTTCCAAGGATATGCAGCTTGGGTGAGGGGGCCTCCAGGCCAAGCTGCAATGAGTCCCCCTTTTCTACATGCTCCCACCCAGACCTACAAGGGCCAGAGGGAGCCCCATGACGGTGGCTCTCCTGACGGAGGGTCCTTGGAAGTTGCAGGAACGGACCAGCTGCTGCTTGCATGAGTGGCCATGGGCTGTGGACTCTGAGATTGAAAGACACTGTGAAGATGGCTACTGGGGCACCTACAGCTCTCCCACACCGAGGGGTTAGCCCCAGAGAGTGATATCTGAGCATGTAAACCAAACACAGAAGCCAGAGCTGAAGGGCTGCGCGTGCTCCCGCTGCGGTGTGGAGCCCCCAGGTCTGGTTCCCCAGATCAGCTGTTGCACACCATCTCCCCTGCCAGGCGGAAAGGGCCTGGCCGGGACAGCCAGCAGGGTGACCTTCTGTTCATTTCACGGGATTCGTAAAACAGCCCCACCTGGGATCGTGAGTCAGCTCAGGTGCGGATGCCTCAACCAAGATGAGAACAAATATTCCCTGAAGTTTGTCAGTGAGTGGGGTTTGCAGGAAGTCTGCCAGGTCTAGGCACAAGGCCCCTGTGCCCTGAAGAGGGACATGCCAACGAGACAAAGCGGACGGGAAGCAGCAGCTCGCTGGGTGCAGAGGCACTACGTGCTCGGGGGACCTTTGAGCCCCAACGCGTTCCTGGGCCCAGCTGGCCATTAGTTCACAGCCGGGTCCTTTGGTTGGACTATTAGAGAATTCACAAAACGACAGCCCATACTCTGCATCCCTGGTTCTGGAATTGGGGTGCATTTGGCCCCAGGAGACACTTGGTAGTATCTGGAGACATTCCTGTAGTCACAGCTGGGGGTGGTGCTACTGGCATCTCCTGAGTGGAGGCCAGAGATGCTGCTAAATGCCTGCGGTGCCCAGAGCGGCGCCACCCCATTTAATGCCCATGATGATGACAATGCCAAGACTCAGACATCCCGGCTGACACCAGGGAGATTAGATATTGGCAAATTCCATATTTAAAAAAAGCCCAGATGTTCGGCTTATCTTGAAAACTCAAAAGCCCTGTGGACACGAGGGGTGAGAGTGACCCGACCCACTGAGACGACACCCTGACTCCTACTGCATGCTGTGGCCGCCGGATCCCACCAGCCCCGCCAAGCATCCTGGCTCTGGGGCTTCAGGGCCAGCCGCTCTCTGCTCTCAGAAGGCGGCACCAGCCAGGCCTCCAGAAAACTTGACTTGGGCTGAAAGGTGGCGCGGCACCCAGAGCACCTTCCAGCTTTAACGAGGGCGCCCCACAAGGCTGCCTGACCTGGAGGCCTCCTTCCTCCCGAGTGACCCGGACCCGGATCAGCGTCTGCACTGGTTCTGCTCTGCAAAAGCCCATCCCGAGAACGTCAGAGTGGGCAGGCAGTGCTGCGGCTGCTTCTGCTTGGGAAGGAGTTGGGTTTCCAGGGAGCTGATGCCTTCCTCGCAGCAGTAGAGGCCTGAGTACCTTGAGATGACACAGAGAGAACCAGGGATCCTGTCCCGTCTGCATTTCTCAAACGCTGCAACTTCAGGTGCTGGAGCTGCCTGTCCAGGCCCCTGTGGAAATGTGTTTCAGCCACTGGCACCTGACCCCAAGATGGGGAATTCTGCTGCTTCTTCCAGGCTCAGCCAAGAGCGCTCGAGGCCTGGCTTTGCAGGAGGCTGGCAGGAAGCGTGCCTGGACTCAGGTCTCCCCATCTAAGGGCAGCTTTTCTTCTGACTCCAGGTCAGAGACCCACGGGGCACAGCCGCCTTCCCCGCCACTCCCAGCGGCTGTGACTCTGCCACCCTCATCCCGACCACGCCCCTGCCTCTGCTCCAGTTCAACCTTTTCATTTTATTGGAAAAATTTAATTGGGAGTTCTGAAAGGTCACAATTAATATTTCCAAATGAAAATACAAGGTAAAGCAGTTCTGAATAAATATTGTTTAAATCCAATGTGCTTAAAATTAAAATGAAAAGGACATGGTCAGGGAGGGAGGCTGAATAGGGCAAAGGGTCTGATGCAGACACAGAAAGTCTCAACTTGGCCCCGAGCAGAGCCACCTCATCGCCAGGGCCCAGATGAGACATGGGCAGCTCTTGTATGGCCAACCAGATGGCGGCACACATCAGATCCCTGCTCTCTTTGCAGATTCATCCAGGCACGGGGAAGAGGTGCAACAGGGAAGGGGCACAAGCTGGGGAGGAGGAGCTTTGATTCCCACCCCTGACCTCACTCCTTCCTTCCCCACTAATTTGTTGGTGGGGACAAATGAGGTCTTTTCAGTATTAGGTTAAATACTCTGCAAATGCAAGGCCGTCCATATCCCAGGCACACCGTCCCCTCCTTATGAAATACCACGGCTGCCAGTGTCTCCATTCATGCTCAAGTATCAACCATGTCCATCCTGCCAGAGGCCTATTTTCTCCATGACACTCATGGTGTGTGCTGCCTGTCTCCTTAAACTAGGATGGACGCCTCATGATGCTCAGGTCCCTGTGCTCAGAGCAGCCTCTGCAACAAAGCAGGGAATCCACCGCACACTGAAGTCAGGAAAAGACAAATGACCCAAGGCCTGTGTGTTCTGAGCTTGTTCAAGGGCCCCCACTTCTGATCACAGCTTGGTCTCTGCTACATTTCTAGCATCCAGTGACCCCCTGCCCCACCAGAGCGTAGAGTCAGTCAAGAGGGACGACATCCTTCATGTTCATTGCTCTACCCCAAAACATGGCACTGACCATGGCGTGCACAGTGAGATGAAGAAAGGCTTGTTGAGGAAGTCATCACACCCTCAGGGCCGCACGCACACAGCCTCTGCCAGCTGCGCATACGCCTGGCAAGACCTCCCACATGTAACAAGCAGGTTGTCACACACCAGGCCTGATTTGCTTTGCAGGAAGGTGACAGATGTAGATCAAGAACTCTAAATTTCAATCAAATGGAACAGCAGATTAATTGCAAAATCCTTCAAAGTACTTTGGAAAAAAAATAACGCGATAAACTAGACATAAACGCCCTGTGCTTTTTCTACCGATGACATTGCCTATAATTGGATTTACAGAGCAGTTTTGAATCTGTGGCTCAAGTACAAACAAAGTTTTTGTGATTTTAAGATGCATACACAGATAAACTAAAAAGTGTGTAATTACAAGCAACTGCTTTACCTTGCTTTAACTTTGATGGCTCTGCCTCAAGGTTACACTCAGCTTTCATATGAAGAATTAATTGCATCACCAGAATGCCTGCAAGGACCATAACAACACACAGTGCGAAGCATCTGCACCTGGGCTAGTGACTTTGGCTGCGTTTGGGAGGGTGGCCCTTGTTGTCCTTTCACAGAGCAAGGTTTTCTGTGGAACATTCCCGGAGGACAGAGGGATCCATTACGCAGCTCCTGCCTTGCCTAACTCTGCACATACCTTTGTTCGGTCCCATCCTGGGCCCCCGATTCCACAAGGATTGAGAAATGGACAATTACAAGCCAGTCTTATTTTGCCATCTTTGCGTGGTTCTCAACAAAACCCAGTTTGTCAGAAATGGTCCTATGAGGTGGCCAGCTGGGCTTTATGGAGAAAGTGGCAGAGGACCGTGTTTTACTGCTTCTCAGCCAACTCTCAGCACAAGAACCGCTCAACAGAGCTGAAGGGACCGGGAAATTGCTATGAAGACGACGCTTTCTTCCCATTGTCCAATTTCTGTCTGGCAGACTTGGCTGCACTTCGGTGAAGAGGGGATTTATTAAGACCTCCGTGAGGTCTACTCTCTCCCTCCCGGCTGCCAGCTACTCAGCTGATGAAGGAGCACGAGGCTTCGCGCAGCTGCGTGAGCTTCTCTTCAACCTGAGCCATACCCATGCTTTCGTGATAAAGGTTAAACTTGTCCCACTTGAAAGCCGTTGTTTTTGGACTGAAGAAAAAACTCCATTCTGGGCTCACCAGGATATTCCAAATCTGGAAATGTTTTGCCAATAGACGGTTTGTCTGAATCATTAAGAATGAGGCCAACCCTGAGAAGGGGAGATCCCTGCATGAGCCAGACTGAGGTTCCAGGAGCTGCAGCTCCTAAGCTACCAGCGCTGGAGGCCTGCTTGGTGAGTCCGTTCCTTCTTGCCCTTGCTTTGGTTTGCAAACCACTCCCAACTGATCCATAGTCCTACTGTGCTGACTAGAAGGCACCCCACGGCGCATGCCACTCCTGTGGGGACCCGGCGCCCACAGGGCTGGTCCCCACCCAGTGAGGATGAGCATAGAGGCCACGGCACTGCTGGCTGCACCCGGACCTCCAAACCCACTTATGTGGACGAGCCCAGGTGTCCACCAGCCCTGGACGCTTGGAACTCACTCACTCACGGGGACTCTCACAGCCAGGACCCTGCCATCCATTCACCCCTTTGTTATGAGTTCATTTCTGTCCCCCTAAATTCATACATTGAAATTCCATCTCATAACGTGACTTTGTTTGGAAATGGGGTCATGGCAGATGTAATTAGTTGAGATGAGGTCATATTGGAGTAAGGTGGTTCCCAATCCTGTATGTCTGCTGTTCTTATAAAACCAGAGACTTGGGCACAGACATACTCCCAGAGGGAAGGCGAAGTGAAGAGATGCAGGAAGAAGGTGGCATCTGCAAGCCGAGGAGAGAGGCCTGGAACTGAGTGTTCCCTCCAAGCTCTCCGACGGCTTTTGTCAAACCACCCCTGCCAATGCCTCTGCTTTAAGCTTCCAGCCTCCAGAACGGCGAGATCTTACATCTCAGCTGTTTACGCCGCCCCTCTGCGGTGCTCTGTGATGGCAGCCCTGGAACACGAATACACCTTTGAAAATGTTCTGCAAAAAAGTGGGGAGCTGCTCTTCCCTTGAAGATGTTGGTTCGCTGTCAAGATCAGGCACTCCAGCTTTGAAGGCAAGACTTGTGTGGTACTCACCTGCTGAGCCGGCAACCCCGACTCTGCCCCAGGCCTGGGCCACACACCCGTGAAGACAGACGTGGCCCCACAGTGAGGCCGTACGGGGTGACATTTTTTTTTTTTTTTTTT
>NW_012104365.1:3471134-3473118 GCF_000951045.1 Mandrillus leucophaeus | reverse complement strand
GGTCGGCGGAGAAAGCCCCCCGGTCGGCGGAGAAAGCCCCCCGGCAGCAGCCCCGCTCCCGCTGAGACTCTTTCTTCCCCTCTAATTTGTCTTCAGCTCTGTTTCCCTTTTGACACTAATGACACGGTGACCTCCGTGGAATAACTACACAGGCTGGAGAAAGGTTGAGCGGGGTGATGTCATCCAGCCTGGGGACATGACTTGGCAGGAAGCCGTGTGAGAAGCAATCTGTTGAAAATAATACTTTCTCGAGTGGACAACAACGCCGAGAGCCAGAAAGTGCTGCTGCCACATATCCTAATTAGCCGCCTGGGGCTGCTGACCCAGGGTGAACAGTGCTCCTGGGCAGAGCTGTGGAGAGGGGCAGCTGGCTATGCCTGCTGACCTGGCAACCGCGGCCCTACTACAAGCCCAGGGAGGCCCGGTGCCCGCTCTGCACCAGGAGTCTTGTGATGACTGGGGGCGTTTGAGGTGTGAGCACCACACGCCCTGCCTCTCTGCCCCCTCGTCAGCCAGGCCGCACGCCGGTCAGCATCCCCCCGAACGCATTTACAGCCACAGTGACCTTTACCGAAGGACAGGATGGCCAGCTAATTAAATGCAGGGATATGGAGAAGGTCAGAGTGCCTGCGTGCCACCACACACTTCATAGTAAGGTTCCAATAAATCACGTCCATGGCCGAGGCTGTAATGAGAACGGAAAAGTCATCTTTCTCCACATAAAGACACTGTAAACACGTTCCACACAACCAGCCACCGTGGGGACCTGCCAGCGGCCATTCTTGTGTAACATAAAGTGGGTGAATCTGTAATGGGACGCGGCCACCAAAGGCGGGGATATCCTTGGATACACTAAGTGAGTGGCTTATCAAGCCACCCTCAGTCAGTTACTGGTTTAACACACTCCAAACTCTCAGCCCCATGCCCCAAGGCAGCCTGACCTCAGGAGGCCACAAAAGGCTAAGCACATCCAAGTTGAGGTTCCTTCCTTCCAGCGGTGACCCCCAGAGGTTCTCAATGTCTGGAGGTCTCCTTGGTTGTCACACTGGGGGTGTCTAGTGAGTGGGGACCAGGGATCTGCTGAGCACCCCACAGTGCACGCCCCATACCTGAGACTCTGGCCCCACATGTGGGCAGCACCGAGGCCGGGGACAGGCTCTAGCGTATTCTCCCAGACCCACGCCAGGAAACAACTGCAAGCCCACCAGTCCCAGCCCAGGTGCCTTCCTGGGAGAGGCCTTTGCTGCGGAAACCGCCTGACCAAGGGCCCGTCCCCTCTGCCCTCTGCAGGCACCTGCAGTCACCAGCCCCGGAATGAGCTCCTTGTCTTGGTTTCTGACTTGCTTCCCCTGAAACGGGGGCACCAGGATGGCAGGGCGGCAGCTCTCACTTTCCAAGTGCCTGGCACAGCCTCATTAGGAGGTTTCTGCATTAATGCGGCCGTATTAGAAGACTTACTCGAAGGCTCGACTCTGTGCCCTCAACTGCACCAGCGGTACGGGTCTGCGGCAGAAGCCGGCGTGGGCTGGAATGGTCAGTAGGGGCTGCACTTGGCTTTGTGCTTGGCTTAGAGAGCAGGTGTGAGGGTGGGAGAGTCCCAGGGACTGTCCAGAGTGGAGCACGTGTAAGGGGACCCATCCGAGGGTGGACGACACGTCCCAGGTCTGTGCTGTCCAGCTACGTGTGGCTAATGGCTGCTGTCTCGGGCAGTGTGGCAGTGTGAGACAGGCCCAAGACGCTGCCAGCTCAGCGATGAGCCTGAGCGAAACAGCCAGGGAATGGCCAGCCAGGCCAGAACCCTCATCTTGGCTCGGTCTCTGGCTTCTGCTGCACAACCCTGGCTCTGCAGGGAAGCACTTACTCCACAAAAGAGAAGAAACAGATGGGAGGGTTGAGAGGCCTGGGTGTGGGAATGGGTGGAAGCGTCTCCTGGGCAGGTGGACAGGTGAGGACCTTCCAGCTCGGAGCAGGAGCAGCACTTCTC
>NW_012104365.1:3467480-3468424 GCF_000951045.1 Mandrillus leucophaeus | reverse complement strand
CCGCCACCACGCCCAGCTAATTTTTTGTATTTTTAGTAGAGACGGGGTTTCACCATGTTAGCCAGGATGGTCTCGATCTCCTGACCTCGTGATCCGTCCGCCTCGGCCTCCCAAAGTGCTGGGATTACAGGCATAAGCCACCGCACCGGCCAAACTGGGTGACATTCTTTCATTGACCAGGCATGCACAGAGGCTGACGATACGGCGGGTCCCTCGCTGGGGTGACAACCCTGAGACCTCTCTGGGTTCCTGCCCTCTGGGCCGACATGCTACCGAGGAACTTCTGTCATGCCCTGGAGTAAAGAAAAACCAAGTTTCTGATCCACACATAGTTTTCAAGGAAGGCCTGACCCCGCGTCGAAGATAAGCCCAAGGACAGACCAAGAATGCATCCCAGATGCAGGAGACGTGACCAGCCACGCGGGCACATTTCCTACCCGGTCAGTCAGAACGACTGACCATGAAAACACTGTCTTCCTCGTCGACGCCGAACGCTCTCCTGACTCGCGGATCTGGGGAATGTGTGTCTGTGGGCAGAACGGGGCCTCCTCACTGTGAATTCGTCTTTGAAGGCGAGAGCAGACAGAGTTCACGGCTGGAGTGAAGGGGACAGGACGTGGCGCGCTCCACCCTCTGGGACCTTTGAGGCACCGGGAGAAGGGAAGCCACCACATCCTCTGACCAGAAGCCCTTCCTTGTCGCCGGGGGTGGGGGTGTCCCGAGTGCACACCTGCGCGGATGCCCGCAGCTCCAGCCCTGTGAACCTTCACACTCATTCCTCAGCGGCCACCTGCCCGCATTTCGACAATTCCTGGGCTTGATGTGGGGCCCCCCACAGTGGAAGCCCCTGACCTCGCTATTTGGTTTGTACTCACTCGGCCACTGCCAGCCTGTGCAGCTGAGCCCTTGGAAGTGAAGATGTTCTTACAGGCTGGTCACGACAT
>NW_012104365.1:3454177-3461771 GCF_000951045.1 Mandrillus leucophaeus | reverse complement strand
CCCGGCCTTCTTTCTTATTTCTGTGCCATCTGATGTTCTTTTCCTAAGGATCCAGACTTGCCTGCGTGTGGGCCTCAAGAACTGGGCTTCTCATCAGCATCTTCCACCCTTTCCATCTTTCATCCTCACTCTCAGGCCCCAGGAACCCCTAGGATCCTTCATCCTCACATCCGAATGTTTGCAGTCAGGACCTCCTATGTTAGCTTCCTGGGGCTGCTGTAACACATTCTTGATTTCAGAAGTCTGAGATCAAGGTGTGGGCAGGGTCATGCTCTTTCCGAAGGCTCTAGGGGAGGGCCCTTTTGGCCTCTTCCAGCCCCCGGGGGCTCCAAGCATTCCTTACTTGTGGCTGCATTAGTCCAGTCTTGGCCTCTGTCTCGCGGCCTGTCTTCTCCCCAGCTCCACTCTGTGCGTCTCTCATAAGGACCCCTACCATTGGATTTAGGGTGTGCCTGGATCACCCAGGATGATCTCATCTTGAGATTCTTAATTTCATCACATCTTCAAACACTCTTCTTCCAAGTAATGTCCTATTCATGGGTTCCAGGGGTGAGGACATGGATGTATGTTTTGGGGGCCTTCATTCAGCCCACTCCCCGTTGTCACCTCCCTGGTAGTATGTTCTAGAACCCTGGGCCAGGGCAGCCCCGTGGGCTGTGGAGGTCAGTGGGTCAGAGGGTGGACTCCGGCCAGAGTCCCCCCTCAAGCCTCAGCTCCTGCCCTCCCTGACCCAGACACTGCCTGGTGCTGGGTCTTGGCCCTAGTCCTGCCTTAAGGACTGTGTTGTGGAGGAATGAGCTCTGATGTACACAGCTGGCACTCAGTACACAGCTGGCGCTTAGCCAGTGGTCGTCTTGACCACACTGTCACATCCATTCCGGCCCCTCTCCAGCGTCCCCGGCCCAAGTCTCACCGGGGGTGCCACCAACTGCCTCCTGGCTCCTTCTGCGCCCAGGAGAAAGTGTCCCCGAGGTACTGGACATCTGGGCCCCAGGCCCTGCCCCCGGCTCAGCCCTGTGCAGGCCTCAGAGCTTCCTTCTGTGCCCGAGTCAGCCTTGTTGGTTTGTGGGGGCGGTTCTCATTCTTTCCTTCAGCTTCCTTCAAGCATGCGTAGTTGGTAGACCAAGGCCCATGTGGGAGGGGCTCACAGAGAGGCCCCCAGTCAAGCCTGGCATAGACATGGCCCCTTCCTCCTTAGATCTGTCTCTGTGCTGAGCCCAGGGCCTGGCTTGAAAGAGGCGTGCGGAAAATGTGGGTGGGACGGACCTGCAGGCCAGGAGGTGCAGCCCAGCTGGCAGACTTGGGGCCTCACAGAGGAACAGTCTTATGGAGGGGGCTGGTCAGGTGCCTGAGGCCTGGCAGCGGGTAGGTGAGGCTGGGCCTGGGGACCCCACAGGAGGGGCTGCATCCTTTCGCGCCGTGTAGGTCAGTGTGGTGGCCGAGTCACTGGGGCAAAGCCCAGCCCAGCAGACCAACTGCAGAGAGGGGAAGCATCAGATGAAGGAGGTCAGTACAAATTCCAACCGAGCGTCCCCAGCTTGATGAGAGGCCAGGGCTCACCATTTTCCAAGTCCATGCTCCTCTCTCAGACACCGTGGCTGCCTCCCTCCATTTTTGACCTCCCTGTGGGCCGTGCTGGAGTATCCAGGGGTTCACTGCTCTCTCCTGTGGTCCCCAGCACAAAAGCACCGCCATGCGGAGCCTCGCAAGGTCCCGAGCTGATGGCAGACCTTGGGTTCCTCTGTGGCTAGACCCAGAAAGCATGACACGCCCTCTCTGTGGTGATCTCAGGCTCAAGGGTGAGAGACGCCACGGAAGGGGACTTGCCGGGCACCCCTAGACTGCATGGTGAGAGGCGCCACGGAAGGGGACTTGCTGGGCACCCCTAGACTGCACGGTGAGAGGCGCTGTGGAAGGGGACTTGCTGGGCACCCCAGACTGTACTCAGTTTCTCCTGGGCAACTTGAGCTCCAGACAGTTCAGACCCTTGTTTGGGACTGATGGCATGAGTTTTCAGGGCCCTGTGGAATACGTCTGATCCCCACAGCAGCAGGACCAGCAAGAAGAATGAAAGGAAGCTGGTTCATGCCTTCCAGGTAGGACACCTCTGCGGGCAACTGGCCTGTAACCTCCAGCGGAGGCAGGGTGTGTGTCTTTAGCTAATCCTCTCCTTGTTCGGCAACCTCTGTGCCTGCGGCATAAATTGCTAATTACTCTAAGTAGGTATTCGTTCTGAATCAACATTACCAATCTGGAGGCCCAGTTTCAAAGCATTCAAATTCTGCTCTCAGGAAACACGGCTGTTTTGATCGTTCTATGCAGCCAGGCAGTGAAAACGTTGCACATATTTTCTGCACCTATCCAAAGAAATTTATCTTTCACACCCTACTTCATGCCATATGCTGGGAGCTGAAAGAATGAAGGATTTAGCTGTCAGTCTCTGAAGGCACAACAGGCCTCATTCCAGCTCTCCGGCGGCGCACGGATCTGAAGCTCTGACATTTCACTTCGGCTTCTGTCAGCACTCTCTGCCGCGTATCGCCGGCGCTCGGCAGAGCAGGCTTGTGAAGGTGGCTCCTGTGCAGAGGAGAAAACCGCCTGCTAATCTCCTCTTCGTGGTGCCAGGAGACAGGAGTGGGGCTTCTCATCTCTAAAGCATGCGGGAGACTGGAAATCTAAGGTACCCTCACATTCCCGTGTCCACCTGTGGGGCTGGCAGCCCCTCCTCCTGGAGGTGCCTGTTTTTAGGAGTTTTTACTTCTCTCCCAGAAGCGCACCCATTCAGCCTTCCTCCAAGTGCGCTCATTATCCTGGGTGAGGCTTGGCATCCCCAAGGTGCACAGCCTCCATCCCAGCAAGCGTTCTCTTTTTCAGTTTGAAATCCAAATTCACATTTCATCTGGCAAGGATGATTTAACAATATGTTTACCTCCTCATTTCCCTCTGTCAAAGGGTCATCTTGAAAGCTGCACCTTGACCACCCTGGCAAGTGACCTTCTCCTCTGCCTCAAGCCTGGGAAGGGGCACAGGCCAGCAAAGTTGATGCAGAACCAGTACCTGTAGCTCCTCTGTAATGGAGGGAGTAGAAACAGCGGTGGTGTCCATAAAGAATGCCAGGCAAGTCAGCCTGGCTCCCTCCTTCCCATTCTACCCGCGCCTCTTCCTGGCACCCTGCAGGTTTAGGAAAGGGTGCCTTTATGAGTGTCTGAGGCTGGGCGCGGTGGCTTACGCCTGTAATCCCAGCCGAGGAGGGTGGGTCTCTTGAGGTCAGGAGTTCGAGACCAGGCTGGCCAACATGGCAAAACCCTGTCTCCACTAAAAATACAAAAAATTAGCTGGGTGTGGTGGCGGGCACCTGTAATCCCAGCTACTTGGGAGACTGAGGCAGGAGACTCGCTTGAACCTGGGAGGCGGAGGTTGCACTCAGCCAAGTTTGTGCCGCTGCACTCCAGCCTGGGCAACGGAGCAAGACTCTGTCTCAAAGAAACAAACAAAAAAGAGTGTCTGAGAAGCGTTTTCAGTAGGAAGGTGACTTGGAGCTGTAAGTGACAATTAGTTTCTGATCAATAACACCAAATCCTGCCTCATGCAATTATAGGGGGCGTGACTGTCCGATTCCAGGCATGCTCCTCTTCTGCCTGTTGCTGGGCTCTGGGTGCTGGGGATGCCCAGGTGGATGAGACCAGGCCTTTGCCCTCTAACGCTGTAGCTCAGGGAGGCTGAAAATTCCAAGGAAATAAATAAACACAATTCCAGAGAGTGACCCACGCTCTAAAAGGCTGCGGGGGAGCGGACGCAGGGCAGACGAGGCAGGTGGGCTGGGCAGCAGGCCCCGTGGAGCAGGTGCCCGGTGGCAGAGGCGCATGACTGATGCCTTTGGCCCTGGGGACTCGAGCCCCAAGACATGTGGCCATCTGCTTGCTGCCCCACCCACAGAATTACCTTTGCTCAAAGATCCTATGCAGTTTCATCAGAAGCCTAGCTAAAGCTGCTCCCCCGCACACTCCCCAGGCCTCCCGCATGTTTCCAGCACAGCACTGGAGTGGAGCAGGCAGTCCATGGAATCTGCCTGTGAAAGGAGACCAGGAGGCAGCACAGACCAGGGACAGGTCCGACGTGGCCCCCTGCACTGGCCTTCATCACAGGGAAGCATCGGGGACAGGCCTGGTGTGACCGCTTGTACCCGCCTTCATCACAGGGAAGCATCTGATACACTGTGGTATGCCCTGAAAGTGACTGGCCCCTCTGATTGTTACCAGGCTGAGCTGTGACCGGTCGACCCGGTGATGAGTTAACAGAGTCCCTGTAGATCCCAAAATAGCCATTCAAGACCCAGCTGGCTTTTCCCTCCTCTCCATCCCAGGGCTGGCTGAGCTCATGGATCATTTTAATTGGATAACTGGGAAAACAATTTCTCCTTTCATAAACCTCCTGACATGACCGGCTTCAAGGCTTTCAGGAAAATGTGCTAACTTTTGACCAATATCCACATGGGCATTTCTGAGGTCCTATCTAGCATTTGCAAAAAACAAACAAACAAACAAAAAAAACCCTCGCTTGCTAGTGGGAAACAGAGAATTAAAATAGAATCTAAATCAATTTTTCTGATCAATTGCTGCAGAAATGTGTATAAGCAGCTGCAAATTGAGTCATATGGCATGCAGATGTGCTTTTGTGATGGTGTAAAGTTGTTATAAACTTGCCTCCTGCCCCATTGCACTTCCGTGCCTGGGGATTTGCTCGCACAGACACATATCTGAGAAAATTTCCTGGTCCAATCAATAAATGCTTATTAGGAAACGTGGCACAAAATGTCCCCACAGTAAAAGCAAATTCACGTGATTTAAGAGGCCAGGCCTTTTTCTCATCCTTTCTCTTTTAAGCCTAAAGGGAGATTAGTCTTATGTCAGTCTATCTATTTCAAACAGATCCCTTTAGGATGTTGACCAGAACAAAAATAAAATACTTTGATGCCTCTGGGAATAATAAATGTTCCTCTGATAAATTCCTTGATTCAAGTTTGAGGACATAGGTGATGAAAACAAATACAAAACCAAGTTACATACATACACACACACACACAAAGACACAAACAGACACAGACACACATACACACACACAGATACACACAGCCACACATACATACACACACAGACATACACATACACACACAGATACACACAGCCACACACACATACACACACAGACACACACACAGATACAGCCACACACACACACAGACACACACACATACACACACAGATACACAGTCACACATGCATACACAGATACACAGTCACACATACACACACACACACACATACACACACACAGATACACACAGCCACACATACACACACAGTCACACATACACATACATACACACAGACACACACACATACACACACAGATACACACAGCCACACACATGCACATACATACACACACACACAGATATAGCCACACATACATACACATACATACACACAGACACACACAGGTACACACAGCCACACATGTATACATACACAGACACATACACACACAGATATACACACATATACATACACACACATACACATATACACATAAACACACGCACACACACATACACAGACACACATGGACACACATACACACACATACACACATAATACATACACAGACACACACACAGACACATGCATACACACACAGACACAGACACACACACACACACACATATCTTTACCCCTCATTGGACCTTGTTTTACCTAATGTCTAGAAATCTCCTTGCTCTAAGACAAGGCGGAGAATTTTACATCCCTGGCAAAAACAGCAAGGGTTTATTTCTTTGCAGATTCAGATAATACACAAAAGTGCTAAGTAGGCTGTCATGGGTACTAGTTTATTTTAAGGACTCAAACATACATGCATACATACACATACACACATAGACAGGTGTACAATACACAGTTGTGTGCTGCAAAGGACGTCTGCGCCAGTGATAGACCACAGACACGGTGGTGGGCCCGTGGGATCAGAATGCTGTATTTTTACTGCCCCTTTTCTGTGTTTAGATTTGTTTAGTTCCATAAATACCATTGTTACCGCTGTCCGAGGTACCCAGTTCAGTCACAGTCCGGACAGGTTTGCAGCCTGGAACAATAAGCTCTACCATGAAGCTGAGGGGTGCAGAAGGCTGGACCATGTAGGTTTGCATGTAGGTTTGCACAAACACTCTGATGTTTGTACAGTGATGAAATCACCTGCTGATGCATTTCTCAGAGTATGTCCCTGTCATTAAGGGAAGCGTGACTGAACATATATGTCCCTAATATCTTTATCTATAATGTGTGCACACACACACACACATACATACGCACACCATGTGCACACACACACACAAATACATACACACATGCACATACACATATGCACCTGCACACATACACACATATACACACACTTGCATATGCACATACATGTGCGCATACACACATACACACTGAATTCTTACTGCTCTTGCTTCCCTGAGTCCTGGGATTGGTCACAGCCCAGTATTTGGAAGTCTCAGGGCAGAGTCAATGTGAAGGGGCTTCTGAAGACCAAATCTAGGGGTAAATCAGGTCCCTGCTGGCCGAGGGGTGGGCAGGGACTCGGTGGCCATGCACTTCCGGGAGCTGTGAGAGGTGGCATTGCTCTCAGAAGGAAAAGAAAAAGACACCAAATGCTAAGCTCATTCTGTGAGTTCATCTTGACCCAGGAAGGGCTGGGCGTCTGGAAAGCCTACAGGGCTCAGCCCTGGGGCGGGGGGTCTGCAAGGCTCTGGCCCCGAAGTGTCCCCCTCCCAGGACATGCCCCTCCCAGCAGCTCCAGAAATGCCTCTGCTTGGACCTGGCTTTTCCCTGAAACCTCACAGACTCTGGAAAACCTAAGGTCACTTTCCCTTGTCTTTTTCAGGCAGGCTATGCCATCGCCAAACCCCTCAACGAGGACCTGCAGCAAGTCCATTGTGAGGAGAGGTGGTCACTGTCCCTGGTGGGGGGGTGGTCTTTGAGTTAGCCCCGCCCTCTTCTCGTTCTGCCAGGTTCACCTGGAGAAACTGCCCCCATCCTCCAAAGCTCAGGTCCAACGCTCAGAGCAGCTCCGAACAGGAACAGAGACACGCAGCAAACCTGCCCCAGGAGGCTCTTCAGGAAAGACAGTGAGTTATTCAGAGAAAGTGCTTGGGCAGGGACACTGAGTGGGCAGCCGAGCGGGTCCACAGTCCTTTCTTGACCTCGGCCTTTCCAACCCAGAACAGCAAACCCTGTGGCTCCTCCCTCCTGGCATCACCTGCGCCACCCTGGGGCTGATGCAATGGACTCAGAGTTGGTCTCTGAATGCACCAAACTTAGCTAACACATGCTGATCACACACAATGTCACCACCTCCTGGAAGCCTCCCAGGAATGAGAATGCACACAGGTCTCAGTCACAGCAGATGGTCCCAGCCTGATGACCACACCATCTCACCTAACCACTGTCCCCGCCCAATTGCACCTCACCTCACCCAACCATTATTCCAGCCTAATTCCACATTACCTAACCAACCAGTGTTCCAGCCCAATTCC
>NW_012104365.1:3453537-3454127 GCF_000951045.1 Mandrillus leucophaeus | reverse complement strand
GGACATAGGTGATGAAAACAAATACAAAACCAAGTTACATACATACACACACACACACAAAGACACAAACAGACACAGACACACATACACACACACAGATACACACAGCCACACATACATACACACACAGACATACACATACACACACAGATACACACAGCCACACACACATACACACACAGACACACACACAGATACAGCCACACACACACACAGACACACACACATACACACACAGATACACAGTCACACATGCATACACAGATACACAGTCACACATACACACACACACACACATACACACACACAGATACACACAGCCACACATACACACACAGTCACACATACACATACATACACACAGACACACACACATACACACACAGATACACACAGCCACACACATGCACATACATACACACACACACAGATATAGCCACACATACATACACATACATACACACAGACACACACAGGTACACACAGCCACACATGTATACATACACAGACACATACACACACAGATATACACACATATACATACACACACATACACATATACACATAAACACACGCACACACACATACAC
>NW_012104365.1:3434802-3453487 GCF_000951045.1 Mandrillus leucophaeus | reverse complement strand
CACCTCACCAACCACTGTCCCAGCCCAAATCCACATCACCTCACCAAACACTGTCCCAGCCCAACTGCATTACTTATACTTGTCACCAGTGTCCAGTGGCGATAGGGCTTGTGTGAGTCGGTCACAGTCACCCACAGACAGGAGAAATTCATCCGAAGTGGAACATGGTATCCTCTCAAGACACACAGGGAAGAAGTGGAGGGAGCTGCAAAGGCAGGTCCAACGGGGCTTTCGGTTTGAAAGAATAAAATACATGATACATGTGCGTTTTTCACTTTCTACAAAGGAGAAGATCTCGAAGGAGGACCACCTCACTAGCAGTGCTTCTCTCTAAGCAGCTGAGATGACAGGGACGTTTCCCCCACTGGGCCGCACACTCCTGTGTGCGAAATTTTTATGCATAATATGTTACTTATCAGAAAAAACAATCAAAACCATAATTTAAAAGATGAATTGATTCCTTAACAGCTCTCAGATCGAGGAACCGCTCTAAGTTGTGGGCCCTGGCGGAAGTTCTCTGAACAGAAGAGGCAGCGTGCACACGGTTAGGGCGTGGGCCCGAGTCAGGGAGCCTGGGCTCCGTAAAGGCTCTGGAGCTGCAGAGATGCTGCGAGGCGCTGGAGGACGCCAGCCTGTGTCCCAGTGCTTCTGGAAGGCGGCCGAGGGGCAGGAGTCCTGCCCAGAGTGCCGTCCAGGGGACCAAGAGTTAGTGCTGCTGTCAGGGCGGGGCACCTGAAGATCCGCAATGCGTTTGCTGCTGTTTTTATCATTATTAGATTGACGGCTGTTCCGGAAGTGCTTAATAAACCATCCTTCAGAAGGAAGTTCCTTCAGACACCGGGTGGTGGGTGCAGGTGGGGGGAGGACACAGTGGGGAGAGAGGAGGAAGGTGGGAGGAGGGAGAAAGACAAAGACCTCAGCTGGGGAAGTTCCCTTGATCCGCAGCTGTCTGCACGGCATTGCTCAATTTAATGGTGGTGGAAAGACAAACCAGTGAAGAAGGGTATTTCTGGTCACGATGTCACCCCGAACACGGACCCCTGTGAGCTCAGCTTAGGAGAGGCCCTGCAGAAGCTCAGAGGCTGCCGTAGGGGAGGCCTGGGGTGTGGGCGGGGTCCTGTGATCCTGTCCGCTCCACTGGGCCAGCTTCCTCCAGTCTAGGGTTGCTCGTCTATGCCCGAGGCTCCTGCACTAACATTCTATCTGAGTGAAGGCATAATAATCTCTAAGCTAGTACAAGGTAAATGCTTGTCCTTAAGGAATGTGACTTCATTTCCTGCTGAGAAAGGACTTGAATACTAGAAAACCCAAACCCAAAAGCCCCCAAGCTCCCCTGTGGTCTAAGGTAGGCGAAGTCCTTTTACTGGAACTATTTTCTACGCCCTGGACACATTGAAACTATAGGCCATGGACCACATTTCTGTTTTTTTTTTTTTTTTTTTTTAAATAAATTTTTGCTTCATCAGGTGGTGCTCCCTGTGATAAATGCTTCCTGTCAAGACTTCCCTTTGATCAGACTTCCGAATCATTTACTTGGGAATTTAAAAAACTTACATGCATTTGTTTGGCAGAGAGGAAACCCTAGCCTGTTTTACATTTTGTCAAATCTATTTTTAGATAAACTTCCTCTTTGCGCTTAAAACTACTCCTAAATTAACTCTTGGGTCGGTTTATGGAATTGAAACAAAGTTACTGATTAAACTCCTGCCTGAGTCAGCAAGTCCCGCCCAGGCTGTGCCTGAGGATACGGTGGATATCCTGAGACACTGAGGATACAGTGGATATCCTGAGACACTGAGGATACCGTGGATATCCTGAGACACTGAGGATACCGTGGATATCCTGAGACACTGAGGATACCGTGGATATCCTGAGACACTGAGGATACCGTGGATATCCTGAGACACTGAGGATACAGTGTCCCTGTGTTCCCGGGGGCGCCCATCTGCATTTTTGGGTCCATTTCACACACCTTCCTTTCTCCGGGCACCACACGGCCTCGAGTACAGATGGTCACCAACAAGGGAGTGGGGGTTTTGTAAGAAACTCCCCTGAACGAGTTACCCCAACAGGGAAAGGGGAAGAGAAGACACTGTCCAGCTCAGTCCAGTGGATGATGTCTGGTGTCAGAAATAAAAACGGGACAACAGGCCGTGGAGCAGGACAGGAAGGCACCTCTGCAGCTTTCTGGAAAGGGTGTGGTTTGCTTCAGTGGACACTGAACACTTCAATGTTGCAGTGAAGTCTGAGGGACTGGCCAGGGCATGCGGGGAGGTCGCCTAATCAATCACCTGCCACAGTCCTTGGAAATCTTCGGAGCAGAGACTTCCAGCAAGGGCTCTGCCCAAGCTGAAACCAGCGATGATGATCACGATGAAAAAACACCTTGCTAGTCGGGGGGACTGAGTCGCTGCGTGGGGAGGCGGGGGTTGGAGGGGAAGCTTTAACCTGACTCGAGAGGATCTGATAGCAAGTTAATCACCTTCTGTGCTGTACATGCACAAACCCTACACACATGCCCACACATGCATGCACGCAGACATGCACACATGCACACACACACACACGAACACACCCACACGCAAACACACACATACATACATATACACACACAAATGCACATGCACACACATATGCACACACACACGTGCATGTACACACATGAATGCACATACACAAAGGCACATGCACATACATACATATACACACACGGAAATGCACACACACGTATACACACATGTGAATGCACACACACATACACATATACACACACAGGAATACACACACACGTATGCACACACACATGTGCATGCACACACATGCGAATGCACACGGGCATACACACAAATGCACACACACAAATGCACATGCACATACATATACACACATGCAAATGCACACGCACATACACGCGCGAATGCACACGCGCATACACACATATACACACACGTGAATGCACACGCACATACACACATATACACACACACATACACACATATATACACACACAGTTGGGCTTCTGTTCTCCCCAGACTTTCTATTACTGGCACTCACAGGCAGGCCTCCCAGTCACGCAGATGCGGAGACTGGCTAGTGCTTAACAAAGAGCTCTGCAAGGAAACCAACTGTCATCAGATTCGCAAACAGTTTGTAGAACTCCAGGAGTTTCGTGAAACTTATGATTCTTTTAGGAAAAGCTGGCAAGATCCTCATTCTCTTGGCAGAAAAGTCTATAAAATTATCGGTACAGATGCTGCTGGTCTGTTTCCACTGGAAGAAAAAAATCCCATCACCTCTGACGGTGCTAACATTGACATTATTTTTGCCTTCCATATTTATTGAGATCTTCAAGAGCTGCACAATGTTCTCTGATGAAAGGCAGGAGAGGGGTTTGGAAGGAATAGCTTTTCCTTCCAGAACTCGGCCATCTGGAATGTTAAATGGTGTGTGGGTACCACCCTGTGGGGATCCCGCAGCCTGGACTATCCCACCTGAGATTAATGCGAAGGTTTGAGAATCAAGTGTGTTCCAGGTTTCTGCAGGAGGCTGGGGGTGCACATGGGACGAGGGGTCACGCTTTGAGGACTGGAGTCCAGGAACTCTCCCAGGGCAGGTGCCTCGGGTGCTCTGAGTCCGGACAGCAGGAGGGAGTCTGAGGACAGTCTCACCCTGTGCAAAGGGGTGTGGGTGGCGCAGTCAGAGCCTGAGACACAGAGGCTGAGTGACCCGGCTGGGATGAGGTGGTGGTCACTAGGACTGAATCATGACACTGACAGAAAGCGCCACAAACAGCGAGGTGGCGGGACCGAGGAGTGGCCTTTGCAGTCCAAAGGGGAGAGACGGGACTGATGAGAGCAAGTGCTCTCCGCAGGGGAGATGACGGGGCCCAGGCTTTTCTTACGAGGCAGGTACAGCGAGGATAGTTTGGTACACGGGCCTCTTACTCAATCCCTGTCATGAGCCTGTGGGGAGGGGTGGTCACTCCACTTTACACAAAGGGTGGCAAAGAGACCAAGTTGCTTTGAGACATGAGTTGAGTGGAGACAGCTCTGAAGCCAGTAGCGGTGCATGGAGAGTGAGACAACACAATATATTCCCAGGAACAGACCTCAACCGCACGGGGGGGATCTTTAAAAACACTGTGCTAAGTGACAGAAGAGTCCATTCCAAAGACCACATATTGTACGATCCCATCTGCATAAAACATCCAGACTAGGCACATCTAGAGATGGAAACACAGAAGGCGTATTTGTAGCTGTCAGGGGACCGGGGCAGGGAATGGGAGTGGCTGTCTTATGGGTACGGGGTTTCCCTGCTGGGTGATGAAGATGTTTCACAATTAGATGACAGCAACAGTTGCTCTCTGTAATATATACTCAACTCTACAGTATAAATGGAACTCTGTGAATTGACTAAGGACCATTGAATTGCACACTGTGAACAGCGGAATTTCATGGTATGTTTTTATGTCTTAATAACATGGTTAGAAACACAGTGAGCAAATATTTACGGATGAATCGTGTGTTTGAAGGTTCAGGAGCAGTTTAGAAACCTCACCCACATCCGGGGTGGTCAGGGCAGGTAGCTGGGGGCTGCAGATTGAGGGAGGCTGCTGGGCTGGGTGGGGGAAGCAGGTCCGAGGTGCTGGTGAGGATTAGCCTAGTGCTGGGAGCCGTTTGCACAAAAATGCTAAGATGGTTTGTAAGACTTTGAGGTAAAATGAAACTACCCAAGAAAGCCCTAAAATTTTCACAAGCGGGTCAGAGCCTGAACCCCCAGCAGCCTTTCAGCCTCCAGGATGGAGCCCCAGGAAGCCCAGCTGCGGAGGAACACGGGGCCGGACCTCGTGTGTGACACGGAACAGGCGGCCAGGAGACGGCTGCCTCCGGATTCTGCCCAGACTCAAGGCTATTTTGTAGAAAAGGGTCTAAGATGTCCCTGCCCCTGCACTTTGGTTTGGTTAGCATCAGACCTACTTGACCAGCATAAGCAAGACGGAGGTTGGGGCCACGTGCTCCAGGCTTCCTGCTTCCTTAGCTGTGTGTTCCCCTGCCCTTCCCACAGGGCTCAGCTGCACGGGCGCCCCTTTGCCACCCTCTGAGCACCTCCCAGGCCACTTCCCAGGCCGGCCAGTCCCCCTCATTCATGCACCCCGACAGCCTCCTTCACCAGCAGCAACGGCTGCCGGCTGCATTTATTCCTTTGGGGGTTTCTAGAATGTTTGGCGTCCAGAGGGCAGGGGCTTTGTCTGATGCCACTACAATCCCTGCTGCACAGTAGTTGTCAGCCAACCCTGTTAAATGAATCCACACACAGTAGAGAAGCACCAAACAGACCCAGCCCTGGCTGTAGTCCCTGCCACGCCCACCTCCCCAGACACCAGGAGCTCCTGGGAAGGGGATGATGTGGTTGCAATGGGGCTACAGCCTCACCTACCGCCAGAAAGAGCCCAGCCTCCCCACTCCCACCCGACCCTCTGGCTGCTCTCTACTGTGAAGTGTGAGCTAGGCGGTGCACCTCACCCCACGGCAGGCAGTGGCTCGTGCAAGAACGGCCGATGAAAACAGGGTTTTAATCAGGATCGTTTACTTAGCACAGAGCCTGACTCGAAGGAGGCCAGTGCGTGGTAACTGCTTGACAGGAAGAGTCTTCTACAGATTATGCCCCTCACAGGTAAACACATTTTCATATTTGACCTGAACATGAAATCTCATTCTATCAACAAAGTATGCATCTCACTCTGTGGGTGACTGACAAGCTACCAGCAAGGTTCTGAATCCCTGGCCCATCTGCAGGATCTGAAGACGCAGATGCGTGCAGCTTGGGGTGCTCTTCTAGCACCCCACCCCGTTCTGGTACCATCCACCTGGGCCACACTCCCAGGGCACCTGCCCACGGGCATCCACGACTCGCAGTTCGGGGGACACCAGATGCACGTGACAGCTCCAAGGAAAGCAACCCGTGCCGTTCACTGCAGGATACAGTAGATTTTGCTGGAGACTTTCCTTGTGAAGCAGAAACTGCCTCTGAAATGCATGATTTCCTCTTGTGATTGTTTCTTTCTCTGCCGTCTTAATGTCTATTACTCATCCTTCCAAAGATCAGAATTTTATAAGAAACATATGGATCTCAAGACTTATCATCTGCCCTATACCGCACAGACGTGGAGAGTACAGCTGCGTGCACTTCTCCGTACTCTGCACATTCACACGCAGCCTATAAACTCCCATAAACACATTCCAGCGAGAAAATGTTGAATCAAAGTCATAAGCAGCCAGTCCCATTGCCAGGCCCCGACATGGTGACTTTATATTTATTTTAATAGACTCTGGGCTGTCATTTCCATCTTTATAAAAAGATACGGATTTTTTGAAAACTAGCTGAAAGAGAACCATTCACAATTGGTTCTTATACATCTTCTCACTGAATGCATTTTCACAATAAAAGGGAAATACTAGACGGGTGAGCAGCTGATCTCCACCTTCAGGGGATTTGCTTACAGGTAGATTGCCCCACAATAAAACCGTTTCCATAACAAATGCCATAAACCTACAGATGTGAGAGTAATACAACGTTCCACTGATGAGAATCACCTTGGATTTCCCAAAGTTCTTCTTCACTAAGCCAGAAACATCGGAATTCCTGGCATGGGGAGGTAAAATCCATGCTTCCTCCAGTAATTGTTTTATCATTAATCAATTTTAATGCCCTGTTCTCTCCTTTCCTCCCTTCTGTTCTTCCACCCATCCCTCCCTCTGTCCATCTCTCCCTCCCTCTGTCTGTCCACCCATCCATCTAGTCCTCCATCTAGTCATCCATACATCCATCCACCCATCCATCCATCCATCCATCCATCTACCTGTCTGTCCATCCATCCATCCATCTATCCATCCATCCGCCCATCCCTCCCTCCCCTTCCCCCATCCCTCTATCCATTCATCCTTCCATCTGTCCATCCATCTATCCATCCATCGTCCATCCATCCATCCATCCATCCATCCATCCATCTACCTGTCTGTCCATCCATCCATCCATCTATCCATCCATCCGCCCATCCCTCCCTCCCCTTCTCCCATCCCTCTATCCATTCATCCTTCCATCTGTCCATCCATCTATCCATCCATCGTCCATCCATCCATCCATCCATCCATCCATCCATCCATCCATCCATCCATCTATCCCTCCCTTCCTTCCTCCGTCTCTCCCTCCCTCCATCCTTCCATCTGTCCCTCTGTCCATTCATCCACCTGTCCGTCCATCCATCCATCCATCCATCCATCCACCCGTCCATCCTTCCATCCATCTACCCTCTACCCATCCATTCCTTGGTCCACATTCCCACACCCCCTGAGGGTAGTGTCATAAAGGCAGGGACTGGCCCAGAAGCCAGGACCTAGAATGGAGGCAGATGCTTAGCAGGATACACTGACTGCTAGCACTGAAGCCATAGGTTCTCCACTGGCAGCTGTAACCCACTGGGCCTCCTCCTGCACTGACAGCCCAGATCGCCCTGGGGTCACAGGCAGCTCCTGCAAGTTCACAGCCCCGGCCTTGGCATCACATCATTTTCTGCTGAGCCTGCTTGCTCCCATATACACCACACGCCCTCAAACACAAATGTGGGGACACTCTGTCCCTCCATCACCAGGAAGCTAAAGGAATGTCAGCTGCACGGGCCTGAGAACACTGCAACACTGACGCAGGGCTTTCTAGGGTGGCAGCTCCACATGCCCTGAGCCCTGACTTTCCCGATGCCCAGGAAGCTCTTTAGGGGCTCTGCAGCACCCTCAGCTCTGTGCCTGTGGAAAGGATTCTGGGCTTCCTCCAGGAGGATCCTGAGATTCCTCCCAGCTGCTAGATGATGTCCCCTTTTCTCCCACCCCTTGGAACAAGAGCTCGGGAGCTAACAGATTCCTTAAAATGTGCACACAATCATAAAGTTCCAAGGACTGCCTCATTCTCCCACTCCTCAGAACAAGAGCTCGGGAGCTAACAGATCCCTTAAAATGTGCACACAATCATAAAGTTCCAAGGATTGTCTAATCCATTTCTGTCACCTTTTGGGTGATTTCAGCCTCATTTTTATGCGTGGCAGAAAATCTTAACAATTTAGAAAGAGTATTTTGTATGATTTGGACAAAAGAGAAAATTCATACCAAGCCTTGCAAAAAGCTACTTAGTCCTAAAGTACTGTATACAATTTGTAGGTAATTCACAGCAAATTATGCCTCAAATTTGACTGTGTGCGGCTGAAGGAGGAAAAAAGCCATTAGGATGTGAGGGTGGGTGTTTTACCCTCGTAGGGACATTTTCTTGAATTCTGGAGCGTCCGCATCCTCTCGCCTCCACAGTACCCTCAAGTCATGTGTTAATCATTGCATGGCATGGAGGGATTATGTTAGAGAAGCTACATGTTTCTTTCTGGAATGTGACCTATTTGTCTTCCCAAAGAAGTGGGTGGAGAGGGAGGGAACAAGTAGGAATTTTAACTCTGCCCTCACTGCCCAGAGAGCTGGCCCTCTGAGCCACCTGCTGTGTCTCTAGGGAAGAAAGGTTGTGTCCTGGAGACAGGCGGCCACCCCCGGCTTCCGTTCAGTCCTCCTGAGGGACACTGGATAAGAAGAAGCCACAGGGGGACTCGGGACAGAGCCGGGGTTCCAGGGCTCTGGCTGAGGCTGTCCGAGGCCCTGCATCCTGGGGAGACGGGATTCCCTACAGAGTCAACGCTCCAGCTACCACGATCCCAGAAACAACCAGACAAGCACTGAGCTTGCTGAACCATGACTACCGAAGCTTTGAAAATCCACAGGGTACCATTTCTTTAGAAAGGACACCAGGGCACCCTGCTAGCCGGGGGGGATGCTTGGCCCTTTGTGTTCCTCCCCGTCCTTCCCTCACTCCTCATTTCTGCCCTTGCTTCCCATTTTTAGAGTCCCTGTCCATCACGCATTGTCCCCTTGACTAGTCTGTCGCAGAGGCCCTGAGTGACCGTCTTGTCTCTCATTCTCCCCACAGCCTCCCATCGCATTTCACCCTGAACGGAGGCCCTGGCCAGGGACCTTGAGGTAAGATCACGGGGGCAGGAGCCACCTCTGTCAGGCCATTTGGACCCAGAGCCCCTCAGCCCTAGTGCAGGTCCCACAGCAGCTGCTTCCCCGTCTCAGTCCCAGCCTGACCCTGTCCCTCCTTGTGGTCCGGCTCCTGACACAGAGCCAGGGCTGCAGGGCTCCTGTGGAGGACAGCGGCAGGGGGTGGTGACTGGGCTGTGGTTGAGCCCCTGGCCCTGGGGAGGTGGTGCTGGGTCCTGGAGTGCTTAGAGATGGCGTCTGTTCCTCGCTTCAGGGTGCGGGGTGCAGACCTGGGACAGGGTCCTCCATGGCTTCCTGCCTCCCCTTTCCTCTCCGTCGGGTGCCCCAGGCTGTGGGCAGGCTCCTCAGCTTCCTGGGGGCTGCAGGTTTCACTTGGGCACGAGGGTCTCCTTTCTGGGACTCCCAGGCTGCCCAAGGCCCCGGGCCGTTCCCACTGACAGACAAAACGGCTCTCGCGAGAACCCGGCGAAGAGCCTTGGAGGTCCATCCAGATGGGGGCCCCGAGAGCTAAAGCAGAGCTCCGGGGTTTGTTCCAGGTGGAATTAGCATGTGGCCCAGGTTTCTGTTGCAGGCCAGTGGGCTGCTGAAACCAGAACATCCTTCCTAAGTCAGGAGCTACGTGCAGGGGCCACGGGCTCCCTCCTGAGCCTTGGCGTGCTCACAGCACCACCAGTGGGGGAGGGTGACGGGGAGGCCCCTGCTCCGCACACAGCTCCTCACCTGCCCTGCAAATCTTGGGGGGTGCGGCTGTTAACCTCAGAATTCAGGAGAGGACTCTGACGCCCCCAGCAGCTAGTGGCTTCCTGGGTGTGTGCTGGCGTTGGTGGTGGAGTTGGAACTGGAGCACCGTTCTTTCGGAATCTAGAGGAGCCTTTTGTGCTTTCTGGGACCAGTGGTCTTCAATGTGGGGTGCTGGGCCACAGCAGCAAGATCCCCAGGAACGTGATGAAAGGGCAAATATCCGGGACCCACGCCTCACCTCCAGGCCTGGCCCGGCAATTTGTGTTTTGACAAAAGCCCTCCGGGGAACCTGACAAGCACTGAAATTTAGAACCTCTGTTCTATACCATGCTGCAAAAAAGCTGGAAAATAGAGGAAGAAAGGTGAGAACAGACACAGGGATGTGTTTTATGGAGGAAAGGAAGGCCATGAGGAGACAGAGGTGGAAGGTGGACGCTGAGTGTGAACTGCAAACACCAGGCCATGCCACGCAGCCACTGGCCCACCCAACCCGGCAGCATTTCTGACCGTTGTCGCTATGTGTGCTGTTCCGGGCTGCAGGGTTTAATAGTGTCTCCCAAATTCATGTCCTCCTAGAACCTGGGAATGTGACCTTATCTGCCAGCGTAATTAGAGGTGAGGAGGGTTGGAGCTCATGCCTTAAATCCAATGAGAGCATCCTCATAAGAAACAGAAAAGGACACACGGGGAGAAGATGGCTACAGGAGGCTGGAGGCAGGGATGGGGTGAGGCTTCCTCAAGCCACTGGACGCCAGGGCGGCTGGAACCTCAGAGCCGAGTGGGGCTGCTGCGGACTCCTGGAGGAGCCTCCTGGAGGAGCTAGCCCTGCCCCACCGGGATTTCAGACTCCCGGCCTCCAGGACCGGGAAAGAAGATGATTCTGTCATTTTAAGGCACCCAGTTGGTGGCACCTGTTACTGCAGTGCAGGAAGCTGACACAGGCACCTGGAAACTGCGTTGCTGAGACACTTACTTTCCTGGCTATAGGGTGTCACTGCACCCACCACAGTTCTGCGTTATTAATGTCTGTGACCTTGTTGATAGCTTTCCTGTCTACTTACTCTCCTTCTGAAGATTCGGAACCAATTACCTGGTTACCATCTTCAGAAAATTATGACGCTACATCTATATACTCATGTCTATATTGATCTGTGTGGATATTTACCATCCATCCATCCATCCCTCCACCCACCCACCCACCCACCTACCCACCTGCCTGCCTACCTATCCTTTTGTCGTTAGCATGCATCCCACTAACCTCTCTTAACTTGGATCTGACGGGGATGTGCCTGCTGCAGAAAGGAGGTAGTCTGAATGAGTAAAAAAATCTAAAGTGTGAAGTGCTGTGTTTTTTTGTTTAAAAAAGACAGTTGTATTATCATCAAGTCTATACATCGACACCAACTAGAACACATTGACAAAAACTAAAAGTGAACGGCATGCTGTGAGGCAGGGTCTGGAGGGAAGGCAGGGTCTGGAGGGCAGGCAGGGTCTGGAGGGCAGGCAGGGTCTGGAGGGAAGGCAGGGTCTGGAGGGAAGGCAGGGTCTGGAGGGAAGGCCCTCCCACTGAAGGGAGGCCACTTTCGGCGTGTGTCTGGTGCCGGCGGTTCAGCATGCTCGCTGCCTGCAAATGGCGCTGCTCGTGCGTCGTGTACAGGTTGTTATCTTAAGTAAGTTAAATGCTGTTTCCTGTACTTGAATCTGAACCAGGAGTCCACCCCGCTCCCAGATATCACAGAAGGCAGGGCCCCCGCTCCTTCACCTATTCCAGCCAGCTCCACCCTGGGGGTCCCGGCAGTCACTTTTCCCGTGTACACTGCACACCCCAGGGCTCCTCAACTCCAAGGCACCCCACCACATGCGGAGTAAAAGGTACGGTCCTCATGACAGGTGACAAGGCCCTATGAGGGACCTGCTGCACCTGTCCTCTCTTTGTCTGGTCCTCAGCACCCTGCTGGTCTGCTCTGCTGGGGCCACACCACAGCCCCTCCTGCTCCAGGGTCCTGGACAGCTGGTCCCACTGCAGCCTGGCCCACCGCCTCCCCCTATCAGGTCCTCCAGCAGAGGCCACCCAGTCAGGCCTCCTCTGGCAGAGGACAATCAGCCAGGCCTCCCCTGACCTCCCCTTGGACAGTGGCAACCCCCTTCCACTCCAAGCCTCATCCTGATCCCACTTTCCCTTTCTCGCGGCAAACACCACCTTCTGACATGCAGCATCGTTTACATTTGTATTCCATCAAGGTTTATCATCTGGCCACTTCCATAGGCTCCTGGGGCTGTGTGGCATTGAGTTTGTTTGTTGAGGGAGTGTGCAGAGAATTGAGAGAATGCCAGGTGCACTTAGTGAACCTCGGCTGGGTGCACAGCCAGGGCACTGTCACAGCCTGAGCCAGGGTCTCCAAGCAGACTCATCTCTGCAGACGAGGAGTCTTCTCACCTCTCCTATGTCTGTCCTCCTCCACCCTGCTCCTAAAGGGGTGGACCCAGGAGGAGGGAGCCCCGGGACTCCATTGTTTGCACCGTCCCTCCCCCATCCACCTTCTTTTTCAGGTAAAGACGGATGCCTCGGAAGACCCAAATTGAAACGGAAAGAAGGCACTAATGCAATCCCACCTCCTCTGGCGGCCGCAGTATTCAATAGCACTATTCATTTCCCAACCTGAGTTTTATAAAGATTGTCTTTGTGACTGGCAAATAGACTTGAGTCAATTACAGCCCACCGTTCCTGACACCAGGCGAATGTTAATGGGAATGATGGAAGATGTGATTTCAGACAGCAGCGTCTGCACGTGCAAATTCAAACTGGCAGGCCCCGTTCAGAGAACCTGGAATTAAGTCTCAGACCTCAGACCCCACACTTGGTCCTCACCGACGCTCCCCACACCGACTGCCCAATTACATTATCTGAGACATCCCAAGGCATCTCAGGGTCCCAAGCAGGCAGTGCCAAGAGCCTGAGCCTGTGCTCTGGGCAGGAGGAGGGGAGAGCTGGGCTGAGTGTGCAATGGGCCTCCAGGCAGGGCAACCCACCAAAGTACAGGTGGGCCTTTTGGAAAGCACAGTGAGGGGCACCCTGGTCTCAAACTCTGAAAACACGGGAGTGCTTGGCTGAGCCCAAAACCTCAGCCCCTACGATGCTTGTTCCCTTCTCCCCAAAGCAGGGGTGAGCACAACACCGTCCAGCCCTGTCCCCAAGCTGTCCTCCACCCAACCTCATGCCACATCCACCAGCTGCAGAGATTTCTGCCAGAAAGACAGCAGCCCGTCACACCCTGCTCAGACCCAGCCCCTTCCTGCACTGCTAACATGAAGACACCAAGACCCCATTCTGTCTCTGTCTAGAGCAGAGGGCAGCCAGCATTTTCTGTAATGGGTCAGGCAGTAAATACTGTGGGTGGGTGGGCCATAAGGTCTCTTTCCAATTGCTCACCTGGTCCACAGCAGAGGCAAAGGCAGCCACAGACAATACGTACAGAATAGGTATGGCTGTGTGCCAATAAAACTTTATTTACAAAATAGGGCGGGGGCCAGACTTGGCTTGAGGACTGTAGTTTGCTGACAACCACAGTCTAGGTTCTAGGGCTGTGCTGGTTCTAACTGGGCTGAGCAGTCAATCAGCATGAAATACACATAAGACTTTGCAGTCATCACTCCCCAAAATGAATGTCAGATTTCCCATGAACAATTTTTCATATGGACTGGATGCTGAAAGAACATTTTGGATACATTGGGTTAAATACAATATAGCATTAACATGGATGTTGCCTGTTTTACTTTTTTGAATGTGGTTCCTGAAAATTTAAGAATACAAAGGCACTCTTATGCCATTTCTATGGGACTGTGCTGGTGGAGGTGGCCCCAAGTGGTGGGCCCTGCTGAGCGCTGGGCCCAGGGTCTCCTGGGCAGCCGGCTTCTCCTGCTCCCTGTGAACTGGCATGTGTTCATTGTCTGCATGAAAGGCTTGCTGCCTGTCACCCCCAACCTCCTAGTTAATGCCCACCCTCCTTAGCCTGATGCTGCTTCCACAAGGGTCCCGGTCTGGACGCCCTGTGACCAGCACGGCACGACATGCTGTGACTCCTGCTCCCAGCTCGTTGCCCCTCCCTCCACCTCTCCTCCACCTTGCCCTGTCACCCTGTGTCTCTCTGCCCCACGCGACTCGGGGCAGCTCGGGTTTGGGGCCCCGCTTGTCTTGGCTCTTCTGTGTGTGTGCTGTGCTGGGCTCGGTGCCTGGCCAGGCAGGCTTGGGGAGTATTTGCTGAACAGATTCTGGGCTGCAGAAGAAAGCTAGGGAACAAAGTCTCATTCGTCCACCCCCAAAGCCAGGCAGCCCTTTCAAGTCACGTGAAAAACAGGTTTGTTCCTGATCAGGCCTTCTTTGGAGGACTTTCATTTGTTTCTCTTAAGATATATGTTAAGATTGAAAAATGTAATCTTTTAACAGGTGCCAGTTTGGAGGAGATCGTCACAGGATGCAAATGCAAGGACGTTAATTTCCTGAAGGACATTTTCCCTGACTTCTGTCTCATTTTGTCATATTGTCTGGAAGAGAGATGCGATTTTTATTTCCCCCTTAGCAGCAAGGTAATTTGCGCGTGTTATTTGCTCTGTGGGCATCTCCATAACCCGTTTTGAATTTATTTCATGATGTCTCTTGAAAGCACCATGAACCTGAGACATGCTGAATCAGACTAATGAACTCCGTACTCGACCGCCAGACCCTCCCCAGCCTGCCAGGCCGGTCGCCCGGGAAGGATGGATAAATATTCAAGAACGAGGGGCCTTCTGGGCCCTGGACACGTGTTCTTGAGATAATGAGACCTTAACAAAGATGTAGCTGCTCCCACGGAAGATCAGACCTGACATTTCATCTAAGGTGAAGACCGCCAGGCTCCTGAACCGAGGCCTCCTCGCTTGCCAGGAGCAGACGGGCAGGGCCCAGGCACGCAGCCTTCCTGTGTGCCCCCCGGTGACGAGCACCACGCCCTTCACGTGGGCCTTTAAAAGGAGGCACAAAAAGATTCTCCGGAAGCAGGTGCTGGCCCTGAGTTGTCCTCGAATTCCTTCCAGGACGGCCTCACGCTGCAGCTGCGGCTGAGACTCAGGGGCACCGAAGTCCTGAGCCTCCTGGGGCTGCTCTGACGGGCCCAGGGTCTGCTGCTGCTGCTGACCACAAGCCTGGTGGCCAAAAACATCTCAGCGCTCTGGAGGTCACGGCGCAGGAGGCGCAGCTGAAGTCGAGGCTTGGGCAGGGCTGCGTTCTCTCTGGGGGCTCCGGTCCAGGTGCCCTTCCTTGTCTTTCCAGTTGCTAGAGGCCGTCTACATCCCCACTCCTGGCCCTGCCTTCATCCCCAAGCACAGCATCTTCCAATCTCTCTCTCTGATGCTATCTTTGTCTTTCTCTCTGCGTCTCTTTCTTTCTCTGTCACTCTCTGTCTCTCTGTCTCTGTCACTCTCCTGCCTCCCTCTTTCTCTTCTACGGACACTAGTGATGGCATTTAGGACCCACTGGATAACCCACGATGACCTCCTCCTCTCCCTGTCTCCTCCCCTCCCCTCAGGCCCGTGCCTCGCCCATTCCCTTCTTGATCCCTGTCAGGTTGTGGTTCCCAGCTAAGCAGGGACACAGGGGCCCAGTCCTTGAGCCCCGTCGGGTTCCCAGGGATGCTCCATAATCTTCTCCCATCCCTCCCAGTGAAGATTCCAGTCTCTGCTAGTGACCCCAAGGGATGCTCAGCACTGACTCCCACCCTTGGTAGATGCCTCATTGTCAACCCCAGAGACTGCTGCCCCTCCCGTGGTCGTAGGTGTTGTCCTGACTATGGGCAGTTTCACTCATTGGAATCACACCTCATTTCTCACAGAGCCCTTACTACACATCAGGCACAGTGCTGGAGGTGGAAGCTGTGAACACACTTCACGGACAGGGCCTACCCTCTTGTGTAACACATACACATCTGATTGAAGTCTCTGTGTCTGACTTTGCAGAGGGCTCCTCGATGGACTGGGCTTTGCATAATTCATCTTGGAATCCCCAGGACAGGGACAGCACCTGGCACACAATCCTACTAGGTACAGAGCATCTGATATGCTTTTGGAGGAATATTCTGTCCATCCATACAGCCATCCATCCACCCACCCACCCATCTACCGATATGATCATCCATGCATTCATATACCCATCTATCCATCCATTATCCATATACCCACCCACCCATTCATCTATCCATCAACCCATCCATCCATATGATCATTCCTCCATCCTTTCACCTGCCCATACACTCATCCATCCACCCATCCATCCACCCACCCACCCATCCATCTATCTATCTATCCACCCATCCACCCATCTGTCCATACATCCATACATCCAACCACCCATCTATTCATCCATCTATCTACCCATCTATTCACCCATCCATCCATCCACCATCTATCATCCATCCATCCTCCATCTGTCCATCCATCATCCATCCATCCACCCACCCATCCATCCACCCATTCATCCATCCATCCTTCCACCTATGCATCCATTCAATCCACCCAGCCACCTACCCATCCATCATCTATCCATCGATCCATCAATCCATCCATCCACCCACCCACCCATCATTCATTCATCATCCATCATCCATCCACCCATCCACTCATTTATCCATCTATCATCTATCCACCCACCCAGCCATCCATCCACCATCCATCCATTCACCCATCTACACACCCATCCATCCATTGCCCATTAATCATCCATCCAGCCACCTAACTATCATCCATCTATTATTCATCATCCATCCATCCTTCCATCTATCCATCCACTAATTCTTTTCTTTTCTTTTCTTTTCTTTTTTAGAGACCAGGTCTCACTCTGTGGCCCAGGCTGGAGTGCAGTGACACAATCACAGCTCACTGCAACCTTGGACTTCTGGGCTCAAGCAATCCTCCTGCCTCAGCTTCCGAAGTAGCTAGGACTATAGGTGTGTGCCACTGTGCCCAGCTAATTTTCAAAAATTATTTTTTTGTACAGACAGGATCTTTCTATGCTGCACAGGCTGATTTCAAACTCCTGGCCTTAAGCCATCCTCCTGCCTTGGCCTCCCAAAGTATTGGGATTACAGGCATGAGCCACTGCACCTGGTCCACTTATTCTTTATCCATCCATCGAAGGATCCATCCATTCATCCACTGATCCACCCATCCATCTACCCATCCATCATTCATCCACCCATCCATCTATTCATCATCCATCCACCCATCCACTCACTCATCCATCTACCCATCTACCCATCCCTCCATCTACTCATCCATCTACCTACCCATTCACCCTTATACCATACACACTCAACTGCTAACCGTGCAGCAGGATTTGATATGTACACGTAATTCACTAAGGGCAGGGAACAGAGTTTATACCTCACAGGTTTTTTAGGGCTGAGTCTGTTTTCCTCAGTCTTACCTCCTAGGGACCCTTCCTTTTGTGCCTTAGAGCTGAGATGCAGCAAAACCTGTTTGGAACCCCTCACTCCCCTGATCCCAGTCCCTTCCTTACTTTCTATCCTGTACCAATGGGAGAACAGTGCCCCAGACTTCCCCACAGGTTTCCATCCCTTTCCCTCATCTTTGTTGACACCCTGGGCCCCACCCATAAGAATGGCTACAGAAGTCATGGGAATCCTCACAAACCACTTTGGTTTGGTTTTCCTGAACAGCCTCATCAGCCCTGCACTCCCCACACAAAAACAAGTGGTTTGCACTTTTCCCAGCATCATCCTAGAGTGTTGGACAAACCCTTGGCTGTTTCCCTCCTCTTCTGGCAATGGTACCTCCAGCATTCTGAAGGGAACCACTCCTTTGTTATCTTGGTCCATTTGGTGAATGGGCTGACTTCACCCTTGGCTCCATTAGGGGACACGTGACCCTGTCCTGGCCAATGCACAGAGGTGATGGCCTAGACCCCATGACCAGGTCAGAGGTGGACATATGACTGAGGCTGGGTCGATGACAGTCACTCTCAATATTTTCCTGGAACAATGGGGAAAGAAAATAGTCTTTCTCTTCCTACTGAACTTTAAGGACACAAGTCAGAAGCTGTTGGGGACCAGCATGGGGGTGGGGACCTGCCTGAGCACAGAGTCAATTCAGAGGGAAGCAGCGAGAGCTTCTTGGTGGTTTTGCAGAGCACCTGAGTCTAGCCATTCCTGAAATCCATATTTCCCTGCATGTCATGTGGCAGCCATGCTGTCCAGCTACTCAGAGCTATGTTTCATTGCCTGCAATTGGAAATGCCCTGGCCAGCATCTGCCTCCTTTCAGCACCACCTTCGGGGGTCATGAATTCCTCACACTCATTAGATCAGCTCCTGCTGGAAAGGGTAGTAATGCTGCAGCCTGGCCAATCCACACCGCTCGAGGGTCCATGCTGTCTCAGGCTGCCTCCCATGCCTGGAGCTCAGGTCCACCAGGGACCTCATGGGAGCAGAACCCACTCTCCTATTTGCTCCCAGAGCCGTGTCCTGCATAGATTTATACAATTTATTTATACTGAAATGTCACATCCCATCCTGGATCAGTCTCTCATAAACATAGCTGCCAGAAGTTACTTTCATTAAAGTCTTTTGCAGCAGAGGGTACGGGAAGATTGAGAGGGAGGACCCTCTTTTGCCAGGCAAAAGGAAGAGCATTTAAAGAAAAAGATCACTCGGGCTCAGCGGTAGATTCGACTTTCAGGAAAGAGCTTCTCTCCAGGAACATTACACACCGGATAAGTTTCTGATGGGAGTTGAGTCAGCCTTCTTCAGTATTCCTTCCACTCTCTAATACCTCTGGGCTTGAAAACAGGGGCTGAGGCATAGGCCACCT
>NW_012104365.1:3432327-3432817 GCF_000951045.1 Mandrillus leucophaeus | reverse complement strand
CACTTAGCATCTCTGGTCCTAGAAGCCTTGGGCAACAAGTGTTCCCAGCCTCTCGAGAATGCTTAATGTCTGCAATGAGCATCTCCCTGGCTGCACCCCGACAGCCACGTGCAACACTCGGCAGCCTCAGACTTGGCGGGGTCCCTCTGCCATGCAGTCTTGCTTTTAAGACGTGCATTTCCTATTCAGAACCAGTTTGTTGCTCCTCTGCCCTTGCATTCATTCACTTTTCCTGGCCTGCTTGTCCAGGAAACTCACTGAGGACTCAGCAGTGAGGTTAGTGGGCTGACAGCAGGATATAGGACACATAAAGACCCGAGTCCAGCCTGATCCCTTCCATCGCCTCCCAGGGCATGTGTGTGCATGCACGTGTGCACGTGTGTGTGCGTGTGCCGCACACAAAGCCCAGGCCCTACCCAATCCTGCTCCATTGCCTCCCAGGGCGTCTGTGTGCATGCAAATGTGTGCACGTGTGCACGTGTGTGTCACA
>NW_012104365.1:3427126-3430082 GCF_000951045.1 Mandrillus leucophaeus | reverse complement strand
TCCCAGTCCCTTCCTTACTTTCTATCCTGTACCAATGGGAGAACAGTGCCCCAGACTTCCCCACAGGTTTCCATCCCTTTCCCTCATCTTTGTTGACACCCTGGGCCCCACCCATAAGAATGGCTACAGAAGTCATGGGAATCCTCACAAACCACTTTGGTTTGGTTTTCCTGAACAGCCTCATCAGCCCTGCACTCCCCACACGAAAACAAGTGGTTTGCACTTTTCCCAGCATCATCCTAGAGTGTTGGACAAACCCTTGGCTGTTTCCCTCCTCTTCTGGCAATGGTACCTCCAGCATTCTGAAGGGAACCACTCCTTTGTTATCTTGGTCCATTTGGTGAATGGGCTGACTTCACCCTTGGCTCCATTAGGGGACACGTGACCCTGTCCTGGCCAATGCACAGAGGTGATGGCCTAGACCCCATGACCAGGTCAGAGGTGGACATATGACTGAGGCTGGGTCGATGACAGTCACTCTCAATATTTTCCTGGAACAATGGGGAAAGAAAATAGTCTTTCTCTTCCTACTGAACTTTAAGGACAGAAGTCAGAAGCTGTTGGGGACCAGCATGGGGGTGGGGACCTGCCTGAGCACAGAGTCAATTCAGAGGGAAGCAGCGAGAGCTTCTTGGTGGTTTTGCAGAGCACCTGAGTCTAGCCATTCCTGAAATCCATATTTCCCTGCATGTCATGTGGCAGCCATGCTGTCCAGCTACTCAGAGCTATGTTTCATTGCCTGCAATTGGAAATGCCCTGGCCAGCATCTGCCTCCTTTCAGCACCACCTTCGGGGGTCATGAATTCCTCACACTCATTAGATCAGCTCCTGCTGGAAAGGGTAGTAATGCTGCAGCCTGGCCAATCCACACCGCTCGAGGGTCCATGCTGTCTCAGGCTGCCTCCCATGCCTGGAGCTCAGGTCCACCAGGGACCTCATGGGAGCAGAACCCACTCTCCTATTTGCTCCCAGAGCCGTGTCCTGCATAGATTTATACAATTTATTTATACTGAAATGTCACATCCCATCCTGGATCAGTCTCTCATAAACATAGCTGCCAGAAGTTACTTTCATTAAAGTCTTTTGCAGCAGAGGGTACGGGAAGATTGAGAGGGAGGACCCTCTTTTGCCAGGCAAAAGGAAGAGCATTTAAAGAAAAAGATCACTCGGGCTCAGCGGTAGATTCGACTTTCAGGAAAGAGCTTCTCTCCAGGAACATTACACACCGGATAAGTTTCTGATGGGAGTTGAGTCAGCCTTCTTCAGTATTCCTTCCACTCTCTAATACCTCTGGGCTTGAAAACAGGGGCTGAGGCATAGGCCACCTCAGTTCCAATTAAATCCACAGCCTCCACTCCTGTGAAACCCTCAGGGGCTCCCAGTGGTGTGAGAAGAAACCCAAAGTTCCCTCCTGTGTGCATTCTCCCTCCAAGGCCCTCTGTGGCCCGGGCCCTCCTCCAGGCTCCCCTTCCCATCCTGCTGGTCACGAGATGGTGGACCTGCCAGGTCTTGCCCTGGCCCAGGCTTGCCTTGGCACTTGTGGTGCTTGCCATATGGGGTGCCAGCACTGCATCCTCCACGGGACTGGTTCCCTTTAACTCTCCAGGCCCACAGTCACATGTCTTTGGGGAAGCCTGTCCTCCCCATCCCATAGTGCTCTTAATGCCCTTCACAGGGAATTATTGCCCCGAGATGTGTCCATGCCCGCTCCTTAACTTACTGCTGGAGAATGTGGGCTCCAGGAGGCCCAGGGCTGTGGCAGGCACCATCCCCGAGGGCAAAGGAAGGACCTGACCTGCCACCGGCTTGGGGCCTATGGGCCGGCCCTGAGCTTCGCTGGACAGGGGTCCTCCTGGAACACCTGTCCCACTGGCTTCCCAGCGTTGTCCTGAGGACAGACTGCAGAGAGGGCCTGGCAGACGGTGCTCTGATGAGAACAGGTGGGTGCTGGTGGAAGGCACCCGGGCCTGCTGGTGGATCCTAAGTACGTTTTCCTTGCATCCTTTCCTTTCTCCCTGGATGATTCTGCAATAGCACTGAGCAGTGGGAAGCAAGAAGCAGCAAGTGGAGGACCCAGGGGCCTGCAGCCAGCATCCCCCTAGAGCGCAGACAAGCAATGCAACCTTTCCTGAAGACCTGCGCTTTGATCCTATAGCAGTGAAGCTCCCAGGCTGCTGAACCTTGGGCATGCCATTTCACCTCCCTGACCCCCGTCTCTTCTTCTGCACTGGGGCTGGGGGAATGCACACAGGAGGAGTTGCCCTGGACAGCAGTGGCCAGCAGGTGCCGGTAGCCTGGCCAACCCAGCACCGTCAGACTCCACAGCCTGCACACGGGCCCCAGTGGTGAGCACGTCCCATGACAGCCTCCAGCGTGGGCAGCTGGTTCCACAGGGCACCACTTTGGCTTCTGAAATCTGGATTCACTGTGTGTTCTCAGGGTCACATGCAGAGGGTTTTGTGCTTCCCTTTCCAGGCAGATGCATCCTGTGTGGCTTCGGGGCAGCCTGGGCTAAATTCCCCCGGCCTGCACATGCATGTGCGTGTCTGTCAATAGTGGGATGAACATCCACCCACACGCACGCACCCATTTGCACCTACAGCTTCCAGCTCCTCCCGCTAGATAAATACATACTAACACATGTGCACACACAGCATAACAGCTCAGCTGCCCTGGGATGACAGCCAACCTGACCTCTGGAGGAGAACAGCGCTTTTCTTCTCATATGGTTGGAGAATTTACAAGATAACGTGGGGACCTAACAAATTAGGAATGCTCACCCTTTTCAATATAGAAGCACTTAGCATCTTGGCCAGCCGCGGTGGCTCACGCCTGTAATCCCAGCACTTTGGGAGGCCGAGGCGGATGGATCACGAGGTCAGGAGATCGAGACCATCCTGGCTAACACGGTGAAACCCCATCTCTACCAAAAATACAAAAAATTAGCTGGGTGTGG
>NW_012104365.1:3422671-3426501 GCF_000951045.1 Mandrillus leucophaeus | reverse complement strand
GCTCCATTGCCTCCCAGGGCGTCTGTGTGCATGCAAATGTGTGCACGTGTGCACGTGTGTGTCACACACAAAGCCCAGGCCCTACCCAATCCTGCCCCATCACCTCCAGGGTGTGTGTGGGGGCACGTATGTGTGCTCACATGTGCAGCTGGTGCAGTGGGGCCGTCTGGGCGTGTTTTGCCAGCATTGGGTGCCGGCCACCCTCTCTGGAGTCACAGGTTTGGAAACGGAAAGATCTGCCTTTGAGTCCCAAGTCACTTTCTGGCTCTGTGACCTTTGACATGTAACCCCACTTCTCTGTTCCCCAGTTTCCTTATCTGTCAAGAGGGCTCATGGGTGGTTCCTGGTTCACAGAATGGTGAGGACAGTGTGCAGAGAAACTGCATGCGGAGTCCCAGGGTGGGCGGGATGTGCAGCCAGGACTCCGTGAGCAGGGCCATCCCGGCCCACTGTTTCTCCACACACCTGGTTGCCCAAGACCCTCTCAGCTTTCCTGAGGGCGGGGTGGCCCCATGAGCCCTGCCTCCCACACCACTGCGGCTCCAGGTGCTGGCTGGACCGGCCCCTTCTTTGCCTCCATCACACTGTCCCAATTTTCTCTGATTAAGCACATTCAAAGGGACCCTGGGTACAGCTTATGAGATGGTGGCGTCATGCCCAAAGGGCATGATCCACACAGACTGTGGTGCCAGCACTGCGTGGGCTGCCAGGGAGCAGTCGTCTGGACATACAGACTGACCGGGTGTGCGGGTGAGGGATGCATCTCACCCTTCTCCCGGCTTTGCTCATGGCAGCACCCCCACCCGAGGGATGCCTCTCACCCTTCTTCCAGCTTTGCTCAAGGCAGCACCCCCAGCCCGGCAAGAGTAACCACACTCCCAGGGGAAGCAAAAGCCAGGCCCAGACTGTTCTGTCTTCAGGTTCATGCCTCTTTAACCCTTTCCTGACAGTGAGCTGTGAGCAGCTTCCTGCCACTGTGGCTGACAGATTCCCAATGCCCCATTGAGGCTAAGATCTGGTCAGCCAGTAGCTGTGTGTGGAGAGTGGTGACCTGGGGCATAGGGGGTTCTAAGGGCTCAGCAGGGGGATGGGATCCCTCCTGGAGTCCCTAGTTCTGCCTGGGTTGGCCCTCCAGAAGTGACGGTTCTGTGGATGTGGCCTCTGTGAGCCCTAGGCCTCAGCTCCAACATCCCCTGCATGGACTCTGAATTCAGTGGACCTTGGCCAGCATCAGCCACGCCATCATCCTCCCTCCTCTGTAGAGAGTCTGCCTAAGCCCACGGCTGTTTTCATGGAAGTCACAGCATTGGCGCCTGTGCGCTGCCAGTGGGATCGGCTCTAGCACCAAGAGCAGAAGCAAATTTCTTAGGACTGCAGGGACGCAGCGGCCCTGGCTGTGCCGGCAGCAGCTGGTGTTCACTTAGCAGGCTTTCTTCAGGTGAATTTCAAGTTTGTCTACAGGGCCGACTCCCCAGCTCCAGGCACCGTGGCTCTCATCTGTGCAGCCATTTCTTGGGGGGAGGCATTGTCGCTGTTGGACAAAGTGTGGCAACAGCCACCCTGTTTTTTGGCAGGGAAAATCAAGAACAGCCTGACAATGAGGGCAGGAGGCCATGGCCTTACTTGCAAGCCAGGATTAAGATGGGGCTTGCAGCTTCTGTCTGCACAGTTTTGGAAAACACAAGTGGTATCTGGGACCCAACGTCCATTCCGGTGGGGCTGGCTGGATGGTGTGGGACGGCCAGGGTCAGTGCTCGGAGTCCCCAGCCAATTTTCCCACCTGGACCCCACCCAAAACTGCAGGAACCAACCTTCCAATGTGTGACCTTAATATGCAGCCGCAGGTGCCCCTCGGTCCCGCCGCCAGGATTTTCCTGGGCTCCCTGACAGCCAATATCGCCTGGCAGATCCCCAGGATCCAGAGAACGCAGCTGTGGTTTGCTGCAGGAGCGTGTAGGCTCTGCATGCAGCAGCCACCAGCCTGCCCGTAGACACGCAAAGGTCGGAGATAAATCCGATGTTAGGTGACCCCCGTGTATCGTAAGACAGCTCGGCTGCCCTTGGCTGCGTGCACACCTCATCAAAAATGAATAAACATGAGCCTGCCGGGAGCACTTGTTCATGTCCATCATCACAAACCACTGCTGGTGGATGCTCCAGGCCCCACGCCTGGGACGTGAGCTTCATGGGGGGAGTTTGTCACCCACTAAGGGACCTGCCTGGGACCTTGACTTTCCGAGAAGGGAGAACCCAGGGAGAGAAGGCACTCCGCAAGTTCAAAGGCAAACCCTTGATGAGAAACTACCCTGGTCTTTGCAGGCAGCTTCCCCTCAACCCACAGTTGCACATCCAGAGGCTGCTTTTGTTTTTAGCATCACTTAACTGATGAAAGGGCAAACCGCTGCAAGTGGCATTTCAGGAGTGGGCTCTAAGCGCCCTGGCCAGGCCAGAGAGCAGCAGAAACAGCTGCCGAATTGAAGGGTGGGAGCCCTGGTGGCAGCTTCCTGGATCGGGAGGCCAAGGCCACCCCCAGCCCACCAGCATGGTGCTCGCCTTCCTGTCTGTGATGTGTGACCAAGACGTCACTATCAGCTCAACAGGCACAGGCTCTTCAGGCTGCGGCACCCAGATCTGGCTGGATTGTTCCCAACTCGTCCCACCTCCCTTCCGACTCAGGGAGCAGCCACCTGTGCCAGCGACGTCCCCACGTGGTGACGTCTGCCTTTTAGCAGCTAGAGATTTTTATTTACTCAACCTCAGACAAATGGGCTGGTAGAAGTAATTTCAACTGTCAAGCTTATTTTCTGGGCAGCCTCTTTGTTCAGATATGATGACTGTTGTTAATTTCAAGAAACTTCATTCAGTTCATGCTGCTTTCCTCTTCTGAATAAGCGTTGAAAAGATTGGTCTAAATTGTGGACGCTAAGACTCCATGTTGGAGCAAAAGATTATGGATTTCCTGGGTGTCTGCTGATTTCTCAGCAGGCAGAACCCTGGAAGGAAGGAACTGGGGCGGGGCGTTTGAGTTGGAAGCCTGGGCTCTGAACCCATGTCCACAGATGTCACTGGAAGAATCTTGGCTGAGAGAACTTTTCTGGACTGCCCAGGCTCTGCCTCTGAACACAAGCATCTCGGAGAGTAGAAGTGTTCGTGTGAAGGTCTTGGGGGCAAGACCTCCTCCTGGGTCTCTTGATGCGATGTGGGTTCTCGGCTTTCCACATGCTGCTTTAAATCCAGATTCCTGGGCCCAGCTCCCAGCCCAGCTGATGCAGGTGGCTGCATTTCTGGAGCTCTTCAATGAAGAATGCCGCAAAGGCTGTGGTGTTCAGCCACACAGGAGTGGGGACCAGCACTCCCTATGCCCCAGCTGTGGTTTCTGCCCCCACTCCACTCCCAGGCCCAGGAGTCCCCTGTCCTTCCCATCCTGCTTTTGACTTAAAACAAACAACAGGAATAAACAAGGGGCCGCTGCAATGCCTGGGGCACGTGGATGTCAAGAGGCAGGTGAGAGCACAGCTCCAGGAGGGTGGGCAGACAGGCTGGGGCTTGCCCTGGACTTTCTCTCCCAGCGGGTGGATTCTAGAGGCGGGTGGTATGATCCTGTGCGGGGAGGCATTTCCACTGGGGAGAGGCCGGGATGGCCCACGATGCAGGGTCAGTGGAAATCACACGTGCAGGGGGTCCTCTCTGGCACTGACTGAGGCCCAGTCAGCCCACAGACAATGAGCCTGGACCCCTCAGCAGCTGCCACCAGGCCTGGTCTTCATGGTGCATGTCTGCGGAAGGGACCTGGTGGCACACCGACACCTCAGCCTGGACCAGTGCTGGAC
>NW_012104365.1:3419148-3421736 GCF_000951045.1 Mandrillus leucophaeus | reverse complement strand
CGCCCACCACCACGCCCGGCTAATTTTTTGTATTTTTAGTAGAGACGGGGTTTCACCGTGTTAGCCAGGATGGTCTCGATCTCCTGACCTGGTGATCCGCCCGCCTCGGCCTCCCAAAGTGCTGGGATTACAGGCGTGAGCCACCGTGCCCGGCCTCAGTCAGTATTTTAACAAAGGTTTGCTTCATGTCGACACTGCCTGCTCTGGGCAGCCCTGTGATCAACGCCATGGTGGGGGGAGGTGAGTCAGGGCCGTGGGTTCTACCCCGGGCCGCTGTGCCAGTGCCTGTGGGGAGGGGAGGAGGGGAGGCCCTGAAGGACAGGCAGAGTCTCAGTGGAGGGAGATGGGTGCTGAGTCAGGCGCTGCTAACGGTCCTCTCCTGACCTGCGTCCCGATCCTGGGTCTGCACCATTGGCTCTACCCTGTAGGCAGACATAGAGATAGGAGGGCAGGGCGCTGTGTGAGCCTCCCCAGGGTGCTGCGGGCAATGGCACCTCCCATTTGCGTGCACAGGCGCCCTTGCCAACCCGAGTCTCGCTGGCCAGAGTCCAGGTGAGCTGCCCTGTGTTGGCCATGCGAGCAGCTGGGCACAGCTTCACCTCAGACAGTGTCCGTTCCTCTCTCTAATCAGCCTGGGGACTGAGTGCACTTTATGCCCTGCGAGATGTCCTTTCCTCACGCCCCAGTCCTCCAGGCACGCAGCCACAGCTGGGGACTCAAGGGACCTCTGTGTGCTCTCTGTGCCCCCCAGCCCCCAGCTCCTGTCCCTTTTAGTCCGAGTCTTATTCAGGCTTCTTTTCCTGGTGTCTTTGTGCAGCGCCCTCGCCCTCTCATACTTGGAATGGTGAAGCCGCGCACGGAGCTGAGAACGTTGAGGAAAGATTGTTTCACCATTAATTGAACAGCACAACCTGGTACCACAGTCTTGCTGATGGAGGTTGCTCTGCGCGGCTCCCGGAAGCTAACGACGGCCCCAGAAAGGGGCCCAGCGCCCACCTCTGCCGCCATTGTTCTCATGCACTCTTACCGTGCAGTCCAACCCAGGTCCAGTTTGGAAGAACTCTGTTTTCACAACTTCCCTCAAACCACGGTCTGCCAGCATCAATCACACAACAGGCCACGGCAGATTAGGGGGTCAGTTGGGGTTCAAAGGGGAGGTCTGTGCATGTGGTGGGGGATGGAAGGCTGCTTCTTGGAGGTAAATCCCAGAGAAACCCAGTTTGGGAAGGCAGATAGGACGTGACATTCCAACACAGCTGGGGTTTCACAAACTAACCTTTGAAAACACGCGTACCCTGGAAGAAATTTAGGTTCACAGGGAGTTGCAAAGGGAGGCCCCGTGGACCCTTGGCCCGGTGCCTATAACAGTTGCATCTTACAGGACCACAGCACGATATCAAGTGAATGGGGATCCATAGAAGGTGTACCCACCCTCGGCGCCTGCCAGAGACCTGGCCTCTCATACGAGCTGCATCAGTGTTCGGTGAATGATGGGTGGACACTCAAAGATGGTCAGTCCAGACCCAAAGCGGAAATGTGTGTGGTGGCTGCGACATCTCTACAATAACTTGCCACGAAGGTGACAAACACGAAGAAGCCATGGTCCTAAGACCCTCTTTTAAGCCTGGGTTAATTGGGAAGACACATGTCCGATCATGCTCGTGACACAGATGGCTATTAAATTCTCCAGCTATTAAAAAAGAAGAGTTTTTTTATAGACCCGACTCTGACATGTATGAGTGTAAAACAAAAAAAGTCAGAAAGCAAAGCCCACTTAAAGGGCCATCTGAGAGCACCACCTTGTTCTAACAGAGAACTTAGTTTTGGCTCGCGACGTTTTCCTTCCTATTGTTGAGGCAGAATGATGTGCTCGTTTCCACCCTCCAAGCTGAAAACACAAGACTTATGATGCAAAACCCAGCTTTCCCATCTGGCTGAGCTGGCCCTGCAGAGGTGGAGAGAGCCTGGGGGGTGCTGGCCTTCCAGCTTCCAGGCGGGCAGAACCACGGGCTGATGGTGACAGTCATGGCCCCTCTGGTCCTTCCCAGCCAGGCAGGTGGAACCACGGGCTGATGGTGACAGGGAGCAGGTGCAACATGCAAGAGGCTGCCCCACTGCGCCCGCCTGGCGTGAGCCTGGCCACTGTATCCCCCCGATGCCTCCTGTCAACGCCGTCTCCCTCCATCCATGGCTTCTTTCTGGCAATAGTCTTGTTAAAGCTACTAGAATTTTTTAGAATCTGCTCTTAGTGGCAATTCAGAGCAGAAAAGGATGGAGGACTCACTAGTGCTGGTCTTGAGCAGAGTCACAAACTCCAGAGGCTGCGGGACCAGGAGTCCCGGTAAGGCTGCCGGGGTGGAGCTGCCAGGACTGTGGAAACCTGGCAAAGAGCCTCCTCCACCCCTGCCGGGTGTTCCGAGCGGGAGTCCAGGTATCTCTGCGAAGCACCTACTTCTTCAATGTAGCAACCAGGTATAAAGCAACTGCCAGCCAAACAAAACCTGGGTGGCCCAGGGTGGCTGAGGACCAGGCCTTCTGAGACCCAAGTCAAGAGTGAGGTCCCATCCCACTCAGAGGGTCCACACTCA
>NW_012104365.1:3413500-3414638 GCF_000951045.1 Mandrillus leucophaeus | reverse complement strand
GGGAGAGGCCGGGATGGCCCACGATGCAGGGTCAGTGGAAATCACACGTGCAGGGGGTCCTCTCTGGCACTGACTGAGGCCCAGTCAGCCCACAGACAATGAGCCTGGACCCCTCAGCAGCTGCCACCAGGCCTGGTCTTCATGGTGCATGTCTGCGGAAGGGACCTGGTGGCACACCGACACCTCAGCCTGGACCAGTGCTGGACAGAGGGCAGTGTCGCTCTAAACTGCCATGGGCACAGATGCTGGTGTCAGCGCTGGGAGTATGAAGGGCCAGGGTGTCCTCGAGGGAGCCGGAAGACCCAGCATGGGAGCGATTTGTTACTCTATGCTCAGTGGTGCCCACAGTGCCCGGCCTGGACATTGGGAGCTCCAGATCTTCCACCGACCCCACATCTGTCAGCCCTGCCTGGTTCTGCAGGTCCTTCCTCAGCAGCACCAGCTCCCACCGGGAAGACAGCACAGCTTCCTCCCTGATCTTCCGAGTCCACGCTTTCCCCTGGGCAGCCAAGATGGTCTCTTGGACACACACACCCGGTCCTGCCATCCCAGCAGCCTCCCGACTCACTCAGGATAAAATCCAGCCCCACTGCCCCTGCCCTGTGCACCTTGCTCTGGCCCCTCTGACCCACTCAGCGGCATCCCCAGCATTGGCATTTATAGGACCCTTGCCTGAAATGCCCGCGACCCAGAGCCTTCAGCACTGTCCTTTACGTAGCTCTTTTTCTAGGTTTCAGCGCAAACACCTTGTCCGAAGCAGCCCCGCCCCAGCGTCACCCTCCCAGGAGCTCGGCAGCACAGGCCTCCTGTGGGTGCTGCTCCTTTCCTGCACGGACTCATTTATCGTAGGCGCCGTGCCCTCGATGAAAGCTCCTCAGGGACAGGGGCTTTGTCATAGAACGTTTACCCCATCAGTCCACACGTGGAGGCGTGGACACTCACGGAGCTGTGGGCCCAGTAGCCTCATTTCCTTTTCTCCTTCAGTCAATATGTATTTTTTTTCTTTTGAGACGGAGTCTTGCTCTGTGGCCCAGGCTGGAGTGCAGTGGCACGATCTCGGCTCACGGCAAGCTCTGCCTCCCGGGTTCACGCCATTCTCCTGCCTCAGCCTCCCGAGTAGCTGGGACTACAGGCGCCC
>NW_012104365.1:3383298-3407790 GCF_000951045.1 Mandrillus leucophaeus | reverse complement strand
CCCTCCTCCTGTCTCCAAGCCTCTGAGGCCCTTTGCTCACTTGAAAGTCAGGCCGGAGCTCCAGGAAACAGGCAGCTTCCTCCAGGCCCCACTGAGCAGACCCCTCCCCAGGAGGGGGCATCACAGCCCCTCTCTTCCCTGCACCTGGTCTTTGTTTCTTTTCCTTTTCTTTTTTCTCTGCCTTCCCTGGTTTTCAATGAGCATTCTATAAAACTCTGTTTCTCTCCGTAGCGGATCAATTGTGCTTTTCGTAATGTCTTAGTGGTTGCCCTAGAATTTGCAATATACACTAATCCAATGTACACAAATCCAAGTCCACTTTCAAACCCCCACGAGTGTCACAGGTGGTGCAGGACCTCACGTGGAGTGTCCCAGGCCCTCCTGTCTCTTGGGCGTTGCCGTCATTGGTTTCACTTACCCATCAGATAGATTCCGGGTGCTATGACCGTGAACAGTTTCGTGTTAGACTGACTGGGAGCTACTATTGGAGTATGAGGTTGATTCTCACCGTGAGTTCAAGACCAGCCGCTGCAGCCCTGAGGGCCTGTTAGAAATGCCCTGAGGGTGAGCCGCTGCTCTGGGGGCCACAGATGTGGGGAGATCTAAGGGTTCACTCTGAGTTGTGGGGGGCCCCCTTCTCCACATGTCACTCCCCTCTACCCTGGTCCTCCCTGGGTTCACCAGGACAGGACAACCTCCTCCTCTTGGCCTCACCCACCAGGCCCTTGCCTGCCTCCATGTCCGCCGTGGGTGTTGCTGCCTGGAAGTGGGCAGGCGATATTTCCCTCAGCTCTGACTATCTGCTTCCTTTGTTCCTGGGTCTCTGGGCTTTTGGCAGCTCTGCCACAGACCCCCAAGCCCGGGCCCCAGCTGGTGCTGGGACAGGAGGGCTCCTGGGCCAGGACATGTACGGGGTGGTGAGCCCCTGCCCAGGGCCACAATGATATGCACAATGACCTGGGCTGCCCATCCTTTGCTGCTTGCAGGTACTCAGCCTCCTGAGTTTTGTGCAGCGCAGGCTCCTGGGGTCCTACCCTGGACGCTCATCCTACCCGGAGCCTGTAGGTCGGAGTACCCCTTCAGGTGGAAGGAAGTATCTCTGAGGTGCCTGGGCACCTGTGAGCTCAGAGGGGACGATGACTCAGGGATTGCAGCTGCAATGGAGGCCTCTCTAATAGAGAGATCTGGAACTCGGAGGGGACGATGACTCGGGGGTTGCAGACACGTTGGAGGCCTAATAGAAAGATCTGGAACTCGGAGGGGACGATGACTCGGGGGTTAGCAGACACTTTGGAGCCTTCCCTAATAGAGAGATCTGGATCTCAGAGGATGGTGACTCGGGGGTTGCAGATGCGATGGAGCCCTCCCTAATAAAGATCTGGAACTCGGAGGGGAGGATGGCTCGGGGGTAGCAGATGCATCGGGGTCCTCTCTGATACTCAGATCTGGAGCTTGGAATGGATGATGACTTGGGGGTTGCAGATGCATTTGAATCCTCTCTAATAGAGAGATCTGGAAGCCGAAACAGCCACCAGGGGAAGCAACAGCCAACAGCACAGCCAGACCTCAGCACTTGCGGGAAGGTTGGAGCTCCCGCGCATGGTCAGGGTCCTGGGAGACTCATTAGCCTGTGAAATAATCAGCTGTGTGGGGGCCCTGTTCCCTTAATCCACTCTGCTTCCCTCCAGTAAAGGGTCATGAAGCAGAAGCACAAGACGCACAGTGCCGTTGACTCCCCCTGGCGATGAGCCTCCAATTCACTCCACATGTGTCCTTCCCAGGCCTGGCACCCTTACGCAGCCCAAACGGGCACAGCAGTGTATCCTTCCCAGGCCTGGCACCCTTACGCAGCCCAAACGGGCACAGCAGTGTATTTTTAAAGGATTAGGTTATTTTACTGACGTGGATTTAACACTATTGATTTTTGGCCCATCAAAAATCCCATGTAGCTCCACATTTTACTACGAGGTGAATGCTGCATTTATATTCTTAAGCAGTCTGCAAATATCTTCATTTTGATCGACGTCCCTTCAGCAAAGCACAGACATCAATGTGCAAAGCCATGGAAGGCCCATCGAACTCCTGTAGCTCTTTCCAGGACAGTCCGTCTTCTCCTTCACAGTAACCCTGAATAGGCCAGGAGAAACTCTGTCCCACGTCTTCCTCATTTGGGGAACTGGAAGACTACTTACCTGCCTCATCAGAGATCCTTTAGAATGCTTTTTTTGGTAAGTGAGAAAAAAGGGCAGAAGACTAATAGGTTAAGCTCGGCATTAATACGGTGCTTTGAAAATAGTCTTGTGGTTGCATCTTTATAACCCCTAAACTACAGAAGTCATTCAAAGAGACATCTGTGAGGTGTGCACAGGTTACCACTTGAGGTTCTGTGGAAGCAACTCGTTTGGGGAGCGGAGCCTCCTCCTGCATAATTCAGAGCATGTAGGAGAATCAAACTTGTTTTCTTAGCAGCTACGTTTGTGTCAAAACCAGATTTGCATGAGATGGGATGAGAAGGAGATCTGACTCGAAGGGGAGGGTGCAGAGGTCTTGTCCACGCAGCCCTGGGTGGGAGGGAGGGTCCCTCTGGGTGGATCCTGCAGGACTGAGCGTGTGTTTGGCGTAAGTTCTGTCATTAGATTTGCTCAAATATTGCCAGGTGTCTGCTCTGGCCCAAGAATGGCTCTAGATGCTGCAGACGCCTTAAGACCCAGGCCTCTGGGGGCCTCAGCTGGACTCAACTGCTTTGAGGTGTGTCCAGTGCATCCCAGGTGGGCGTTTCTGGGCAGTGGCAACATGGAACACTGATGGTTGTGAAGGCTGCTGGCCTCCATACGCACCTGTGTCCCAAGCCTCTGCACACAGCCCAAGACCTGGGCTGGTTCTGTCCTTTCACAGCTGAGGCACAGGGTGGGCACAGGACTTGCCTGCAGCCACACAGAGGGTTTCCTGGATGAATGGACCCCCGCCTTTGGCATCACCTACTATTCATGAATGCAGGGGATGATCGTGGAAGAGAGATTTTCTGAGGTTCACTTCAATGCAGAATGGCAGGTGACCTGGTTAGACACAGCGAAGCACATCTACCCACCCAGGAGAGTGGCTGTGGAGCCCAGAAGCCCCTATGACCGTGGCTAGAGAAGCCTGATGACGCACACAGACCCACGCCTCAGCCAGGGGGAGGCTGCACCCCACAACAGCCACACACCTGCCCACATTGGCCATGCACCTGTCCATCCAGCACGAACCTGCCCACCCCAGCACACACCTGTCCACCCCAGCCATGCACCTGCCCATCCCAGCACGCACCTGACCACGCCAGCATGCACCTGCCCATCCCAGCACGCACCTGACCACTCCAGCACGCACCTGACCACTCCAGCATGCACCTGTCCACCCCAGCACCCACCTGACCACCCCAGCCATGCACCTGCCCATCCCAGCATGCACCTGTCCACCCCAGCACCCACCTGACCACCCCAGCCATGCACCTGCCCATCCCAGCACGCACCTGTCCACCCCAGCACGCACCTGCCCATCCCAGCACGCACCTGTCCACCCCAGCACCCACCTGTCCACCCCAGCATGCATTCCCAAGCAATGCCCTAACTAAAAGTGCAAACCCTGCTACGGATCCCACCAAGAGCACATCAGAGAGCATGGTGGGCAGTTCGTCTCCAGCCAGTCTTCAACCACCTTCACGTCATCCACACTTTCCACCAAAGCAGGGCTCAGCTCCACCAGCCCCTCTCACTCCTCCAGGGTGATGTGGCTTCATGTGGTCTGTATACTTTCAGGACTGTTCACGATATCTGAAGCTGTCACCCTTGAGCCTCTCACACTCTCACAACAGGGTGATGTTCAGAACCATGTCCTCTCCAGGCACACGCAGCCTTGGAGCTCGGCTGCTATCTAGCAGCCACACACTTTGCCTGGGCTGTGCCATTTACTGACTGCATGCAGGTGACCCAGGTGACCCTGCAGGTGATGGGACAACCTGGTCCCTGAGGGCAGGGACTTGTGCTGGCTGACCCTGCAGCGTCCCCATACCCAGGACAGAACAGGGCCTGGCCCATGAATGAATGAATGACCATGGAGTCTGCTTTCAGAGCTGACCAACTCACGGAACACACCGACCACCTAACAACAAAAGCCAGCGGAGCTTCTCGGCTGGTGGAGCTTCCTGGCCAGTGGACGCTGCCGTCTGCTTCCCCTTCCTGAAGCTAGAGCCCAGCCAGAAAGTGGGCTCTCATCCCAGAGAGACAGGAGGACACGGCAGTGGTCAAAGAAGCCCCTTGTCCTGGGACAGCCGTGCCTGGAACGATGGCTGTTTCTTTTAACTGGATCCCACTTGCCTTGTCACTCCCCAAAAGGCTGAAATGAGCATTCTGTGTAGTGTGTGTGTGTGTGTAAGTGTGTGCGTCAGTGCATACTATAAAAAATGACATTTACATACTTTCTTTGTGTTAATGAAGTAATATGTCATCCACTGGAAACTACAGGGCACATACAACTTTAAAGCACAAAAATTACACTTACAACCCCACCCCTGAGAAGGACCCTTGGTGAATATTTTCAGGTGTGTGTCCGGCCATTTTCCCATGTGAAATACACATAAGCAGACAGGTACACATATATGCCTGCATACATAAGTACGTGTGTGTACCTACCACACATACACATGCTATTAACATAGTTACAAATGTAATATACTTGTCAAGATAACAAGCAAAACTTGACTCTGATGAAGACATTAAAATCCCTCCCTGGGACCCAGCGCTGCCTCCTCCCCACAGCAGCCAGCACTGGGGACTCTGCAGATGCATTTCCACGGGCTCAGGCCCCCGTGTCCCTGTCCAGAGCGGGGCTGGCTCAGGCCCCCTTGTCCCTGTCCAGAGTGGGGCTGGCTCAGGCCCCAGCGTCCCTGTCCAGAGTGAGGCTGGGTCTGCCCGTCTCCGAGGAGCAGCTGGGTCTGCACAACCCCTTCCCGGGCTGTAGCGTGGCCCCCAGTCTGTGCTGGTGTGTGGAGAGCTCTGCCCGCTGGTTTCACGGCCACTGGCACTGGCCATCCTGGGCAAAGCTGACATTGGTGAGACCACACTCCCTACAGAATTCATATCCTGCTTTAAGTTAATTTCATAACCATTTTATGTCATTTCGCTTTCCTTTGTAAACACTTTTAGTAAATTGTTTTTGATGCCAAGCGAACCTCAGAAATGGACTCAGAGACATCTAATAAATAAAACTGTGGAATAAATTACAAAAGAGCCAGATTAAAAGGTTAAAGAATCTTACATAAGACTGTGTTTTGAAGATTATAGTGCTTCTCATACAATGTAAATACACAACTAATTAACAATTAAAGTTTCTTTAAAATTCTTGATTTTTCTTGGCATTAGGGGAAATGAAAAGGGTTTTTTTTTTTATTTTGAAAAAAAATCACCCCAGGAATTACTTCCTAAGTATAACCTTTGGGACTCTATCCAGGAAAAATTCAATTTCAAGATTCCATGAATTTGAGTGGCTTTTCTCTAATGCCAATGGTGGGGATGTATGGAATTGGGTTTTTCTAAAGATGATATGGAAGTATTTATTAGAAGCATTATTAATGTCCAGGTATCGTGACCTCGGACTCCTAGTTTTAAGAATGTATCTAAGGAAATAACAGACAAATGCAAAAAAGATTAAGGGTGTTCATCCCCACGTTATTTATGAACTTGAAAAATTAGAGATAACTTGGTCAGCTGTCATAAAGGACGCTTATATAGACTACAGTTATCTCATAATAGTGAATTCGGTCATTTAAAATGGTGATGTGAATGTACAAAACAGACAGGTGTGCATGGTTATTGCTAAGCGACCAAGCCTCGTGCTATTTCGTATGTATGATCCCACTGGAATAAGTGAACCCACATACATAGCTACGCATACAAAGGAGTAAGAGGCTGGAAGGAACGGTTCGAATGTGTCACCATAGTTTCATGTGGTTACTGGGGTTCTGTAGGATTTTTATTTTCTTTCCAGTATTTTCAGCTTTTCCTATCGTGAGTATATATTACGTACTTTAATAAAGAGACAGTGACATTAAAACCACTAGCACGTGCGCAGACCCCACAGCACCTGACTTCCTCCTCCCTGGGACCACAGGCTGCCGTCCTGGCCAAGGACATCTTCTAAATAAATGTGTGGAAGAGAAATTGTTCTTCACTACCCAGTGGGTCCATCGCCCCCTCCTGCAGGACTCTCCTCTCCCCTCTGAGTTTCTGTTGCCTCAGTAGCAGGACCATCGCAGGCCCTGCCTTCCATCCCGGAGCTGGGGCCCCTGCCCGGCACGCCCAGCCCCGATGGCTTCCCACCCTCAGCCTCAAAGACAGGATGACTGAAAATGAACGCCATTTTTTAAACAGTTTAACATTAAGACAGAGAATCCTGAGAAACATACTAAAACCATGAAATCGCTAGAAAATAAATGAGTATAGATAAAAATAATTGGGAATTCTTAAATTTGGAGGAGAGGAGGTTGGTGTGAGTCCCCCTGCAGCAAGGCTGACCAGATGGCCCCCGATGGCCACCTGCAAGGTGTGGCCGCCTGCCTGAGGTCACAGGGCAACTAAATGGTGAAGCCAGAGCTCTGGTGTAGGCATGAGTCCAAACCACACGCTGCTCAGGGTGCCACGTGGCCTCCAGGTGGGGGCTGACCGCACCTAGGACCCCAGTGAAACAAGCTGCCCGTCATAAGGGGTGGGAAAGTGGCAGAAGGAAGAGAGCGCCGCGACAGGCACAGGTGTGCTCCCAGGAGGCCCCTGTACCCTTGACTCGGGGCCGGGATACATGCCTTTGGGTGACCTGAGCAAGACTCAATATCCCTAGTTTGGGAAATGCCATAGATAGGGCACTTGTCCTTCCCAGAGTGTTGAGACCCTGGAATCAGAACTCACTGCAACGGCCAAGCACGATGTGAACTCATTCACACAAGCACACCAGCACCCTCCGTGCTGAGCACCACAGGTTAAAACCACCTTCAGTAAAGGTTCAACATTAGCCCTGGGGCCACTGAAGATCATAATTATATAGATAATCTGTGTATGGAAGTGTTGATTAAAACCCCTGCTAATGTCTACACGAAATACATCTCACACCAGCAAGAGACACGCAGCTAATTGTTAGCTCTTGGAAAAACTAACAAAATACTACTTATTTCTGAATTAGCAGCACTAAAGACCTGTAATTATTATCACCTCTAAGTATGGAAATAAACCTTTTAAAATACAATATAAACGCAGTATATGGGTGATCATCTACGTCGAATCTAAGATACAGTTTTTCTAAAGGTGGGGAAGCTACTTGCCTCATGCCAGGCTATGTCCTCCTGGCTTTGCACAGGGCCTGACGTACAGTAGATGCTTAATAAGAGGGAAAACATGTTTAATAGAAAAGCTGCCTGGCTAATATGAAGATACACTGGTTAAGGACAGTATCAGCCAGCATTTATCCGCACTTTCAGATACACAGTACATACATGTCTTATGCATATGAACTTACAGAAACATACAGCCCATTAGAGAAGACAAACATGGCATTTATTCCACAAGTAAGTATATTCGGATTGCTGTCTCTGTACAAGGCAGCATTAAGCAGTCACTGGTGAACGAAACACAGACCCTGTTTTCACGTAGCTAGAATCTTGAACAGTAAATGACGTCAGCGGCGGCCAGAGCAGGGGGGGCCATGTAGAAGAGATTCTTCTGATTTTACTCCAAATGGGATACGGAGCCATTGATGGATTTGGAGCCAAGCAGTCACATGATCTAATTTTTGGTATACAAATACTGATTGGCCGGGCAGCGGCATGGAGGATAATACAGTGAAAGAGGCAAGAAGGAGAGGCAGGTAAGATTGGGATAGCCAGTGACTGCCCAGTTAGGAAATGTGCCCAGGAGAATGGAGCTGCTGGCACAACCTGGGGTGACTCAGGGCTCCGACACAGGCAGGAGGCCCGGCATCCTCTGCGGTGAGTTTCACACTGTCAGATCCCAGGCAACAATGCCTGGAGCCGGGTCATAGCTCTGCGTGCTGGAGGTCAGACACAGGCTAACACAAGGTCCTGCCTCAGTCTTCCTTCTCTCAGGTGTCACAGACCTGGAAATAACGAGTGAGTCCAGGGCCACGGGACCGTCCTGGGAGTAGGAGATCACAGACCTGCTCATGGCCTGCCGTGCTCTTCTTGCAAAGCTAATCACAAACACAAACGCTTCCTGCAAGCTGCTCTACAGTTTCCAAATATCCAGTCTTCCAAAGTCGATACCGAGCCCCTGATCAGCCGCACTCGCCCCCGGCAGGAGTCAAGCCTACAAGTCTCCTCCTGCAGGAAGCGCTGCGTCGTCACCAGTGCCAGGCTCCTTGATTCCCTGTCTCCACTGCAGAGACGTCAGGTTTTCACTTTTGAAGAAGAGTTTCCTGACGACTGATAAGTGGTGACCTGGATGTACAACTTCAGAATTTCAAAAATGAATTCAGTGGAGTAGTGTGCACGGGAATGTGGTTTAAAAAGAAGTGAGGAAGAAAGTGCAAAGGGTTTAGAGGAAGATCTAAGCCACACGCCTGGCCTACACGGCCCCAGGCAGCGAGGCCCAGCGTACCTCTTTGACCTCTCTGCCAGACGTGTTCCTCTGGATCCTGGGCTCTGGCCAGAAGATGGGTGTGTAATGCAAAAGGTGAGTGTGCATGCTCGGGGGGCTCTGTGGGGCCTCTGCCCTTGGTGTGGTCAGAATGTGGCAGCCACAGAAGGGGGAAGAGCCCACTGGCAGACACACGTGTGCAGGTGAGGTTGAACAGGGCTGGAATTAGTCAGATATGTGACCATTGCTGTTATCAGCTCATGCGAAAGGCAGAGAGGATACAGACTCCAGGGCAAACTCCTTCCCGTAAAAGTAGGATTTCTGCAAACCCAGAGCCAGCAATCGCGGCGCCAGACGCCCTTCTAAGCACTTTGCATGTTAACAGACTTGGTTTTCATTACCACGCTGGGAGAGGTGTGGCCATTGCTAGCCCCTGACATAGGCAAACACTGCGACCAGAGTGGTTTGACTTGGCTCAACATGAACCCTGGGAGCGCGCCTCAAAAAGCTGCCTTTACATACTGCAGCCAACAGCTCTTCTCGCCAGTCACCCCCTGCGGTGGTTCTGATGGTAAAGGAGTGATGAGAGACGCTCCAACACGGGAACTGGGAAAAGGATGGGCAAGAGCAAGCTCATCATAGCATTCACTTTCATATCCCCACTCCATACTGTCTAGATGACAAAGTGGGGCTCGGCAGAGCTGGCCCTGTGAGGAGCCGCAGACCTGGGTGTGCCTCCAGTTCAGTCAGACCCGAGGTCTGTGTGCCTTCTCCACATCACGCTGCTGGCCCTTGGAGGTTAAGTGAGAAATCCTGTCTGCACAGAGGAGTGAGCCCTTACACATGATGCAAGTACAACAGGAGCAGGCTCTGAAAATCACCAGCCGCCGGCGCCTCTCCAACCCGGGCTGACCCTTCTCCTTCCTCCCTCCTGAAAGCCCCGAACTTCTCCCTGCCTCCTATTCCCACATTCCATCAGAAAGACCCAGATGATGAATTAGCATCTTGCACAAGTCTCCATCTTCCTTTTCTGTTCCCTGCGACACTCAGTCGATGGTGTGGTGTGGCTGGTGCCTTCTGCACCTGCGCTCCTCTGAGGGCAACGGGACGCAAGGGAAGAGTCAGAGGTGGCTGGAGCCCACGCCTGCCTGCAGTGAGTCATGCTCCCAGTTGGGAAGCATCTCCTCTTCTGACCTGGCACCCAGCAGTCAGGGTTCCTGCCGGCCAATCTTTGTCCCTCCCCCACGCACTCGGCAGGCCACAGCCCCTGCAGGGGTGTGCTCATGACCAGTGTGGCCTGAGACTGCCAGTCTTGGTTTGCGCTTCTGATAATGGCTGCTGTTTAACTGTCCCCTGGGGGCCGTTCTCCCTCCAGGTCTGCCACATTGCTGTGCTGTCCTAAGCAAACACCCATCCAGGGGCAATAGATGGGTCAGGACCTGTGACCAACTCCCCATGGTACCTACAGAGCAAGTATCCCACAGACAGAACACCAGCCCAGCTCTTCCCCACAGACGGAACACCAGCCCAGCTCTTCCCGTTTGGAAAATCAGCTGAAGCCTCCCAGATGGGGATCAGCCTGGTGGGGAAGATCTTCCCCCTCCATGTACCTAGAGCCCCTTGACACCTTGTGAGGAGAGAGGTGGGGAGAGAGAGAGAGAGAGAGAGAGAGAGAGAGACAGGGAGAGAGAGAGAGAGAATGTGTGTGTGTATGCTGATATGCTTTTCCTATCAGATGCTTTGACTATCATTTTGAGACACAAAGACATAAAACACGTGTTTCTGGCATTCGACAATTTCATTTTACTTCTACAAATCACCCCTTTGGCTTTTTACAATTCTATGTGAATCACGTTTTTGGACTTCTGCTAGGACAAGCTGTACTATGGCAAAGGGTGAGGGAGATGCCTCCAGGCAGCCAGCCAGGTGCCACCTGCAGGGAAGGGTGTTTGCAAGGGGACTTTGGTGGCTCTGGATCCAATCACCTGGGCCACGAGACCCTGATCCTACCCAAGGCTGAGCTGCTTGGGAACCTTGGGAACACGTGCCTGGCGCTACACTGGCTGGATGAAGCATCTCCTTCCCTAAACATTCGGGTGGATGGAGAGGACAGGCTGGGTGGGTGTCACCCACTCTCCCTCCAAGCATCCTGTGCTCAATTTTGCATAACTGTCAAGAACAACAAGAACCACTGAAGTGAACTCACTAGGCAAACGCTCGAGAGCCCACTGCCCAGAGCCTTCATTTTCCCATCTTCCTGAGTCACAGACACTGTGTTTTCACCACACCTGCAGTTTTGAGCCAACGTGGAAGCTCAGTATTCCAGTACCCTGGAATCAGAAAATGTTCTAACAAAATGTTTAAGGCTGGATTGAGCCTTAACTCCTTAGCAAAAGCTTTCCTGTGGTTATTTAATTCATAGCCCTTCCTTGCAGCGTATCTGCAGAATTTTTAGTGCTGTTGGCCTTCGTGAACTGGAGGCTGATGTGTCTGGGACTCAGGGAGGCAGGCGAGCAGCCGGGGTGCTGAAGCCTGATCTATGTCTGTAGCCCTCACTCGCCTGCAGGAAGGAAGCTGCTCAGAGCCCCAGGGCATGGTCCCTCTTTACCTTCGTCCCTCCAAGGATCCTCCACATCAACCCCGTTCTCTCTACTTGACAATGAGCTGAGGCTCAGAGTGGGTGAACGGCTGGCCCAGGGTCACACAGGTAGAAGGTGGCAGAGCCAGGGTGAGCCCAGGTGTGTCTGATGCCCATGCCCACGGCTGATGATCACTGTGCCCTGGTCCTCTGTGTGGGTCCCTTCAGAAGGGTGGCTGTCAGGTGGCAGGAACATGCCTGACCAGAGTGCTGAGCAGGTGCAGGCTGAATAAACACTCACGGAAGATGGCCCAGTGTGTGAAGGCCTGGGGACCCGAGTGCAAGGAGGTTTAAACAGTCAAGTTCCTGAACGGAGATCTAGGGAGGGTGAAGAGGCCCCTGCTCTAGGTGCTGGGTTCTTTAATGAGCCGACTTCCCACCACGGGGATCACACTGCATGCTCGGCCCTCTGAGCTGAAAGGGGTACGATTCCAAGCCCTGTGGAAACGATGACCTGGGCTGTGAGTGACCTCACAGATGGTTAGAATATTTAGAATATTCCTCCCAGGCTCACTGCATGCTGGGGCCGGGCCGGGCCCCATACACACAATATTGCCTGTGGGTCTCAGACACGTGCACTGCAGAGCTGGAATCCAGACCGGCTGTCTGTCCTCGTACCCACCACCCTCAGGAGGAAGATGCTATCTTTTCCTGCGCCTTACACGAGGTGCAGGACTAACTCTGGGGTCAGATGACCCGGGGTTGAGTCATGGCTCCATCTCTTGCAGGCTGTGTGATCTTGGGCAAGCTACCTCATTGCTCTGTGACTCAGTTTCCCCCTCTGTGTGTGCAGGTGATAACCACAGCACCCTGTGGTTCTGGGTGGTTGAACGGCGGTGAAATAGAGTGGGCATGCAGCTCTCCGCATGGTTCCCTGCGCTGCAGAAACACCAGGAAATGTTCGCAGTTAATTTTTTTTTTTTTTTTTTTTTGAGACGAGGTCACACTCTGTCATCCAGGCTGCGGTGCAGTGATGTGACCACAGCTCACTGCATCCTTGACCTCGGGTTCAAGCGATCCTCCTACCTCAGCCTTCTGAGTAGCTGGGACCCCAGGTGTGCTGCCGCCATACCTGGATAACTTTTTTTAAAAAATTTTTTGTAGAGATGAAGTCTTACTGTGTTACCTCAGCTGGTCTCAAACTCCTGGGCTCAAGCAATCCTCCCACCTCTGCCTCCCAAAGTGCTGGGATTACAGGTGTGAGCAGCTGCACCTGGCCAGCAATCACTTTTTAACTATGAACTTGCTGCTCAAAGAGGTTAAGTAATAGGCCCTAGGTAACACAGACAGCCACGCAGGGCAAAGCTGGAATTCCAGACTTGGCTGACTGTCCTCTTATCCACTGTTCCAAAAGGCAGACGAAATCAAGAGTTACAAGCACATGACAATGGAAATTGTTGTTGGCAACGCAGGGAAAGAATGCATCGGGAAACCTAGTAACTAATTTGAGTGGGTTGAATTTGGAGATGGGGTCTCCAAGGAAGTATTTAAGGTTAACTGAGGCAATAGGGTGGGGCCTTTGTGATGAGTGACCTTGTAAGAAGAGACTCCAGGGCGCTCGCCTGCCATGTGAGCACACAGAAAGCCGGCGCCCCTGGCCAAGCCGAGAGGCCGGTCTGGAGTCGGCGGGTTCCCTTCCTCAGGCAGCACGACTCGGCGACTCCTCCTGAAATGCTTCTCTGTTTTGGATCCAGCTCACGGCACCTGTTTTCTGGAGCCTGGACAGGCCGAAGAGGGGGGGTTTCCACATTAACTTGTGGACTGCTGTTCCTGGCTGACGGTGGGCTGCCCCTTCCCAGGCACAAATATTTCAGAACTCCACGAAGCCACAGCGGTGGGCAGAGCCGCACCACACCGACGTCTTGTTGATGTTGTTGAAGAAGCCCCTGTGGTCCTGGCTTTGCCGGGATGTGGAGGCAGTGGGTGGGGCCTGGGGAGCCTGCCCCTCCTAAGCCTGCTCCCTGACCTTGTGCTGCTTCTCTGGCTGGTGATCATCTCATCCTGGCAGCTCCCCTTCCTGGAAAGCCCGCTCATGCCATGCAAAGCGGAGACTCCGTGCCTCCTTTATTGCAAGTATCTGGGACCAGGACTTGAGGGGTGCAGGGAGAGGCCAAGGCAGGATGGCAGAGCTGTCAAAGGTACTAGGTGGGTTCACAGGGGCTTGGCTTTGAGCCTCTGCTCCTCCTCCTCGAAGGGCTCTGCACAGCCCTGTGCATCTGTGAGGAGGTGCTGACCCTGTCCACCCTCAGGCGTGCTCCAGTGATTAATACGTGCCTGTGATGTGGCCTCCCTTTTTGAAAGAACTTCACTCAGTCTCCTCTGGGCCCTCTTCTGGATGGGGCCTTGACCTTGGCCTGCCAAGCCTGGTTTTGGCAAAGCTCAGCTCATTCACTGAGACTCTCCTCCATACCCTTCATATTGGATCAACGTCCTCATTCCCCACCCTTTCTAACTCCTTGGCCTGCCTTTAACAAGAATCCCCGGCCAGGCGCGGTGGCTCAAGCCTGTAATCCCAGCACTTTGGGAGGCCGAGACGGGCGGATCACGAGGTCAGGAGATCGAGACCATCCTGGCTAACACGGTGAAACCCCGTTTCTACTAAAAAATACAAAAAACTACCCGGGCGAGGTGGCGGGTGCCTGTAGTCCCAGCTACTCAGGAGGCTGAGGCAGGAGAATGGCGTGAACCTGGGAGGCGGAGCTTGCAGTGAGCTGAGATCCCACCACTGCACTCCAGCCTGGGCGACAGAGTGAGACTCCGTCTCAAAAAACAAAACAAAACAAAACAAAACAAAAGAATCCCCAACGTTGCTATCCAATCCCATTCCTCTCTGTGATTTTCTATCCCCTGACCCCTCACTCTGCTCATTGGCTGCGAATCCTCAGCTGTCTTTGCTGTATTTGGAGTTGAATTCCACCACTCCCTTCTACTGCAAAATTCTCCCAGAAAGTCTTCCTTGCCTTCTTTATCTAGTGTTGGAATCATTTGTTTTTTTCTGGACTAACGTAGCAGGGGCTCCGCCTACTGGGGATGCCCCAGTGCCAAAGCACACATGACGAGGGGAACTCAGATGGATTCAGGAAAAGGTGGGTCCGAAGTTAAAGAACATGGAACAGAAAACCGTGAGGATCTGGTGTAGCAGCAGCTGGCTGTGTACAGCATTGCTGATCAAAGAAGAGCTACCACGGCCAATGACAGCCACAGAAAACAGTTTCTGAGCTGGTGGAGTCCTGAGGTCTCAGGAGGAAGCCCGGTCCAATTACACTAAATGCTGTGTTCTTCAATACACATAGGACACACGGGCGAAGGAGAGATGGGACATGTACCTCTCCGTCCCCTGACACACTCAGGGCATTAGTGCACACGTTTCCCTCTCTCCTAGGACACATGGGTGAAGGAGAGATGGGACATGCACACTCAGGGCATTAGTGTACACGTTTCCCTCTCTCCTATGACACACAGGTGAAGGAGAGGAGGAGAGGTGGGACACGTACTTTTTGGTCCCCTGACACACTCAGGGCATTAGTGTACACATTTCTCTCTCTCCAGAGGTGTGGTGGGCAGAATAATGGTTTCCCCAGTGGCCTTGCCCTAATCCCCAGAACCTGCGAATTTGTGACCTTCCATGGTGCTATGGTTTCAATGTCTGTCCCCTCTGGGACTCATATTGAAACTCAGTTCCCAATGTAACGGTACTGACAGGTGGGGCCTTTAAGAGGTAGCTGAGTTATGAGGGCAGAGCCATTCATGGATTAAGAGACTAATGGGTTATCACAGGGGTGGGGTCGTTATCATGAAAGTGGGCCTGTTATCAAAGCCAGTCTGGCCGTCTCTACACCCCTCCCTGTGATGCTTTCTGTCATGTTATGACACAGTGCATGGCCCTGACCTGATGCTGGCCAGATGCATCTGCCCGGTCTTGGACTTCACAGCCTCCAGAACTAAAAGAAAGATATTCATTTTCTTTATAAATTTCCCAGTCTCAGCTATTCAGTTGTAGCAACTGAAAATGGACTAAGACACATGGCAACTAGGACTTGGTACATGTGATTGAGTTAAGGATCTTGAGAAGAGGACATCGTCTTGTATTATCCAAGTCAGTCCTAAAAGTAATCACAGGGATCCTTAAAAGGGAAAGGAGGAGGCAGGAAAATCAGAGTAGGAGATGTGAGGATGGAAGCAGAGGTCTAAATGATGCATTTGCTGACTTCACAGACGCGGGATGGGGCCATGAGCTGAGGAATGCAGGCAGCCTCCAGAAATGAAAAGGCAAGGAAGTGGTTTCTCCGCTGGAACTTCAACAAGGAACCAGCCCTGCAGACACCTGGATTATGGCCCTGTAAGACTTCTGACCTACAGGACTGTGTGGCAGTCAGCTGTGGTAATTTGTTACAGCACAATAGGAAACAAAAGCAAGAGGACTTTTATTTCTGTCTTCATTGGGGGATTCTTAAGGATCATGCGGTTTGTGTCTGCCTGTGCTTCAAAATGCCCACCAGATCCTGCTGTGCTCCAAGTAAAACCCCAAGTTCTCGCCGCAGACATAACCTGGCTCTGGCCACCTCTCTGTTCTCATCTTTGATGACCTTCCACAACCCTCCCTGTCAAGCCTTCTGTCCTGCCCACAGCTCCTGCCCAGCCTGGTAAGTCTTCCTTCTGTAGTGTAGACCTCTCTGCCATCTACCTGCGGGTTCCCCATTCCACACCCCAGGCCGCCCTAGGACTTCTGTGGGCCTCAAGCACTTTTGCCTTGGTGGCCCCTTCCTCTAGAACAATAAAATTAAGAAGTAAATTTCATTCATGGCTGTATTGGTAAAAAGAATGACTACAATCTGGGCTAGACCATACTCATTTTTTCTTTCTGATTTTTAAAAGAAAACATTTCAGGGGTTGCTAAATATCACATGGTCCTGGGTGTGACAGCACCCGGTGGGTCAGGCGGTCCCATCTGATCCCAAGCTGCAGGTGTGGTGGGGTCACAGCTTTCTGGATACCTGCTAGGCAGCTGGAAACATCGGCTAAACCAAGGATGGTGACATGAAGGACGTATCTGAGCCAGAATGAACTGAGGGTGGCAAAGTCTGATGATCCCTTTAGGGCTCTGGGGTAGCAGGGGGTTGGGAGGAGAGGAGAAGGCCCAGTTTGCACGAACAACTGAGAGAAGGAGCCGGTGGGCTGTGGGGAGCTGGAGGGGTGGCCCACCCTGCTGAGCTCCCTTGGATCCTCTGTGCTGAGTGGATGAAAATGGCCAACCTTCTAGAAGCCTCTGAGCAGACATCAATCATGAAACAGGGAAAGGGCTGAAAACTCCCCCAAATCACTGGCAGACAGCTGCAGCGAGGCTTCCTCTCCCCAGACCCTGCGCCAGGCTGCCTTCTCCCTCTCCAGGGTCCTTTTCCATCCTGCCGCCTTCCTGTGCCCCACCCTGCCCAGCACCTGCAGCCGAGAGGGCAGCACTGGGCTGGGGAAAACACGGAGGTGCACATCCCAAGGACCCATCTAGGCCTCCGACATCCACCTGCCCGGCCACGTGCAGCCAATGTGGCCACCATCCACCGCCCTCCAGAATGCAGGCTGGGCGTTCCCAGAGCAGGCCCAGCCGCCTTGCCCGGCACCACTCGCTTCCCCCATCTCGGAGCTGGAACTCGCAGTATTAAGGAGTTATTAGCAGAAACGGAACCAAGAATCTCCCAAAGACAGACCAACAGCGTAGCCCACACTCCCGCTACCCTTCAGACATTAATCAGTGTCTCATGTTTAATGAATCTCCGCTGAGTTTGCTGGGTGATGAAAGCAGAATTTTCTATCAGTAGGAAAATCACGTATGGATTCAAGGCTGCTCTGTAAATTCTCCACCAGCAAATTCCTGCCGACTCTTAAAGATCCATCTCCAATCCATCTCAAAGCATCCTCTTCTCCTCCTCGAGGGGTGTGACCTGGACTCCAAACTACAGATTTATTTTCACCTGTCTCGTCATGGCGGCGGTATCCCCCCCACATGACAACAGCTCCTCCCCTTCTCTAAATTCTCCTCCAATCTCCCGTAACAGCGGCAGCCCCCTCATGGGCCCCAGAAGCCAGCACAGGGCTGGGTGGTTGGTCTACATTCGGAAAATGTGTCTACTTGCATGCTTGTCTTCTGAGTCGGATTTGCATTTATGCATGTGCACACTCAGCTCTGAAGCTGGGGCCCTCATGCAACCTGGATGGCGTGGGGCCCCTGTGTCCGCGGAGAGCCAGGTCGCCGAGGCGCGTGCCGTTGCTGCTGTACGTGCTCTGAGCTGGCTTCCAGTCTCCCGGGGCAGCAAGGCTGGCCTGGGTTTCCCTGCTGATAATTCACAAAGACCAGGAAGAGTCAACGACTTTGAGTGCACGCCTTCCTCCAGTTAGAGAGATCTTGCTATTTTCTCTGGGATTTTATATCAAAATCTACCACTAACCATCAGAAGCTGCGGAACCTCACGGGGAAGCCAGATCTATGGCTTTCTTTTTCCCATCAGTTCTCCCAAGTGAACTATCCACTATGATAAAACAACAAAACTCCTATAAGAAAGTAATTACTTCAAAACTGAACAGAAGGCAATTATGACGAAGCAGAGCTGGGTTTGGGTTCAGCATCTGACACATCGGCTCCAAGATGACAAAGACGGGCATTTTCATTGCCAGATAACCAGATAATTTTCTGTTCATGATGGTATTCTCAATATAAAAAGGGCATAAAATAATTGGCCAGCTGACCTAAAGCCCACCAAGAAATAAAGATGCTGTTCACAGATCCAAGAGTTCCCGCAAAGCTCGAGCCTTCTGCACCACGTTAAGAATATAAACAGCCAGAGGAGACCCAGGCTAGGGAAACAGCCTCTTTCTCTTTAAGACCGTGCAGTCAGGGCCTGTGTGCAGGCAAGCACTGCCGTGATGTATCCCTTCCACCCCACAGTCATGTTACACTCCAGCTCTCATCAAGATGACCTCTTAGGCAAGGCTTTCATCACGTCTTTCAAGAGGTCGTGTGTAGAAATTAATATTGTAAATGATTTTCTTTCAGGCTAGGGACTGTAAGCATTGAACATTAGCAAGCATACCAAGGAAATGATAGAGCAGCCATCTAACACAATCGAAGCAAGAAATCAACTATTTCAATGGCACTGGCCATGCTGAGCTGCCCTGCTGGCAGAGGGAGTCAGCGTCTGCCAGTCTGACGTTTGCCGCCCCCCCCCCGCAAAAGAAGACCATTGCAGAGAATGCCCTGGAAAGCTCCCTATGAATGGTGGGCATGTAACAGCACGGACTATAATTGCACAGATTACCACCACTGAAGTAGGGGCAGGTCCTACACGATACATCCATGCTGTGCTACATTTTCAATTCACCACCTTGCACGCACCTCAGAACCGTCGCCAGACACTGTGGGATGTCGCTTTTGCCGCGCACTGGCGGATGCTGCCGCTTTCTTTCTCTCCGTCATTCACTTATGCACATGTTCATTCATTCTACCATCAGTAATAACAGGGACTGACATTTGATGAACATGACTAGGTGGCCTTGGCTGCCCTCCACATGGCGTCGTTCATTCTGTTATGACAACACCATGAGTGACTATTGGCCTCCGTGTGTCCCTGGAACCTGAGCTGGATTCAATCCCCTACCCCACACTGTGTAGAATCTGAAGTCTCACTGAGATCTTGGGGAATTTTCAGGGAGCTTCAGTTTTCAGGGTCACCTTTGCTTCTGTCCCATAACCCATCCGTCATCCATCCATCTCCCGTAGAGCACCTCTGCTCTGCACTGCCTCTACCCAGATGTCGAAGTAAAACCAGAAACCAACCCATTTTCAGAGGATTTAACTCACAATGTGGGCAGAGAGGAAGGAAGGAAAGGTTTACGTGCACATCGTGCCTCAAATTGAATGACAGCCATCTTTATATCTCACCAGGTTCTTCATCCAATCCCCTGGGAACTACCAGGCCCCTTCCCATTGTTGGTCTCCGTGTCACCCGGCTGCCCTCCCAGCTCTCCTCCATCCATCGTACTTCCTTCCAAAGTGTCCCCCAGAGTTTCAAAACGCTTCCTGCTCTTCTTTTCCTATCTCAGCAGTTCTCCTATGCTTTTAACACCCTTGCCGTATTCAAATCCATTAGGATATTCTACAGAACACAAGGGGTTCCTGTTTGCCAGGACACACTCTCCCTAGAAAGTCACAGCACAATCTCATTTCTCCTTTAGGATTCATTCATTCAGCAATCACTTCCAGAAAGTGGTGAGCAGGAAATACTCATCGAGGCAAGTATTTACTCAGGGGTGCCATGAGATCAGGAAGAAAGTGTGGAGGGGCAGGAGAGCCATGGATCAGCACCTTACACGTGGGGCCTTCCCTCAACGATTGTCCCTTCCACTTGTCTATAGTGGACGCTGCTCTTTTTCATATTTTTGGCTGTCTTTCAACTTCCTAATTAGCCTCATGTCTTGTCTGTGATCTCACTCCCCGACCTCAATCTCTCTCTCTCTCTCTCTCTCTCTTTCTTTTTAAGGAGTTTTGTTCTTGTTGCCCAGGCTGGGGTGCAGTGGCACGATCTTGGCTCGCTGCAGCCTCTGCCTCCTGGTTCTGGGTTCCTTCCAGCTATTCTCCTGCCTCAGCCTCCCGAGTAGCTGGGCTTACAGACACCCACCACCATGCCCGGCTAATTTCTTACTTTTAGTAGAGATGGGGTTTCACCATGTTGGCCAGGCTGTCGAACTCCTGACCTCAGGTGATCCGCCCGCCTCGGCCTCCCAAAGTGCTGGGATTACAGGCGTGAGTCACCATGCCTGGCCACATTTTCATATCATTTTTCTTATCATGTCACAGATGCTTTATGCTGAAAGAGAACAAAGCTAGTATTTTATATGGTTTAGATGCTTGTTAAGGGAGAACGGGAGTATGACATGAAGAAAGTAAGTAGAAGTAAAAATAAAAAAGAAAAGAGAAAAATAAAGAAGGTGAAACTCACAGAAAAGCTGACATAGGGCAGTGACAGGACAGCTTCTTGGAGTTACTGCCAAGCACTGAGACATCATGGTGAGAAAGAGCTGCAGCCTCAGGTAAAAGCAGGTAACCAAGGCAGTTCTTAAGGGCGCCTCCAATGTTCACATCGGGAGGTTCAGCCTCATAGATCCCCTCAGAGGAGATCCAGGGTGGGCACTGAGCAAATCAGATTCAGCTCGGGGCAGGGATAGGGGAGGTCTCTCTGGCCATGGGAGCAGCTGTGCAGCCTGATCGTGGTTAAACAAATCCAGGCAGAGTCAGACACACACGCGCGTCCCCTCACTAGCTTCCTAGTGCCCCTTTCCTGGGAGAGAGTGCTTGGGACTCCTATGCCACCCTTGCAACTCTCCGTGAATCATGATTATACATTTCAAAATAAAAAGTTAAAAAGCAGAACTTGAAGAAAAACAAAAGCAAAAAGCAAAGCAAAGCAAACAAAAACCCCAAACTGAGGCTCCCCGGCCTTCCCCCGAATGGACCCAGGAACCTTTGCTGGACTGGAGTCCAGGTGATTTCTGAACGCCAAGGGGTGGATCAGAACTAGCAGAGGCCTCTAGCCTAGGCTGCTGCAGTCTTTGCAGGGGACCGTCAGGGGAGGTGAGTGGCCCGGTCCTGGTGCAGCTCAGGGAGGGTGAGCCCCCAGCTAGCTGCCCTCCATGCAGCTTAGCTGTAGAATCTTCCTGCAAAGCCTGGCATTCTGCCGTCCCTACGGAGGCTTCCTGGGCTTCCCTCTGGGGTTCAGGCACCCGGTGCTTCTCAGTGACAGAGCAACGCAGAAGTCCGGGGCATCAGGGGAGGGTGTGGAGCTCCGAGCCTCCAGGCGCTGGGAGAAGAGGAGTGGGTGGGACTGGCGGCCTCACCTCCTGCCTTCCATCCGAAGCCACAGCTGGGCTGAAAGCCCTGTGGAAGAGTGGCCAGAGCCTCGCAAAGATGGACAAAAGGCCGTGCTCACTGGCTCGGAGACGAGCAAAAGGCAGCAAGGCCCCTCGGGATAGCCCCGCGATGGGAACAGAGATTGATGTTCCATTTTAGTTGGTAAATGATAAAACGAATTATTCAAGCAAAGATCCTCATTTAAAAATCACTTGGCTTATTAATGGAACAAGAGTCCTAGCAGGTCTCTCTCTTAAAAAGAAACTTCTTTTCTCTCTTTCATTTTTAATGATTGGAGCCAAACTCTCCCAGATTAAATAGGAGCCACTTTCTGTCTTTTCACAAGGGCTCTGCCGTCGCCACGTTCCATTTAGAGGATCTGGGAGCGCTTTTTCTTATGCGATTCATGGTCTGAAGCTTAAAGAGAAGCGAATCCGCAGAGGGTAAACTGCCTAAAAAATTCGGCAACGGCCATTAGCCCAGTTGCCAAAGGAAGGGCAGGGCGAGCTTTCTGTATTAGAAATGAGATGAGGAAAAAACTCAGAAGAATGACACACGGTGGACCCCACACGTGTGGAGCCCCCCGCATTCATCACTCGTGTGGAGCCCCCCGCATTCATCAGTAGGCCCAGCCCCCAGCATCCTGCCTGCCTTGGGCTGGAGAGGACTTAGGCCTGCTGCTGTCATGGCCACACTTTCTGGGGCTCAGGAAAATGCTCTCTGCCTCTCCTTGGAAGAGTGCGGGAAGCCCCCACTGCCTCTAAGTCACTTTCCAAAGCTTTGAGGTCTGTGTCCTGCCCCCTGCTCTGGAGTCTAGCAGGACCAGCCATGGGGAGGGGGGCAGGCTCTGGGAGCACAGTGGGGAGATCCTGGGGGCAAGCGCGGACCAGGAAGACATGCCTGCAGCCCTAGTGCTGAGGCAGAAGTGGGTGGCAAGTGTGTGCAAAGCTGGTCAGCCCGCAGAGAATCCTCCTCCTCCTGCTCCAACCCCCAGAATTCCCAAGCAGCTTCCCTGGGATGCCCTCTCTGCTGGTGACAGCCCTGCCTCTGCTGCCCGGCCCTTGGGCCCCTGCCCACCCCTCATTCACTTGTGCCCTGTCCTTTTCAAGGGACCACGGGGACGCCCACAGCCAAACAGAACATGGGGTGGACACAGAAGAGCCAGCTGAGACCCTCAAGGTCTGCCTTCAAAATGCAGGCAAAAGGCTCTCCCTCTGCCAGCCCCTTTTGGGCACAGGATGGATGAGGGGACACTGCCTGCAGCAGCCAAGTCATCGTTCTCCCAGGGCCAGTGACTGGGTTGGTTATATTGGCAAAAAGCCCCAGCACCATTTCACAATCCTCAAGATGGCTATTATAAAACAACAGACATTCACAAGTACTGGCAAGGACCGGGAGAAAGAGGACACCTGCGCATTGCTGGTGGGGATGTGGAACCGCGAGGCTTCTGTGGAAAACAGCTTGGAGTTCCTTACACAATTAAACCTAGAGTTACTGCCGAGTCCCGCAATTCAACTTCTCAGCGGACATACTAAGGAACGGGAAGCAGGACCCGGAGAGGTCTGCACCCCACGCTCACAGCAGCACCGTTCACATCACCAAAATATGGCTGCAACCAATCCAGTGTCCACAGGCAGACAGGCGCAGAAGCAAAGTGCCGCCTCTACACAGAATGGCAACCACTCAGACTTACAAAGGAAGGCGATTCCGACACACGCTTCGGAACATTATCATACTAAGTGAAGTAAGCTGGTCACAAGAGGCCAATTATTATAAGGTTCCATTTATGTGAGCATAGCGCAGTCAAAATCACAGAAACGGACAGTGGAACAGCGGTGGCCAGGGCCTGGAGGGAGGGGAAGTGGGAAGTTGGTGTTTAATGGGGACAGAATTTTATTTTGGGAAAAAGAATTCTGTAGGAGGCTGGTGGTGATGTCCGCACAACAATGTGAATACACTAACGCCGCAGAGCTCTGAGCTTCAAAGTATTAAAACGAACGCTTATGTTAAGTGTAGTTTACCACAGTGGGAGAAAAGCTCCCAGGAATGGGCAGGGGCGGCCCAGGAGTGCTGGGTGCTGCACACACATTGCTGCGACGGGCACAGGAGGCCACAGCCAGATGCTTCCTGCAAAGGCTGCTCCAGCCCCCAAGGATCCCAGGTGGATGTCCTGCCTCTGGGCATTGTTGCTTTAAAGCTGAAGATCTATGGGTGTGGAGTACACTCACCGGAAGTCAGGGTCACCGGTGTGGGGTGCTGTGAGGGGTGACCGCCCTCTGCCTGAGCTGTCATGGCGTTAGGCACCTACCCGAGCTCCACGGGACTGTATTATCCTCCCTTTGTTTCACCGTCCCTTCTGGGGACTCGGGAGGTGCTGCTTCTGTGTTTAGTGCATAAATGAGCCCATCTTTGTCCACACACAGGAAGGAGGGGTATGCAGGGCCAAGAGGCTGTACCTGTCCGTGTGGCTGTGGGTGGCCCATGCCCTGAGCTGCTTACAGAGCTTTACAATTTGTGGAGCCCTTTCATGAAATATGTCACTCATTGAATCCTAAACAACCCACTGAGTTGGGTCAGGTAGATAACAGCACCTCCCTGTTAGAGATGGAAAAACCGGGCTTTGGCCGGGTCTGAAACACTGACTTGCCATAGGTTTCACTTGCAGAGAGAAGCAGAACCGGCCTTGAAAACTCACTTGGGATTGGCGGTGGTGTTTTAAAATCTGAACCGGGATTTTCCACCAGAGCCTCCTGCTATTAAACAAGAGAAAACCCTCATGTTTCTGAGAGCAATTAGATGTCTCTGTGTTTACAGAGCACAGTATTGACAGCTGGGAGGGAGAGGCACTCAGTGCACATTGACTGCAGGTTACATCACTGAACACCAGCCCTAGACCCAGCTCTGTGCAGGGCCATCACATCGATGGGCGCACCCGTTCTCACCAGAACCCCAAGAGGCAGGTACTGCTGTTACTTCCTTTCCCAGACGAAGAAACTGAGATGCAGGAAGGTTGTACAACTCACCCTTGCTTCCAGAAACCATGCTTTTCACCACCGTGATGGTCTCTGGGAAGATCTAGGCTGCCTTACATAGTTTGGAACTTGGTGATGGGTGGATGGGATGAATGGGTGGATAAATTGATGGATAGGTGGACAGATGGGTGGAAGGATAGACAGATACATGAGTGAATGGATAGGATGAATGGGTGAATAAACTGATGGATAGATGGATGAATGGATGGGAGGATGGATGGTTGGATGCATGAGTGGGTGGGTGGATGGATGGATGCATAGATGAATAGATATATGGATAGATGAATGGATGAACGAATGAAGAGATGGATG
>NW_012104365.1:3365234-3382847 GCF_000951045.1 Mandrillus leucophaeus | reverse complement strand
TGGGAGGGTGGGAGGAGGAGGAGAGGAAGAGGAGGTGGGTGGTGCACAGGGGAGTACGGATATGCAGACAGGTCACTAGGTGAGTAGATGGATGAATGGGTGATGGGTAAAAGGATGAATGAGTGAGTGGCTGGTTGGTGGCTTGTTAGGTAAATGGGTTAAATGAGAGGAGAGGAAGGGTGGGTATGTGGGGGGATGGAAAGAGAGGTGGGGGAGATGGATGGATGTGAACAGACACATGGACGAGCGGGTGGAGGGTAGAGTGGGGGCTGCCTCTACAAAAGAGAGACCTCCCAGCCCGGGAGAGGAAAGCCTGGCTGGCATGCCTCCAGGGGCCCTTCAGCCTCCCTAGCGTGAGGGTCACTTCCCAGAGGCCTGGTGTTAAAGATGCTTCCATCCTTTAACGGGGCGAGGGTTACACTTATCCTGGCACCGCTAGGTGGAGAGTTGGAAGGATCGGTGACATTGTTTTGCTGAAAAGCACAGGGTCGATTGTTGGGGTTGATGCAGGGGGGATTGTGAAGGGCACGGCTCAGGAACCACACTCCAGACAGGCAGGGCAAGGCCTCCAGTTGAATTTCTATTTCCAAGCAAACAAGCCCCATCCCAACACGCTCCTCCACAGCCTGCACTGAACGCATGTGCCCTGTGCTTCGCTCTCTGCGTCAGGAGCGTTTCTTCTGAAGGATTACACCAGTGGAGACTCCAGACTCAAGCATGCAAACTCAGAGCCTGCCCCGGTGGGCTGTGCACACCACAGGAGCCTACATGTGTGTGCGTGCCAGCACATCCTGGACAATCTGACGTGTCAGCAGAACCTGACAGCCACCTGTGCAGCCTTCACAACACACTGGATGGTGCTCCACTGACAGATGGAAATAACTGTGTGGCTCCAGCCACACGTGGCTCCTTATGGCAGCGGCTGGGTGGGGAGGCGCCGTCTCGTGGTCTGCAGTTGCAAGGGAGGACACGCCTCCCGAGGGCTCCTTCCCTTACTACCGGCCGGGAGGATGCATGCCACCCCCACTGCCGTCCACACCTTCAGCCACTTCACAGTTGAGCAAAAACTGCTGCGGCAGACAATGGCAGAAGTCAGCCAAGAGGGTGCTCCTCAGGGTGTTTCATGGAGTCTGAGTCAGAATTTCAGGGGTGCACCTGAGAATGCGTATTCCTGGGCCCCACTCTTTTTTTTTTTTTTCTTTTTTAGAGACGGAGTTTCGCTCTGTCACCCAGGTTGGAGAGCAGTGGCGCAATCTCGGCTCACTGCAACTTCGGTCCCTGAGGTTAAAGCGATGCTCCTGCTTTAGCCTCCCGAGTAGCTGGGATTACAGGCACACGCCATCACGCCCAGCTAATTTTTGTATTTTTAGTAGTGAAGGGGTTCCGCCATGTTGGCCAGGCTGGTTTCCAGGCCCTGACCTCAGGTGATCCGCCTGCCTTGGCCTCCCAAAGTGCTGGGATTACAGATGTGAACCACTGCGCCCGGCCATGGCCCCACTATTAAAAAAACAACCAGGCCCCACTGAGCCTGAAGCCCTGGCTTCAGTCCATGGTTTCCTTCCAAACAGGGCAGCTTCCCGTGCCTAGCACTACGGCGACGTGCAAAGTGAACACAGACACAAACGCCTAGCAGCCATCACAGTGGGAGAGCCGGGGCCTCCAGGAGAGCCAGGCTGTCTTATGCTTCCCCTGAGCATCCCTAGTCCCAGCTTGAACACCTCGGACACAGCGGTGCTCAGCAGGCAGAACTGCGGACCACTGGGAACCTCCGGACTTCTCCTCTGTCCTCACACGTTAGAGCCCGTCTCATTCCTCGGTCAATGTCACCTCCTCAGAGAGGCCCTCCAGGCTTTCCTGGGGAACACCCACCTCCTGTCCCTGCTCACTTCCTTCTTACCCTGCGTCTCCCTTGTCAGTAACTATGGGTTTCACCTGTCTACCTTCCCACAGGCACAGAAACGTAGTAAGGGCCCTGTTCATGCTCTACCCCTAGTCCCAGCACCTGGAGGGCTCTGAAAGGGTTTGGTGAATGAGTAACTGAACCCTGTTTTTTACCTGTTTCTACCCAGACAGTCATTTCTGTTTCAAATGGGCATCAGGGAGGATCTGAACCCGGCCAAGAACTATAATCCATAAGTTGGTTCTTGCCAACACTAACTTTGGGATCCTGGAATGTCCTGGACTCTGGGAGAATTTTAAATCATAATATAAGCTAATTTCCAACCAACCGTGACTCCTTCCACAGGAGGAGGAAGGCGCTGAAGCCCCATGCAAGAGCAATGCAAAACGGGGAGCCTGGATCCCACAGCCAGGGGTCTGCAGGTGCGGCCGTGCCCTTTCCAACAGGTGTGAGCCCCAAACCAAGGCCCTGCCTGACCTGCTTGGCTGAGCGTCCCATGCTGAGCTAAACCACAAGCCCTGGCCATGCAGGTTTCCACTGTGCAGAGTCCTGGGGCTCTATGACACTTTGCCCTTCGCTGCTGACCGTAGTCAAGAGTGTCCTGGGGCCCTGATAGCTGGTGTGACGGGCACCCAGGCAGACTCTCCAAGCCCAAGTCCTACTCCCAGGTGTACCGGGTACGGCCACGAGGTCACAGTACAGAATTGTTAGGAGGATGCAACACACACTGCACACACACTGAGGCATAACTGGCGGCTCGCAGACGCCTGGCTGGGAGGTCTGGGGATGGTGGCTGAGGTCCAAGAGGGACTGGGGTGGATTTGCCTCCCAGCACTGCTCTGCATCCTGTGTTCGTGGCTGTAAGCGGCGGCACCTTCTGGGGCTGATGCTGCCTCTGCCAGTCTCCCTGGGCATCAGGGAGCAATGTGAGAGGCCTCGCACCACCTGGGAGCCCAGGCAGAGGTGGAAAGCTGGGACAAGGTAGTCATCTGTCCTCAGAGCCGCAGGTCATGTCTCCCTGACTCCTTGTGCTGAGTCACAAGGGACCCCCCTAACCTTCACCCGCTGCCTCCTGTTCAGCTGGTTCCATTTGCAGAGGCCGGAAGACCGTCTAAGGGAGGGGTCGCATCAGGCTCAGGCTCCAGGCTGCAGAGAGGACGGAACCTGGACACACCAGGCACTGAGCACCCTCCCACGGGGGCAGGGAGCCACGCGGACAGTTTTCGGCAGGGACACGGCAGCCTAGCTTGTCTGGGGCTCCTGGATTCTTCTTCATGGCTCTGGCCACCTCTGTTAAGGCCGGAAAAACTGTGGCTGCCTTAAGTGATCATTATTAACAGGTTTCCCTGTAATTGGAAGATAAACCTTCCAAGTTCGCAGCTGTCTCAAATTCATCTTTAACTTAAAAAGAAATATCAATAATTAAAGCCAACCACATGTGCCAGGGCGACAAGTGTGGAGGACAGATAACAGCCCACCATTCCTTTGATTACAGCTCATTTTTTGCCTTGGGGAATTTTAATCCCTAGACCTTTGGAGTCCAAGCTCTTAATTATTTTTTTTATTTCATTTCTGGCATCAGTGAGCTCTCAGAACATCCGTCTCCAGCTCTCCCTGCCGGCTGCTCCCAGGGACTCTGGCCGGAGTCAAAGCCTTCGGCCAGAGACTTCCTGGGGGGCTCGGGCTGGGGGGCTGGGCTGGGTGTACAGAGCCCCAGGGGGCTCCCTGGCCTGCACCGCCTGGCCTTCCAGTGGCCATTTCTGACCTGCTTCACAAGACAAGCACGCGCCTCCTCCCAGCCCCTCTCTGCTCTCCACTGCTCCCCTCTTCTGCTCTCCCTGAAGAAGGCTGTGCAAGGCAGCGGCTGCTTTGGGGACTGCAGCTGAACCTGCACAGCCAAGCTCCGGCCTGCCTGTGCAGATCAGAGGCGGCTCCCGCAGAGAGAGCCTGGGAAGCTTGCAAGATGCCTTGGCTGAGAGGTACTCGCCGGCACACACTCATTAAGCATTGATCAAGCCCCCACTGTATGCCGTGCACGGCCAGGGATGGTGACGAGAGATGAAAGTGAAAGACACCATCCTACCCTAAAGGAATGTGCCAGCCAGGAAGGAGAGGGCCCCATCATCCATTCCTCATGTCCCCACACACTTATCGGTGCCCATGATGTGGCTGGTGTCCAGAGAGGACCTGGCGTACAGAGGCAGGGCTGGGGGCGGGCTCTGTCTTCTTGGCTGCAAGCCTCTGTGTGACATCCCAAGTCAGTGGGCGTGAGTCTAGCCTGGCAGCTGCACTCAACAGACCCGCTGGGCGGGGTGCACCCGGGCCATCCCCCACAGGACCCGGAGAAACTCTGGATGCCCGGCCTGTGGGGCTGGAGGCCCTGCTGCCTGGTGGACGGCATTCTCCTATAGCAGCAAGGGCACCTGGGCTCCTGGCAGCAGGAGCTCGGCCTCCTGCTCTCTGCCTTTAATGAATGTGGAGAAAATATGAGTTTGTAAAGCCAGGCTTACAAGGGCAAGCAGATGAATGAATGAATGAATGAATGAGCCGGCAAACCCAAAGTGCAGTGGGGAAGCCAGATGCAGACAGGCAATCCCTGAGGAAGTCGCTTTGACAGAGCAGTGACCAGCTGAGAGCAGGGGTGGGGGTGCCCGGTTCCATGTGCAGAGGGGTGGGGGTGGCAGTGAGAAAACCGTGGCATGGCAGACGGGCACCATCTCTATAAGAGCTCAGCCCCTGTGGGAGTTTTTGGGCCGATGCAGCAGCCGGGGGTCCCGGGAAGAGGAAACCGCACATGTGAATGAGACACAAAGAGCTCAGGAAGTCACGGGCTCCGGGGCCTGCGTCTGCAGGAGGAGGATGTCCGCGGCGATGCCAGGAGAAACCTGGCCTCCCCAGGGCTGCGTCCACGCATCCCCACACAGGAGAATGGCTGGGCCACGGATGTGAGGTGGGAATTCCTGGTTGGGCATGTTGGCTTTGTGCTGTGTGAGGAGGTGGGTGGGGTACAGACCCCTGAAAGGCCACGGGGAAGGCCAGGGGGCCCAGGAAGGGGCCAGCCTGCAGGGAAGCCAGCGATGAGAACAAGTCCTGCGCCTCGTTGGGGGACACTGACCCAGAAGGGGAAAGGATGAAAGGCTAGAAGTGGCCGCCTCTCACAGAACCGCCCTAGCGGGCAGGAACCCACCCTCCTCCACATCAAAGGGGTCTTGCACCAGCCCGGCTGTCTGGACACCCCTGCAGGACAGCAAGTGCCTGGGCCTCAAATCAAGTCAGGGGGGCTCTGCTGTCCAGGGGGCCTCAACTCTACCAGGCACACAAGGGACCTTCCTGGGGTGCCCTCTCTGCCCGTCCGCTTCCCCACTTATAAAAACAGAAAGCAGTCACAGTCCACACTAAGAGCTCCTCACGGGGGCACATCTGCTCTGCAGGGGACACTTGGAGATGTCTGGTGACCTTTTGATTGTCACATTAGGGGCAGGGTGCTCTTGGCGTCCCTGGAGGTGGAGGCGGGGAGGCTGCGGAACACCCCACAGAGCAGAGGTCCCCACCCCAGACTATGAGCAGAGAATGTCTCGAGCATTCACGGTGCGAAGCGGGAGACCTGAGTGTTCCCTGCTGTCCCATGGGACTGAAGCCGGCAGGCGGACTGGCACCTAAGTGCCACCAACACCCTGGGAAGTGCTAGGCAGAGCCCTGGCACAGTCAGGTTTCCAGCACAGATGGCTCCCCTGTTTGCTCACCTTGATTGAGCCACTGGCCTGATCCCCAGAGGACACACCCCTGGAACGGGTCCTCCAACCTGTGTCCAGACAGAATGTATCACGCGTGTGCCCCTCTCATGCTGCCGCCAGAAGCCGCTGAGCTGACAGGACTTTCTCAGCACCCACCCATCCTCCTCCAAAACACGCTTCTTCTGACTCTTTCCCCTTAAAGCTTGTCTGGTTCAGCGATCGGAGCTGAGGCTCTTCTCATCACCATGTGAGCCAGGTAGGGTCCACCCTCCTACAGGATCCGGAAGAGGATTCTGAAGCCCTGATTTTCAGTGGCTCCCAAAGAACCAGGAGGCAAAGTCAGAAAACAAACATGTTTGCTAGAGTTGCTCATTCTCTAGCCTGAATTCAGTGTTTCTGACCCTTCAAGTGCAATTTAAAAAATTCAGGAGGCTCTAGGTTACAATGTCTGCCTTCCTATCATTCTAAAATCTGTAGGCGGGGGCGAAAAGTTACACATTCCTTCGTGTTCACTCCACAAGAGCAACCAAGCTGTCTATGGCTGCAGGACCACGTGCTGCTGGGCTGGTGCAGGAGCAGACCTGCTGCTCATGTTAGCTAAGCCTGGGCATGAAAAAAGGCCTGACCTAGCAGAACGGACTGGCAAGGCCGGGCGCCGGCCAACTCACGGAAGAGCTTCTGTCCTGTCCCTGTTGCAAAGCAGCGAACCCATCCATCCTCTCTAACCTCTTCTGTGCCGCGCCCCCCCCCACAACGTACTGACTTCGGGAACACGGGTGTGCTTCTCGTTCCGCTTCTGAAAGTCACATGTGCACGCACGCGCGCGCGCACACACACACACACACACACACACACACACACACTCTCTCGGCTCATGAGCCCAAAGTAATGCCCCCACATCAAGGCCAGATAGAAAACACAGATGAGAGTGCAATGAGACCAGTGATACTGGCCTCTAGTTCCAGGTGGTCTTTGCAGGGTGCAGAGGTCATCTCCAGCTGATTCCCTCTGCTCTGACGCCCCATTTAAAACTGACTCCCACCCCCTGGCCCGCTCCACCGTTCCCTGACCCAGTCGACAGTTCACTCCTGGTTACCGACTCTCCAACTGCCACCTCTAGAACGTCCACTTCCCAAGGGCAGGGGCTTGGTCTCTTCTGTTCCCTGCTACAACCCCTGGACCCGAGACTCTGCCAGACACATGGTAAGTGCTCATATATTGCAGGGGCTGAGTGTGCCTCGCTGTGCAGTGAATGGCCCATGCCAGCCCAGCACTCAGCAGGGGTGCTAACGTGGGTGCAGCACTTGCTGACTGGCCAGGTCCTATTGGATCCTCATGGCAACCCTACGAGGTGGGAAGAGAGGTCAAGGTCACATGATGTGTGACTGGAAAACTCGGGCCAAGTGATAGCTCAGCCATAGACCCTGGTAGGTCACAGTCTCCTTCAGCCTTGGCATCCTTATCGGGTAAGTGCAGGTGATGTGGTATAACTGCCCTCTGCTGAAGGTGAACACGGGGCTCAGAAGATGAACCCATGATGAAAACTCTTGGGTCTGTTATAATATTAATTTTGTGAAGTGTGGAGGCTGCATCTGAACAGTGTCTGCTCATACAACCGAGTCTAAAAACAATCCTGAAAAACAAAATTTAAAAACCCTGTTTTTGCCTCTTTAAAATCATGTTGTTTTCATTGCTTTGAGATTTGTTTTCGTTGATCCGCTGATATTTGGTTCTCATGATAAGCAGATGATCATTATTCCTGACCCGATTATAGCCCTGTGTTTGTCATGCTTCAGACTCCCACATGCGCTTTTTGGAACAAGCTATCACACAGACTGCTCAAAACTGTGGACGCCTCACATCCAAATCCATAATAAAGATGCCAAGTTGGTTCAGCAAATGTCAGAGATTCCTGATGTCATGGAGAAGGAAAAAAACTCCTTAAATATTTGAATGTTGAATGAATATACTAATTAAATACACGGAGAAACAAACTTGTTCAAAATGCCTGTCTCTGCCTGCTGTGGAGTGAGCAGACTAGGATCACGCCTGGTCCAGGTGCCTCTGGAGACCTCACAGACGCTCCAGGCACAGCCCGGGAGAGACGCTTCCCTCTCCTCCTGCCCTGGTGAGTTTTGTGGGGATTCTTACACATCCTATTAGACACTTTAGCCTCAAAGGGCAACACGAGAGGCCCAGGAATCTCCCCAGCCCCACGACTCAGAAACAAAAGCCCCCCTTGCTCAACTTGGGTTCTGGGCCTTACAATATGTCTGCCATTATAATTAACTGGGCTCAGCTCATCTGCCAGTTACTCTGAGGCCCCGGCCAACTGCTCCACCTGTCTCCTGGCCTCCTATGCTGCAGGTTCTGCAGATGGTGTTGCTGGGATCAAGGGGCATCTGGCAGGTTGTGAGGGGCTCTGTGAGCGGGTCTGCAGTATCCCCCGTGCCAGCGTCAGCTCCCTAGAGCTCAGACTTATCCAAATTTCTTCCTTCTGCAAACACGCCCTGTAGCTCTTTGTAAACCTGGCTCTGTTTTCTCCTTACCACAGAATTCACCACTGCTTTCCCTGGGCCGCTGGGCCACTTCTTCTGAAACTTTCTTGCGCCTCAAAGTTGACTTTGGCTTTTCCTCTCTTTGTCACTGTCATCAAGCTGAGCATCTCGGTTCCCTCCCCAGGTTTGGCCACTGGGGCTCGGCTTGCTGGCTGCCTGACCTTGGATGCCATTTGGCGGACACAGCCCTTCAGATATCCTCACTCCTGTCTGGATCACCTTCTGGGGGAGCCGGGAAAGGGAGACAGCCAGGTTCCTTGCTGTGAGCTAAGCCTCTCTCCCAGGGGGCATCTGTGATTTCAGAGGAATTCAGTGACCAGGAAGCCCTGACTCCATGTCTGCACGATGCTGGGATTTGGTGATTGGATGCCTTGGGTCCAACAGTCATTGCTATGGCTTTCAGGATGACTTGTGGGAAAGAACAGTAAATAGTGAGACTTATTTAGAACTCTCTCAGTAAGCTACGTAGCAACTCTTCCCGATTCCTGAGAGGAGGTCCCCAGGTGGGCATGGCTTAGCACGACGGCTTTGGGGACATTGACCGGTGCTTGAGTCATGGAGTTTTATCCTTCTAGCAGCTTTCTGAACTATGAACCATGCTCACTTCACTTCACGGATGAGGAAATGAAGCTCCAGAGAGAATAGGATGCTTGTCCAAAGACACGGAGTGAGGAAACGTTGGAGCCAGATTTGAACACCAGCGTCTGACGCTGGATCCACTGTTCCTCACTCTAGGAACTGTGTCTTTCCTGTGCAGATTCTGGGTAAATTTTATTTTCCGATTGCAAAAATACTTTGCGCTCAGTGATGCACTAAAACCAGGCTTTTCCGTGGATGGCGGGTCCCCAGGGCTGCGTAGTGACATGTCAGAACCTCCCCCAAAATCAGCTGTGACGCACTTTCCACAAATGATGCTCATGTACAGGAAAGACAACACAGCCACTGGGTCTAGCTCTCGATGACCCTGTGGGCTCTCTTTATACGGATTAATTACACTTTTTTAGGCATTCAATTTGCTCTTGAAATTGTTTTCATTGTAATGGTATTTCTGAAGGCATCAACGGAAGGTGTAATCTACATAAAGAAGACAATGTGAAATTAGCACCTTCAGTCACTGTTCTAAACAGGAGTTGAAAGCGGGCTTCGTAGTGGGGTGGGGAAAGGTAACAGACAGGAAGCCATCACCATGCTCCCCCAGGAAGGCAGCCACGGAAACCAGCAGCTGTCTGCTGATGACAGAGGTCCCAGACGCTCAAGGAAAAAGCAGGTGCCGCGGTGTGGTGAGTGGGGTGTGGCGTGGCAGGTGGGGTGAGCCAGTGGCTGGCATAGGCAGGGTCGAGATTTGAACCCAGGCCCTTCTACTCCCACCTCCACATCCTCATCGGGAAACTCCACTTCTCTGCATCCATCTTCAACCCACACGTCTATGTCATTATTTTAAATGAACCTCTGCCTCACTGGGCTCCGTGGCTCACGCCTGTAATCCCAGCACTTTGGGAGGCTGAGGTGGGCGGATCACGAGGTCAGGAGATCAAGACCATCCTGGCTAATACAGCGAAACCCTGTCTCTACTCAAAATACAAAAAATTAGCCGGGCGTGGTGGCAGGCGCCTGTGGTCCCAGCTACTTGGGAGGCTGAGGCAGGAGAATGGCGTGAACCCAGGAGGCGGAGCTTGCAGTGAGCCAAGATCACACCACTGCACTCCAGCCTGGGCGACACAGTAAGACTGTGTCTCAAAAAACAATAATATAATATAATATAATATAATATAATATAATATAATATAATATAATATAATATAAAATAAAATAAAATAAAATAAAATAAAATAAAAATGAACCTCTGCCTCTAAGGCACCCTCCCGTTTGTCTCCCTGACTGTCTTAAATGACTGATTGTGGCCCATGTTGGTACCAGGCTCATCCCACTGTCCCAAGCAGCTTCCAAGTGAGGGCTCCAGGCCTCCTGGCCCCCCCGTGAGCACCTGTGACTGTGAGGCTCTTAAACTCTGCAGCCACCTCCCCTGATTCGGGTCCCTTCTAACTCAAATGCAGGGATTCTCAGCTGGGGGCAATTCTGTCCCAAGGGGACAGGGCAATGTTTGGAGATGGTCTTGGCTATCACAACTGGGCAGGGTGGGTACCATTGGCATCTACTGGGCAAAGGCCACGGATGCAGGTGAGTACCCCACAATGCACAGGGCAGCCCCTACAGAGTTACCCAATCCCAAGTGCTGAGGTCAGGAAACCGCACTCCAGTGGCGTGCTGTCCCCATCACTGATGTTTTCTGTTTGCAGAGTTTCAGCTGAGTCTTCCGTAGCAAGGGCCTGGGCTATGTGCTGGGGCAGCTTTAGGTCCCTCTGTCTCCTGGTCAGTCTCTTTGGCACAGGCCACAAGTGTCTGGTCTTCGGATGCTGCAGCCAAGCTCCATCATGTCCCGACATCAGCTTCTCAAACACCAGCCATCCAAGAAATGTCTCATTTCTTGCTCCCAGGGTGTGCCTGATAGACTGACACCTCTCAACTTTCAGCAAACTACCTGCCCCAGGGAGTGCACAGCAGGAGCTCTCCCCTTTCTGAGGAAGGAGGTGGTTCCCGTGCATAAAACTCAGTGGCCACCTAGGTCCTTTCCATAAGCATATTACTCCATAAACACACGGGTGGGGAGGAGGTGGTGGCACCTTAAATGCAGCCAGCAGGAGCAGTCTGCATTTCGTAGTTATAGACATGGAGCATTGTGACCCAGCTTCTCCTTTTGTGGCATGTACTGCTGCTGGATGGCATCCCTGGCATTCAGTGAGTAGCCAACCCTTGAGTATTGATCCTAATATGAGGCCTGCCATGATAGGGCAAAAGATGCAACTGTGAGGTGGTCGGCACAGATTAACAACCGGCTGCCGGGACCTGCAGAGCACGCTTCCTGCATAGATGGGAACACAGAGCTTTGACAGGAGCCTATTTTAATAATTATAGTTTATGCACTTCATCTGTTTTTATTTTTAAATGAAACACCTATGTATATTAGGGATCTTCAGAGAGAAGCACACACACTTCATTCCAAAGAGGGTTTTCATCTGTGGCAAATTAAGTAAAATATAAAATTAACAAATGTAAATAGTATCAACAATCTGAAGTAAATATTAAAGCCATCTTATGTCTCAATGACTATATTTTACTTCCAAAAAAGACCCTGAACTATAAACCAGCCTTGCTAGCGCAATGCCCAGCTGTTGGGTGCTTTGCTCTGGAATAATATTTCCCCCTGCAGCTGATGCTCCTATGCGCTGTATTTCTGCCAGTTCGTACGAGCCAGCAATGTTCTCCCGGAGAAGGACGGTGATGAAAGCCCTGCCTGACAGATGCAGGCAGCAACAACTTTGTTACTCTGATTGACTGCATGGTATTTTAGGCAAATTAACCTGTCCAAAAAATTCTTTATTACCGTGCTCATGCACAGATGGAAATATGAACTTGACAATTCTGGGTTCTGGCTTTGCAATTAACTGAAATGTTTCAATAGACTAATGAACTTTCATCCGAGGCATGTTCGCTGTCAGCAGAGGAGACAGGCTCTTGTTGGAGAAAGAGTTACAGAGTGTCAAACAGATCTTGACAGCACGTTCCAGGAAGCAGGGCAGTACACAAGCAACTAACCAGCACAGTCAGCCAGCCCTGACCTGGAACCACGGTCCATTGGAGACTTTCCTGCTTACACGCACACTCTGCCTGACGGTCAGCTTTCTACAGAAATCTCAGTTCACAAGGCTCACCTTTGACTAAAGAAATACTGATGGCGCCATCTTAAGATACGTTTCACGAGAACAAATATTAACAGTGTGGTTGGAAAACAGAAACAGATGCCAACGCTTCTTTGAACACAGAGAAATCTCCACAAACCTGCAGACATGATCGAGAGCAAACAGCCTGGCTTGGGATGAACCAGAGACCCAGTGAGGCTGAACCTTCCCGCGTGGAAGCAGCGCCTCTCAGTCCGGGGGCACTCACCGGCGGGGCTGGGAAAATGGGCTTGACATTCCTGTTTGATAACCGGGATGGCATGGCCGGGGAGAATGTGTCCATTTTCTATCTGATTCTTATTACAACACACAAGACCAGCCCCTGCAAACAGGTAAACAAACAAACAAACAAACACACAAACACTGCCCTCCCGGGAGCCTAAAGGGAAAGATGTTGGTTTTAATTAAATGAACTAAAATTAAAATAATTTAAATATCTTTGTTAATAAATTATGGAGCATGTTGTTAAGTAGCAATTTTCACCACTATTCTTCCTCCTATAGCAAGATTTGTCTCTCTCTTTATCCACCTCTTTATTTCTCCGGGTATCTCGGCCTATCTATCATGCATCTGTCAATCAATCAATCAATCAATCAATCAATCAATCATCTATCGTCCATCCATCATCCATTGATCATCCATCCATCATCCATCTATCCATCCATCCATTATCTATCTATCTATCCATCCATCCATTCGTCTACCTACCTACCTATCTACCTACCATCTGTCATCTATCCATCAACCATCTATCTCTCCACCTATCCATCATCTATCTATCTACCTAGCTGTCTGTCTGCCTGCCTGCCTACCGGCCTGCCTGTCCATCTGTTCGTCCGTCCGTCCATCCATCCATCCATCCATCCATCCATCCATCCATCCATCCATCCATCCAACTATCTTTCCAAGTGGTACCCAGTGTACCCTTTCTTTCCTCAGCCCTCTGGGCCCTTCATCTCTGAGCTGACTCAGGCACCAGGAAGCCAGGGAGGACAGACCTTGGGAGCAGCTGTGATCCCTGCCTGGCTCCCTGTGAATGCTGGGACCATTACCAGCTGTAGTTCTCCCTTCTACTGATGTCCCAGAAGAAACAGAACAAACATCACAGAGGCCCTGGTGCAGCTGTGCTCTGCTTTGGTGTGCCTGGCCCTGATGCTCGGCCGTCAGGCCCCAGTGCTGCCATCATCAGAGGCCCTGCAGCCGCCTCCCCTCCCGCGCAAACTCTGACGAGTGAGTGCCAGCCCCTCTTCCCTGTGGTGTAGGTTCCCGAGTGCCCTCCCACCCGGGCATCTGCAACTTCTTTGTGTGTAAAACTCAGCCTCATCCAACGGTGCTCACGAGGATACAGATCACAACGGCTTGACACGGTCACCACCCCAATTGAATGCTGGACCCTGTGCCCTCTGAGAATGGAGACCAGGAGAGCCTCACACAGCCCGAACCAGACTCGAGCAGACACCGCTCTGTCCTGGAAACCAGAGCCCTCATTCTGCTTCAGTGTGAGGCGTGGCCCGGGACCAGCAGTGGATGGTTCACATCTACTGAAGCTCTCACTCTGTACCGAACCCAGAGAGTTCTAATCATCATTTTGCTTTTTAGGTGTAGTTTAGGGAGTGGAAAAGAATTATTCTTCTTTCTAAAAATAGATACTAGTGGCTGCCCACAAGTTCCAGAAATCATTTGATTGATAGTTATCCTCCTTCTAACTCCGGGAGACCACATCACAAAGCAGGAAGCACAGAGGCCAAGGAGCGGGGGGCACACGGAGGTGGAAGAGAGGCGGGAGGGAAGGGCAGCAGGGCTGGGGCTAGTTTCGTCCAGTGAGTGTCCGGTCAGGGTGACCGAACGCAGCAGACACTCCCCGATCTGCTCCTCAGTAGCAAAGCACCACCTGTATCCATGGGGTGGCAACATCTGAGACCTGCCAAGCACTTAGCGGGGCCAGGTGTGCAGCTGCAGCCAGGCCAGGCCTGTGTTTATATTCACTATCACTGGGCAGGGGCCACGCCAAGACTCGCTGCTCTGGAAAGGAAGAGGGCAGTGAACCCGGGTCTCTGCTGCCGACTTCAGATCTCCTGTTGTTGAGGTATCTGTGGGAGGCACACCCCGGGCCCCGGGCGCAGTGTTGTAAGCCAGCCTGCACACTCTTCTTGGCTCCAATTTCAGAGTCACTGAAAGAACAGAAGGCTGGAAAGTCCCCCCGTTGCCCCTGGTCTCTACCCCTCTCTGAATTCACCACTTGCCATAGTAACCTCAGTCCTCAGGAAATAAAGGGCAACACATCTGCATTGCTCACACGAGTGAATTCTTAGTTCACCGAAACAACAGGGGCCTCCACAGGGATGTTCTGAATCTCAGAGTACCCACGACACGGCGAACTCTGAGATCCGTCTGCCCAGCACTGCTGAACCCCCGCTCCATAACCAGGACCACGCTGGGTGCTGGATGCACCTCCAGTCATTGATTTGGAGGACTGGACACTGGGCTCCGAGGGCTGAGCACACAGGCTGGGGTCCCATTCCCAGGCAGCAACACCAAAGTGGAAGGGCCCGCTCCTGCCCCCTGGGCATCTCTGTGCCACCAACAAACCAGTCCCATGAGGCCCATTTGCTTCTTTTGCTTGTCCTTTGTTGATTCATTCAGAGAAATAAAAATAAAATCCCCTCAACCAGCTGAACGGACCCCGTCTCAGCCAAGGGGACCCCAGAGAAACCTGAAAAACAAGGCTCCCAGCGAGGATGGGACGGGAGGCCAGACAATCCCTCAGTGAACCCCTTTCTTATGAACATTTTCCCAGGATGCTTTCCTGAGGAGGTGGCGGAAACCAGCTCCGGAAAACAAGAACTGGGCCACCCATTCCTTTGTTGCCTTCAGCCGCCCAGCTGAGGCCAACCCCGGCCTTGTATTAGTCTGTTCTCCCGGCTGCTGATAAAGGCATGCCCGAGACAGGGTAATTTATAAAGAAAAAGAGGTTTAATGGAGTCACAGTTCCACATGGCTGGGGAGGCCTCACAATCATGGCAGAAGGCGAAAGGCACGTCTTACATGGTGGCAGGCAAGAGAATGAGAGCCAAGCAAAAGGGGAAACTCCTTCCAAAACCACCAGATCTCGCGAGACTTACTCACTACCATGAGAACAGCACGGGAGAAGCCACCCCCATGATTTAATTAGCTCCCACCGGGTCCCTCCCACAACATGTGGGGATTATGGGGACTACAATTCAAGATGAGATTTGGGTGGGGACACAGCCAAACCCTACCAGGCCTCTCCTCTCTCTCTGCAGTTTTGGGGTGACGGTGCACCTGTTTCACAGGCATCCCTTTCTAAACCCTGAGCACTCTCCCTGGACCGGTTCCAGCTGATTCTCGGAGGATGGTGCCAAGGGTGTTCATGCCCCTGCTTCACCTTTTCACGTCAGAGGCTAAAAACTTTACCCGTGGACCATGCTGTCACCCCCAGTTTTTGAACCTGTGACCCACGAAGGGGCACGAAGTTCAGCTGTGCCTGTGCATTTTCACCTTTTGCAAGTATTTATGGTCCTCCTAGGACTTCTTGAAAATGGGGAATGGGGGGACGTTCTCAGCCTGTGCTGGGGACTTCACTCCCCAGCCTGCGGGATGGCTGTCCGCAGCTGCAATGCTTTGTGAGAAATAGAGCTCTCCTCTCCAAACGTGGGGACCTCGGGAGTCTTCAGTTGACAACTCATGCCTTAACTGCCCACCAAGCACTGCCCCATGTCAGGCCCCAGGTGCTGGGGACACATCTGCAGATAGAGCGGAGTCCCTGCCCTCCCGGGACTTGGCTTCTGACAGGAGAGACAGGCAGACACGACACGGCGTGGTAACTATGGGTTCACACAGGCTGCATGTTCTGAAAAAACAAAGGAGGCAGCAGCACAGAGGGCGGTGGTGGGTGCAGGTGGAAGCCAAGGCTGACGAGCCTCCGCAGGATGACTCTTGAGAAACGGACCAAGTGCCAGTTCTTCCAAGTCACTTGTGGGTGTTTTTCCATCCCACAGTGACAGGGGCAGGCTCAGATGCACATTTCAGAAGCTACTTGTTCCTCTGTTTCCCACTGAGACACCTTCGCACGGCACCCAGTCCACTCACCCCCTCCACCCAGCAGCCCCCCACGGACCCACTGCCCGAGGATACAGGAAGAACCCCCGGATGTGCAGTGGAGACCCTGACCAGGTCCACGTGCCGGGTCCAAGGCCAGGGCAGCAGTGCGTTTTCTGGCCTGCATCCCTGCAGGGTGGGAAGGTCGGCCCTGAAATCAGGCACATTCGGAGAGAAACGTAAGGATCCCCCTGGCTATGACCATTTTTGGGGTCTAGGAAGAGCGAGAATGGAGAGATCCCATTGTGGTGGCCATGATGACAGCACGCTTTGCTGACAGAAATCTTCCTGGGAGGCCGAGCTACGCGTTACCCTAAGTAAGGCCCAGCCCTGCCCTCTCCATCAATGCTCAGATGCCACCAGGAAGCTCTGACCCTCCCTGGAGCAGGAGAGAGTTCTATTATTTACCCCACTAACCCGCCTGGAGCAGAAGAGAGTTCTATTATTTACCCCACTAACCCGCCTGGAGCAGAAGAGAGTTCTATTATTTACCCCACTAACCCTCCTGGAGCAGGACAGAGTTCTATTATTTACCCCACTAACCCGCCTGGAGCAGGACAGAGTTCTATTATTTACCCCACTAACCCGCCTGGAGCAGGACAGAGTTCTATTATTTACCCCACTAACCCTCCTGGAGCAGGAGAGAGTTCTATTATTTACCCCACTACCCCTCCTGGCATCGTCTCTTACTGTGGAGGAAAAAAGGGCACTATGGACTCTGTCCTCCTCTGTGGGCAATGCAGGAGTGGGAGTCTCCAGAATCCTCCAGAGACTGACGTCCCCCAAAGTGCTGCAGGAAGGGCTTCAGACATGAGAACCCCAACGGGCACCTCCGCCCGCCCCACACAGAGGCCGGCTGATTCCCCAAGGGAAGGTGGTGGGGCAGCATCCCCAGGGCCTGAACCTGCAGATGGGACCTCCCCTGTCACGGCCTTTCCGGTCAGAGACAGCAGTGCTGGCGCCCAGTGTTAGGGAGGAAGTTCACCAGCTCTGCAGTCTCCCTCCCTGCGCCGCTGAGCTTCTGATTCAGCTTTGTGATCTCACCGGCCTCGCACTGCTTTCTGTGCAGAGGGCTCACTCTGAGTTCCCATGGGCAGGACGATGCAGGGGGCCCGTGGCCACAAGGCGGCCCAGCAGTCACGTCCCTCATCCAGTAGCCGTCGCGTGGCCTTCACAGGAGCCCGCCTGCTCTCTTGGCCTCTCAGACAGAAGACAGGGCTGAAAATCCAGCCAGCAGCGAGGCTGACCCCACTGAAGACCCAAAATCATGATAATGGCAGAGAAACTTCCACAACCTGATATTCTGTTCTATTCCCAGCTACCTTTGTCCTCACCATCACCCAAAATCTGGAAGTGCAAGATTCAGTTACCTTCACTTTTATACATGCTGATTTCATAGAAATCATTAATTCTCCTCACCCTCACATCCCTACATTGATAATGACAATGTCTGTTGGGAAACGCAGAGCTAGCTGGGCCTAGATATATGCTTTTTCCTTAAGACA